>NC_142628.1:9346250-9668125 GCF_059453375.1 Lepisosteus platostomus
ATACAGTATGTTAGCTTGCATCTTGTGAGGGATATTTTCTGTTACATAGCGTACATCTCAGACTCCAGAACCCGGAGTTCCCTGAGGCAAATCCACAACAAGAGTGAAACTTCTTTTTTTAGGAATGTCTGCTGTATCTATTTATTTACCCCCCTAAGATTGCATGCTGCTCTTTTTCTAACCTCAAGTCTAATTATCTGTTTTTATGTTTCCTTTATCTTGTAAGGAAATTAATGTGGCATTTCCATTTTCTAGATGATAGATATGACTATCATCCATTTGTCTAAATATTCATTAAAAACTGTAAAAGCAAAACGTTATGTTGTGAAGATGGAATGGAATAAAATGAAAGAGGAAAAGAGACAGCAAGAGTATAAAATCATATTAATTAAAGGATATGGAAGATAAGAGTTCATGCTAAAGAGTAGTTTTAATACATTTAAAAAGTTCTGGTTTAATGTTTATTACAGCATTTGATGTAACACAAATACTTAAAAATATTATGTTAGTGGAAAATTACATATGAAGATATTTAGTATCTTCTCACCTGGAAACTCCAAAATCAAAATCAAATTATTCAGGTGGGTAGCTGTGTCAGCACATGTAGTCACATATGAAGATAATTAGTATCTTCTCACCTGGAAACTCCAAAATCAAAATCAGATTATTCAGGTGTCAGCAAATGTAGTCTGCAAAGGAACAAGTAATAGGTTTATTCCATGCTGAAAAGAGAAGAGAGAGAACACAACATTTCAGCTGTGAAGCCTTCTTCTGGTGTCAGGTGTGAAGAAATTCAAATTATGTTCAAATACAATTCAATAATTAGTCTGAGAGCAGCACTGTGACGTGCATTTGAATTGTTCTGCAGACAAATTTCTTAATATTAGCCTCAGTGTTAATTTTTTCTTGCTGTGGCAAAATATGGAGACTCGTCCTGCTGTGCTTTTCATATTAGTCATTCACAATTCAGAGAAATAATGCGACAGATTTAATTTTTCATTCATTTTAAAATAAAAAAAATGATCAAGCATTCTGTAGCCTAAAAAGGCTTTTACCGATAAACAAATCAAAGTTCAAAGTAAAAATCATCGCTGCCTAATTGCCACTTTATATCCTGAGAGCAGATTCTAGAGGCAAGCTAATTAAAAGGCAAACAATGAATCATAAATAATTGGAAATATGTTTTCTCCAATACATTAATATAATATTTTTGCTTTGGGTTTGGTATAATGTTGCCTAGTTACCTTACAGATCAGTGATTCTGGATTGGCTTCCTTTGTACGGTAGCTGCAGTAGATGGTTTAGACCAGAACCAAAAGGGTAAGAGTTTCAGTGATGAGTACTGTAATTTCACTGCCAGCTCACTTGGTAATTAAGTCATTTTTCTGTGCACTTTGTCATTTCAAATTGAGCAAAGACAACTGAATAAACAGTTTGTCATGCCTAACTGATGGCATGATTTGATTCCTTATCCATTTTCTGTTGAGAAGTAAGATTTTGTAATATTGTCTTTTGGGCTGAGCTTTTGAATTGCAGACAATCAGATCAGCTGTTTATGCATTCTGGTAACGGTTGTTTCTTTAATACAACAGTGGAATTCAATTTCTATCTATGATACAGTATGTATATTTCTATAATCAACAAAATGTATTGGCTTGAAATTGGGGCACAGTTGCCTTCACAGACCTTTAAAAAAAAGAAAACAAAGAAAGTAATTTAATTCAAGCAGAACCTTTGTTTAAGTTGTGAGGTAGTAATTAAAATTACATTTAAGACTTCTTTGGCAAAGGCAGAAAAACAAAATCCTGCTGCATCAAGGTGCTTCAATTTTACTTTTATCTGTTTAATTCAAAATGTAATGCATTACGAAATACAAAACTGGTTGGTTGAGATTAAATCTCCAGATTTATAGTTAGTGTGATTACAGTATGTGACTTATGCTATCGTCTGTGGTCTGTCTTAAACACTGAAATAGAATAATCTGGTTTACTGTATCTAATACACCATGTTAGTAGTTATGCTGAGAATATAAATATTATGTGAAATACATTTTCATATAGTTCTTCTATATAATATACAATAAATATTATATAAATTTATAATAGTATAATATTATATAATCTTATATTACATATAAGAAAGTATGCAATGATAAATAATAATAAGAATAATAATAATAATACATTTTCTTCATTAATGGAGAAAAACTAGATGTACTGTAGACAGAATTGACACTCTGTCATCTATTGTATTTACATTGTTGTTAATGACCTATTTCCACCATATTATTCAGTCAAATGCCCCTTGCTAGAATTACAATAGGAGCCATGACAAGAAATGTGTCAGCATTTGCTAAGTGCTTCTGTAACGAGCAGTGTGATCTTACGAGTGCAGGTTGACATTTCTAATGCAAAGAATTCTTCAAGCACTGGTGCTCCTGTGTTTGTTTTCAAAAGATGTTTCATGAAAGTACTGTGTACTAATTTATTCAAGAAAAAACGGCCATAAAACAACAAATTGAATGAATATACTCTACAAGTGTTCTTTTGTTTTTGCACATACTGTAGTTGATTTTGCTTTCTAGCTATTTTTCCCCATTTTTTCTTTTTTAAAAACTTTTGTTTGTTCCAACTACTAGGTGAGAATCACAAATCTTTAACTGACCACTGCCTTATTGACACAGGCATTTAGTTAATTTCTCTAAGGTCTGCTTCCTTAACTCTCCAGCATGAGTCATTTGGCCATCTTAAAAGCTCCAGTGCCTCTTGGGACGTGTAGTCTTTTGTTCCAGACCCACATATTCTGGTTGCCATGGTTAAAAGTAAAAAACTTCTCAACAGTTTGTTCCCAAAATTAAAACTGTGCTATACACACTTTTATTTTGACATTTTATTAATGTATTAATTTTTATTACATTATTTTAGATATTCTTCTTCTTCATAATACATATAATATAATATAATTTCTGCTAGGATGTAATAAATCTTAAAATACACATCATGCAGATTGTATTATACACTATACCTTTAAGACAACTTAATAAAACAGTACAATATTAGTTTGAATGAAGGTTGTTCAGAAGCCTGAAGAAAATAAAAGGAAAGAAATACAATTTTGGTTTTAATACAAGCTGAATCTCTGCTATCAATAAAAGAGATGGTGCAATGACAGTTATCAATATCAAGGACGCATCAATTACAGGATTACTTTGGTGATAACTACAGTAGCTGCTTATTGAGAATTGATTGACAAAGGACCAGTTGTTATTGACAAAGGATCACATACATAATATCACATACAGTAACCTCTGTTTCATACCATGTTGTACAGTATTGATTTCATAGTAAACAACAAACACTGGAAAGCAATGGGAGGTGAGGACTATTTGGCATTCTATTTCAGATAGATTTCTAGTTTATGTTACATTTCAGGGGTTTTGTATCTGATTTGGTGTACACATTAGTGAGGTACAGTACTACTGTATGAATAGGACTGATATGATACAGTATTTAAAGATAATCCAAAATTAAACTTACTGATGGGGAAAAAAGTATACAAGGACTTGGTTTATAAGAAAATGTACATAAAGTATATAAGTATATAAAAAGTGGTGCATGCATCTCATGTTTATGATATTTAACATCTTTAATGAACCGGTCAAGCTCAAACCTATGTCTTGTGAAACATACAGTATGTGAGTGAAAATGAATATTTATCTTCTTTATACGGTATGTACGTAGGTTGTTCTTACTTTATAGAACATTCTCCACAAGTTTAAAGATATAAAATTAAAGTTTAAAATATATTTTTTAATTAGACAGCCTAAATGATCACCTGTTTATTACTTTCCTTCTTAATTAAGAAACAACAATTTATCCGTCCTTTGCTGCATATAAAGTCAGGTAATCTTAGGAGCAACAGTAATGAGATAATAAGACATCAAGTTCTTATGCATAATTTGTTTATTTATTTTTTTAATTCAGCTTTATTGTTCTCATTAACATATAACTGCTCCAATAATTTCTTTCCAGTATTCCATTCCCAATAAGACTAATTAGTAAGGACAAACAGAAATTAAGGGTCATTAAGTATTATCCACATTACCATGGTGTAGTGATGTTAGCACATAATCTGTACTAGGGGAACTGTTTTTTTTTTACTTTTTTGATCAGTTAATTCAAAAGTAAATTTAATCATCAGAAATACAATTTTAGAAAACGTCTGTGATATTTTTGAATTTTACAAATCAATTGTAATTTTCACTATAAAAACTAAAAATGTTTTAAACAGTATCTAAAAGAGGCTTAACACCAGCGCAAGATAATCACACAGTGAAATTGACATTCATGGTTGTTGCTCATTATTAGGCTTCAGAGGTGTTACCTACTGAATCTGCTTAGATCTAGTCAACATGTATGATCAGCATATTCTGAGGGACTACCTGACAGTACTCGTCAGCACAGCAACCACTGTGCCTGATAATTGGGCCTAACAGAAGGCAGGTAAAACCAATTATAGAGCTTGCAGACAATGCTAACATCATTATCCAGCCTCTCTGGGCTGCACAACAGCAGTTTCCATTTGAGACAGAGCACATTTATACAGGAGAAACCACAACATGTACCCTCATGTTTGAGCAAAAGAAATACATTATTTTAGATGTAGTAGCAGGCTTACAGTATGTGATGTGCTATTAATGATAACCTCAGGAGTACACCTACAGATGTTAATGGCAATTACACATCTTTTTGGTAACTTTTTCAGACCCATGCTCTGACTGCAGCATCATCACCACCAACATAATCCTATACTCTTTCACCTATTGTAAATTTTGTAGAATCAACATGCAATTTCAGTGTGCACTGGCATGGGTATTTTAACCCATGTTAGCCCATGTAATACAAGTTGAGTAGAAGTCAGCATCAACCATCACCAGTTCACATCAATGAGCTGAAAGCTGTTTTAATAGCCTTTGTAGAATAATACATCTGTGGTTGTTGTATACTGTATAATCTCTTCCACTCTATGTCTAGACATTTGCATCCTTGTGTTCAAGCTAATCGCAGACCCATCAGCTATGTTTCACAGGAGTAACTGACCTATTTTGCTGTGTAACCCATATCAGATATGTCTTTATGATATGAACGTCTTTTTCATAATCCTATTTGCATATGATATAATAATATCTCTGCTAAAAGTACAGGGTAAATCAGTTTGCATCCCTTTCTAATGGCTCCACAATACAAATACCAGCAATAATAATGAGACTTACAGTAGTAAACATTGCTTTTTAGGAACACATTACAGAGTGCAGTACTGTTTTGTTGTTAAGCCTTTAAATTAAGGAAAATAAGACTCACTTAATATAGTATGTGGCATGCTTTATGATTTGTATTCTGTGTAATGCTTTTTCGGTTTAACACATCATATACTCTTCTGTCTACAGTAGGAGCATTTTCCTCATGTTTTCAAGAGGTTGACAAAAATATTCCATGAGGGTACTGTATTATAAGTTTTATAATATTTACCTGAAACTAGAAGTTCCTTTTCTTCTACATAAATCAAAGGTGGCATGGCAGTTAGATTTGTCTGAAAAAGAATTTGCAAGGAATTTGTACTTCTATCAAATATCCATTATCTTCCGTTTAAAAGAATGGAAATTATCTTGGAAATGTCTCTTTAATGAGGCAATCCAAATATTCATTATTATGAGGATTGTTTGATGTTGGGAATTCGGTATTGGACATAAATGATTTTTTTCCACTGACAGAATGTGAAGGAATGACACGTTTGGCCTGATCATTAAGGTTATGATGAAATACATAAAACAAATTAGCAGTAGCCCTACAGCATTATTTTATAGAAAGGATAAAATAATTTCTTTAACAAATTATCCCACTACGAATGTTGTATTTTTAACTATATGATTAATAGTAGAGTCTAAAAGCAGTACAATCTCACAAAGTTAATATAAAATCTAATAATTAAGGATTAACTTAAATATTTTATTAATGTTGCATTCTTTACTCCATATTTCTGGGAGCAATTGAAGATTTCTTTGCTAGCGTTTAATGTAATTGCATGTGTTTAAGCTGATTATGCTCTACATGTAAAGGAGTCATATTTAGAAGAACTAGGTTTACAATAAAGTATATTTTCTAAAACCTTTTTAAGTAAGTTTACTGCTGTACCTCTGATATTAAAATATAATGGTCATCTTGAAGATTTTGGAAGGCAGAAAACCAAGCAGGAGTGAAGAAGAGCCCTCAGGGGGTGAAAACAGCCATGTCAAGCATCTGAATTTCATTAGGTGAGGTTTGCACTGTGAGAAGTGAACAAGGATTGAGTACTGGCTTCTTAAAAGGGCAACACAAAATCAATTTGTAAATTTCATGGTATGCATAAAACATAATTGATGAGTCGTGAAGTCCAAAAAATCACAGACTAACTAGCAGCTAGTATCTGCTTGCTCTGAAAAAGCACCATTAAACAGTGTTCTTGGTAAGATGTATAGTACTGTATACTGTATATAAAGCAGGATTCCAGTGCTCACAACAAAGTATTTTTACAATAATGATCTATATTAAAGCTTTACTGATTTGCAACAAATCTTTCCTGAAGGTCTTCAAATCTTTGTTTCCATGGATGCCGCTGTGCATGAAGTCTTAAAACAGACTAAGTTTTTCTGCAAACGCTAAAACCACAACCAAACCCATCACGTTTAAAAAGATTGCATCCACTTGTCTTAGAGCTTTTACACACGCCAAAAATGTGAATCAAACTTTTCCGAACTGCAATACAATATGTTTTGCAATCAACATATTTTTCAAAAAAGCTGACAGAACCCCATAACATCAATGCAAGAATTAATAATGAATATTCCCAGTATCTGAGTATCTGTTAAGTCCCCTTTTTCCATATTTATTATGTGCTGAATTTTCACTTTTAAAACATTTTTTTATGTCAGTATGTTACTGAAATGGTTTGCTATATTTAGTCTTTCAAAATTTTTAGAGTGTGGATTTTGGCTGTGGAGCCTTCTTCAGGTGTGGCTTCTTCACCTGAAGAGCTTCTTCATACCCGAAGAAGGCTCCACAGCCAAAACATTGTGTTTTCTTTCTTCTCTTTTCAGCATGGAATAAACCTATTACTTGTTCATCTGGAACTATATAACATCTTTGCTTAAGTCATGTCAACTTTTTTGAGGGCTGCGGTTTACCTATTTTAGTTACTACATTTTCTGTGTACAATCATTAATTTAAAGCAATGACTTTATGTATTACGTATGACTTCAAATTCTTTCGGCTTTGCAAACAGTATTTGGAGTGAAAAGTCTTCTGGGGAGAAAATTATTTGCAGCTTTTTTACACTTATGGTCAGAGAGAATGTAAGCTCAAGCTTCAGAGAATGTTTGTTCACTGGCTGGAGATTTGTGTCAGATTACATTGCTATGTGGTGGGAAAACTGTAGCTTTTGCCATACTGTTCCAGAAAAGGGAATGCCTTGTTTCACCCCAATATATTTTCTTTCTCAAGAGGAAAAATATCCTTTCTGCCTCAGTTGTAAAATGTAAGTTCCCAGATCAAAGTTGTACAGTAACATGAAGTCAGAATATTGAAGCCAATGTGGAATGTCATTTGTTATTTATGACTTGAGGGGTTCACAATCAGCTGTCTCTCTGTTATGTTTTATTTATTCTGCAACTGATTATGTAAAGTTCTGCAAATCTTATTTGAAAATAATTGAATTTTATTCTGTAATTATTCTAAAATGTAATGCAATTACATCTCTCTCACACTGGAGTAAATTTGATTGGTCCTGCTCCAGGGACACTGGGGCTCTGTCACAACAACGCTGAAGGAGGGAGAACATCAAATCACACAGTTAATTACCTCGGTCAGGAAATTGTATAATTATTGCTATCACCACAGTCACAGACAGGCCTGGTGGTACAGGAAAGAACTCCAGGAATATGGAAGAGGAGTAATGGAAAAGGGTGAGGCCTACTATTAGTCCTTTAATATAACGGGACTGCATCTGAATACTAAATACCCAGCTTCATTTACTCTCTCTTCATGACTGTCTCCTTATGCTTTAGATTCCCTAAAAGACATTTAACAACAAAGCTGTTCTAAAGGTTATTTTCCTAAACCTGTTGTAAGCATTCAGACATGTTTCAGAGTTTAACAATTTAGACACACAGGTAATTTAAAACAATTTTGTTTTAAGATTCCATTATGTCTCAAGTACAGCTATTTTACAACACAACATTACTTAATTCAATATAAATTGGATTCCAATATTCAGTACTTAAATGGGCCTGATCATAGAATATTTAAATTTTATGATTAGATGAACTTGCATATCTACAATATATTATGTGCAGGATCTTCTCTTCTGAATAGCTATATGTATGCTATAAAAGAATATATACATAATGCTGATATTTTCAGTTTCCACCATTATGTGTACAATTCAGCACCTTTCCAAGGGTAAAATAATGACTTCCTGTAATGATGAGATCCTAGCTATAGGTCCTGTGCCTCATTTTGAAATTATTTGTATGCTATGCTCAATACTGCTAAAGCCCCTAAAGCCACTTTCTGGATTCTGCATTCCAGTAAGCTTAATCCCTAATGACCTCTTTTCTTGATGTAGTTTACAGCAAATTGACATTACAGGAACAAAATGTTTCAAAACATTAACTTGGCCACTGTGGACTACAGTGAGAGACAAATGACCATCTTCCCTGTGATCTGACAGAGATAATTGTTTTTCTTATATAAACAATTAGAAAGTGTCCATTCCTGAATTATTGCACAAAATTGGTATTTGCAACACCTAATAAACTGCATGGCTATATACTGTATATCTTTAAGAACACATACACAAATGAATACTTTAGTCATTTGTCTCCCTCAAGTGATTTCTGAAAGTATTACAGTACATTTTGGTTGTAGTGGTATTTTAGGCTGTAATGTGTAACTTTCAAGCTATGCTCCTTGCTTTTTTTGAGAAAAAAAAGTTTATTTTAAAAAGGCGAATGGCAGTTTTCACAACATCAGAATAACACTGGCCGCTTAAGATTCAGAATGAAAGGTTGTTTGGTGGGAAATGTTTTTATTTCCCATTGAAATAATGTTGGCCTCCAAGTAATAAGCTAATCTAATTTATGGGTGTGTTTAATTATTGTCTGACAATATTAAAACCCCACCAGTACGCTTGAGAAAACAAGCTTTGAATCATAAGTTTCTTCATGTGAACTAATACAAACATAGATTATGATTCATGTTTTAGTAAATTAAAATGCCAGCAATTTTAGCAGCTTGTGAAACTTTATGCAACAGATCACATAGTGAATGAATGTCTATGTTAATACCAGGTTAAACTTATACTTAAAATACTTAAAAATAGTTAAAATACTGCAATTAGTGGAGCTGCCAGTCTTTCATTAAACTTTGAGAATAACTGCTTTTCTGTGACTCTGTTCACTGCCCATCTGTTTGAAGAATCCCATATTGAATGTTCTCCTAATAAAGACTGAAAAGACTAAGTAGAGAGATTAAATGAAGCAATCGTTTCACTAACAACTAATGCACCACAAGTGCCACCTGTCGGCTATTTTGGCCAAGGATTCACATATTGCAGTAGCCCGTAGATCAATTCCCGCTGTACTGGGTTTTACCTTGCATTTTGAATGGCTACATCTGTAGTATGCATTCAATCAGGACAGTCAGAACTAGGCAAACAATGTGGTTAAGAATTAAAAGTTTTGATTTTATCATTTGTCTGGGAAATAGCATAGAGTTCATGAGATTCAATAGCAAACTTCATAGAGTTAATCAATAATTTTCTTAAAATATCTTTAGGGGCTTTCATATATGATTAAGCTGTCACAACAAATGTTTTTGACATAAACCACTACTTGTGCTTTCTAGAGCCTGAATCTATGCACACTGGCAATTGAATTTCCTTCTTTTGGCCAGAATATATCTCTCAAATGTAGTTTTAGCAAAGCTTTTAATGTGAGTTGGGGAAAAACATGTAATGTAGAAAGATTTATCTGACAGATGGTTATCTGAAAATCAGTCAGTTGCAGCCTCGATGGTGTTATCTGACTCAGTGGAGGATACAAATGTAAATTCTGTGTAGATATCCCCATCTAGTGGTCTATATTGTGCATTTATTTTATGACCTCCATCTAGTGGCCTACTAAGTGAAATACAGCAGTGGTTAAAAGGTACTGTATGCATTACCCACAGCTGGGTGCTTTTCTCTGCGGAAGGGCCTTTGTGTGTACATATTATGTAGATGTGCTGAAAGCAGTAGCACCTAACTAAAGAGCTAATAATTTAAGAATAATTTAGATTTAAATATTATTTGTTTAACAAATTATGTATTTCCTATAGAATTTTCTAAATCATTATTAATCACTACATAAAATATAGAGTAATACATGAAGTGAACAAAATAAAGTTATTTATATACAACAGAAGAAACAGGGGAAAAATGAATTACAAAAACTGTGAGGAAGTGAGTAGAATAGTCATGTCAAGGAATAATTGATTTAGAACATGGTAAACTGGCCCAATTAAGCCAATGACAAGCTAATTTATTTCATAGTCACTGAGAGCTGGCACTCCAGGACTGGAATTGGACCTAGACCCACAACAATAGAAAAGTGATGCCAAACATCTGGCCAGAGTGAATCCCTAATCTGAAAGAATATGTTGAAGTACAGATCCTGATGATTAAAAACAAGGTGATGATGAGGTGAAACATGAGGTGAAAGATGATTTAAAAAAGTCACCCACACAATTTTGTCACATTTACTTTTATTGTAAAGGTGATTTATTCCAAAATAGTAATATGTTAGAGAGACAGCTACAAAACATCTACACAAGACTTTGGTAAGAATTCCTTGTGACATTCTTATCAAAATTCCACAGCAAAAGTAACAAAACGTCTAATGATGCACAAATCAAATAAAAAATGCTAATAATTCTCACCTTATCAAGTTTAAATTGTGGAGCTTCTACATGTCATACATTTGAATAAAAACTCACAACAGATTTTTCTAAAAACAGCATCTTGAGGCTTATAAAATGCTGGAATGGTTACCTGTGCTTTTATTTCAGGAATATAATATGCTATTTAAGAAGTTACCACAGGATATAACAGTTCTATTTCTTTATAACTGATTGGTATTTTATGAATAGTATACCACAACAAGTTTACAGTAATCTTGCAAGAAATTCTAAATGCAACAGAGCTATTCAAACTCAAGGTGGAAAATCAATCTGTTTTAATCAGATGGGTTCATTGATAATCAGTTTGATATTGTTTTTAGGTGACCCATCCTAATAACACTCAACAAGGCTGCAGGATTTGGACTGGCACATGACTCTTGATCTTGAATTAAAGAATACTAGGCTAGAGATAACATGATAAAGCTACAGATCGTTTGATGCGTTTGACAAGTAAGAGTGCCGAATCCTAGTGAATGAAAAGGGTTGCCACAGCAAATAACATTTAAAAATCTGTTAAATTCATGTCTTTCTCTTTGAGTTATTCATACTGTAGACTCACATTAGCTTAACTCATTGTATGCATTGCAAATGAACATGACTATGGTTCACTATCTAAAGCTATGTGAAACTGTGGCTGTCAGTGATAGTGTAACAGTGTGGCTAAAATCTAAATAAGTCTTAAAAAATGTTTATAAAATGTAATTAACGTGTTGTTCCGATAATATAATGGCTACATTCCCAGAACGTCAGCTATAAACTGTACAGTATATAACTGATTCGCAACTGTCTAATAACTCATTCGTTAATAGCTATTAATCCGAGAAGAGTGACCATTTACTTCAGAATACAAAACTGAAACTCAGAAACAGCATTTTGCTCCCACAGATTAACCTGGATTAAAACGAGACTGATTTTTCTCCTCAACGGCTCTTAAAGAGTGCATCTTTTCAGCAAAATTGAGACACATCCACATTTTTAGCAAGGATGCACATTGCATGCTCGGAGCTCCTTCTTGTCTTTGCAGCTTGTAAACTGAGAATTCTTGAACTTTTTCTTCACTGTCATGAAGCGCTCTTGAATGCCACCTCCGCACATCTTGGTGCAGTCCGTCCACGCTGACCAAGGCCTCATTTTACACCCTTTAAGGCAAAGACGAAGACGAAAAAACACATCAAAGATCACAAGAAACATCACTCTATTAATGTGTATATTGTATACAGTAGATTTAGCAAAATAAATTATGTGGATTTGGGTGATAATGAAATATTTTTGGTGTCACTTTGAGTAATTGACTGACAATTGTATATTGCACCTCATGAGTGACCGACTGGGTTGGACACATGCAGTAATGAGGTGATGTACTGTAACCTACTGAATGTCCTGTCTTGTGAAGTTTGAGAAACAAAGAGAAAGGAACCACTTAGCATCGCTTATCAAGAGGACAGTGCCTTTTATGCTACAGGTTTGTTGAAGGCCACTAAATAACTTCAGGATGATTTGCCAGCATTGGAGCCAAGTCCTCTTCAGGCACGTTTTTTGTACACCACCCTGATTAAGTGTGTCAGCAAGTGTGGCACACTAGTACTGTATACAGTATGTGTACCACAGAGCGGTCGAAAGGAAGGTCCAAATGTGATGGTCTGGGTAGGATTCTCCAGTCACTTACAGAGCTCCTCTTTTATGGGTGCACGGTAATCTGGCTGCATAACTTCCTGCTCATCCTGATAATGTTAAAATTCCAGCAGGACAGCACCACTCCTCATGCTGCTCATGTGAACAACAGTATGGGAATGTGACCGTTACACTGTGGAAGCCCTATGTGTCAGACTTGAGCTGAGAAAGGATGATGTGTAGTAATTAGGGTTTAGAGACCAGTGAACAGACACATGCTTATCCAGGCTCTACAAGAGGAATGGGACAGAATTCCACAAGCTGCAACATGATGTAAAGCTCTCATTGCAGACATACAGCTTGTTTTGTTTCCAGGCACTGGCCACACACACTACTAGCCTGTGATCTGTGCTGCAAACCCATTATTGATCAACTCTGTTGATGACGAAGGTTAATCTGCATAATGTATTGATCTATGTTATGTGTGTTCAATGGAATATCAGTGAGATCGTAGTTTTGTCATTTTCCTGAAAGATCTGTGAATTTGTTAAAGTTATACATTATCTTTGAATGCTCGTTATACCATCCAATTATACAGTAGTATTTACCAAGGAATAGCATTATTCAGTTATTAATACAAACATATTATTGATATTTTTAATATATGAATTTAATATATTCAAAAAGACTAGTGGTCCACAAAGAGGAGTTCTGGGGCCCAAGAGGATCTACAAATCATCCGCTTCCAGACAGATACTGTAGTACAGTCTGGTTTGTTGTTAACCGAGTATACATGATGCTGATACTGGAAGAAAGACAACCCACATACAGTACCTCTGTAAGAAAGAGTTGAGGAGGCTTTGATTCAGACCTTTGTTGAAAAGCTCAGATAAGCAGTTTCAGTCTGGTCTTTGTAAATAAATCATTGAAAACATGTAACCCTTCAGAGTAAACCCTTTTTATTTCAAATTATTTTGCTTACGAATTCCAGAACTGCCTACACCCCTCACAACAACATGAAAATGAACTGTAAAACTATTCATTCTGGGTAAAGATAACATATGATCACTTTATTGGCCATATACAATTACTTGTATTAGGAATTTGTCTTTTTGCATTTGGCTCCATAGCATCCTCAGATATAGTCAGGCCTCAATTAGGCATCTGACAAGTTTTTCCAAGAGTTATACTTCTCTTTACTTTCAAACTACCATAAAAATGGTTAATAACAAAAGCACAATGAACAGTTCAACTTTCTTTCTTTTTAACTAATAACCACTTTGGCATATAAAAAACAGACTGAAAAGACAATCTTGAGAATAAATTAAACAGACAAAGGTCTAAAATGATATTTTTGTGGCTATGAGAATGTTTTGTGCATGTTATCCAATCACAAATTATCAGACTTAAAAGGATTTGGTTTGACTGTACGATGGGATATACAGAATATTGTGCTTGTCTTTTTGAGTCTGAGTTTGACTCCTGCCAAGCTAATCCCACAAATTCCACAAAGGACTGAATTGCAGGAAGTGCTCAGGCCTGATTCTTGGACCTTGTCCTAGGAAGTGGACTCATCCAGCTTCCAGCTAAAAGGATGTTATTGTTTGAGAACATGCAGCTGTGCATGGCAAGGAACTGTGTTATCTTTAGTTTTACATTTACTATTTACATGCATCTGGAGCCTTTTAAAGACTCCTCATTAGTATGATACAAAGCTGCAACCCAGTAGGTTTAAGGAAACAATACAATGGCATGCCCCTTTCCTTTCATTTACTGAAATACAGCTCTCTAGTTCACAAAAATGAGCTTTGTAAATGTAAATGGATAATTGCAGACCACTGATAGTGGTTATCATGATACTCCTCTATACAAATCTGACATGATGAGTGCATTAATCCTGTTTAATAATTAAAGCAAGATCCACAATCTCATGTGTCCCAGATGCTGTTTGAGAATATTTGATGCTACGCTTGGAAATGGAACATAAATTATTGTGCAAATGATCAAAGCCCTAACTACCAGTAAGGTGTTTATTATTCTACAGTATTTTTCTTAAACTCATTAAAGATCTTGTCACTGGTTTTATTTACTTAGTAGCATGGCTCTGTCTGACTAAGATTATATTTTTTGCTTTACAGATGAGAAGACAGTTATGCTCTTCTGTGGTCTTCATTAAGACACTGCATTAATGAGGAACACTTGAGTTAGTCCAAGGGGAGAGATAACATTTTTAATGGGCATTATATTTTAGCTCTTGTAGTACCTCTATAAAAGCTTAACTATTAATACTATGGTATACTTATAAAAAAGCTATGTGACATCTTACAAGGACAGCTTAAAGCTATAATTTCGGTGACCAACAAGGTGAAGTTTACTATTGTGAATGGCACTGGATTGTTTGAAGGGTTATAAGCAATATTTCTCTACAGATCTGAGCAAAGTATGATTGTCTGTTTTTTTAAAAAACTTCACAGAACACTATCTTTTTCCTTTTCAAGATAAAAAAAATCTGAGCAACTTGTACATGTGAATTTTTTTTAACTTGTTCAACAAACCCAGGATTTTGAGGTATCATAAGAATCAGTTGATGAAGAGCTCATGTCCAAGCATGAGTTTTTTCCTCCCTCCTGGTGTCCGCATTCATGTGTAAAATCTGCTTGTATAGGCGTCCTCTCTTGAGAAAACCATGTTCAATTTTAACAACAGAAAGAAAATGAGCGTTTCTACGGCAATTACTGCACATATTTTAAGTTGTTCTGCACTTTCTCTACCCCCCTGTCATATTCTGGTATTTTATTGTCGTGCCTGATGTCAAATTACATGCTAACGGTCCAATAGAGGATTATTGGTGTTTTGCGCCTGTGGATCATCGCTTGCCGCTGTGCCGGCAGTGTGTAACAGTGTGGCACCTGGGGGTGCCGACCCTGACCACACTCGTGCAGACCTGGGTGCTGCTCTTCGGTGTTCTCGTCCCGGCTGCTCTGTTTACTCCTGCGCTTCTCCCGCGCCTCTTTGCGGCGCCTCCTCTCGTCGCTGGAACCCCGGTTGCACTTGCGGACCTTGCACTTCTTCCGCTGCACCGTCTCCGGGCAGGGCTCCCCCCCGAACTGCGGCTCCAGCTTGATCATCCTGGTCCTGATCATGTGACCCTTGCCGCAGGACTTGTTGCACTCCGACCACTCGGACCAGTCTGTCACCATGCAGTCGGTTGCTGAAGGGCACAGAAATTCACATGTTAAAATCCACGCGCTCTAAGCTTATTGATAGCACAAAAAGCAATGACCCCCCCAAAAACGGTGATTGAATGTCCTGGCCACACTTCTTCCATCTTCCTCAGCTGCCTAAAGTTTTTTTTTATACAGTCTATTTCTTTCTGGCATTTCCTGGGAACCTGAGCGTTAAGTCGTGAGAAATGACTTCAGGGGTTTAATGCAAACCTTTTAATTCTATTTATTCCTGCTCCTGCCACTTAAATTTAACGACAGGGTTAAGAGTTCTTTCATGTTGTGATGGGACAGAATGTAATATCATTTTCCAGATGGACTGCTGGCATTATAAGGAAAATAAACCTGCATGTTTTACATGTAAAAGATAGTAATATACTGTACCTCCTATTACACTTTTCTCAGTGCTGTTCAATGGCAGTCAATTTATGTACAGTAAAAACCATGGTATTTAATGCTATGCATCTTTCCTGGAAAGAACTAAACTCCGTAGTTTAAAATACATGTGCACGATAATCACTAGAGACAAACTGGAGCAGTTACGTTCCTCTCCCATACTGGTCCGGTACATCGCTGAGTTACAGTGTGTGGTTCATTGTCCCCGTTACAGTACTCACGACATTCAGGAAGCATGCACTTCTCGACTTGTTCCAGCTCTTCATTGCATTCTCCCAGCTCCACGGGGGACTTCAGCATCCTCTGCCGGGTCCTCATCCCCTTCCCACATGTCACGCTACAGTCGCTCCAGTCTGACCATGGCGACAGCATGCAGGGAATTGTGTCTGTTGAAGAAGGGCCACAATAAGGCCGATGGCCCTTACTTACGATTCAATGAACGAAATCACGTTAAAACGATGTGCTTTAAACCTTGCCTTTTAACTTTCAAAGAACAGAAACAATACAGTATGTCCTGCCAAGGAGATCAGCCTCTCAATAATAATATGCTGGAAGAATAAATGCTGCAAATGTACAGAGTATCCTTTTCGGTGGTTGGATTAGGAAGCAAACCAACAGAGATCTGAGTATTTCCCTTGGTTGTGTGTAATACATCATTGTGCGGTATCGATGGGTAAACGTCGAAGCTGCATAGCTAAATCTGTCAACTTGCATCCAATTTTGTTTACCCTTAAGAGCCCCTCAGTATGTGGTCATGAGTAAATAGTGACGTGTTCAGCTGCACGATGTCATAAAAAAAAAAAAACTATTTTTATGGTACACAAATACTAGTATGTGTGTCTCCAACGGCCTATTTTTTAATATTTGACATTGAATTTGAGTTTTCATTTTATTACAGCACAGCAATGTAGAAATATGAATCTATACACAGATCAAGTGTCTGTGAGCCTGTAATGTAGTAAAATGACAAAAAGGGTACTCACGGCATTCAGGCATCATGCATTTCTCCACCTCTGTTAATTCTGAGTTGCACATGGACCCATCAGAAGGAGGCATCTTGACCATTCGCTCTCGCTTTTTCATACCCATCCCACAGGTGGCGCTACATTCATCCCATTCTCCCCACTCTGTCACAAGGCAGCTGCTTGATGCTAATAGGAACAAATAAATCATAATTGAATTAATATTGTTAAAATATTATATTACATGTTGTACAGTATACTCTATTTCTAACCCAGCTAAAGAGAAATTTTATACTTCACAGATTTCTGTTCACTGCTTTAAATCCAACTCCAGCCAGTAACAGGCATGGTGCATGCCTTCACCCATAAATCAAGAACTAAATTGATGATAACAGATATAAGCACATGGTCTCCTTAATTGATATAGCTTAAAACAAAATGACAACAAATATAAATTAAAGAAAATTCACTGGAAAACAGGGAATGCTTTGGTTAGTCATAGGAGAGATACAGTATATTGTTGTTAACTAATACTTTATGCAGAACATAAAATACTAGAATTAACAATAAAGCAGACTATACATTTGTTTTAAAGGGGTACTGCTTAATTAAAAGTAAGCCAAATAAAACCTGTTAAAACACTTAACTAGTCACAGGTGGTCTATACTTGGGAACATAAGGACTAATGCATTTCTGAACTTTCTGAACAGCAATACTTTCTCTGTTATTTTTCGCAATTAATCAAAGATATCGGTCTCACTCAATCTTTATTGCCAGCTGTTTGTAACTGATTAAGAGGTAACACCAGGTCCACCTCAGTATGGAGCCTAAAAAAACTAAAAAAGGTAGAATTACACCTAATTTAGGTTTTGTAATGGAGTTCAAATCATATGCTTGTAACATGTAATTTAAATTTAAAATAGGAGAGAAATGTTATTATATCAAAAATGTAGGTGCATTTACAGCTGAAGAATATGGAGGGGATTGAATAGTCTTGTGCAAACTGGAAGAATTTCAATTGTGCAAATAGTTTCCAAATTATTCTAAAGATGATTCTACAGGTAGCCTCTGAAGCTTTCTAGAGGATGCCTCTTGAAAATTAGACTTCTTGTGCCAATAAAAAAAATCAAAGTAAATAAACTCACAGCAGTCCTCATTGACAACACATTTTTCAGTCTCTTCCGTTGGCAAGGTACATATGGAGCCGTCTTCGGGGAACTGTTTGACATATCTCTCCCTAGACCTCATGCCCATTCCACAGGAAACACTGCAGGGAGACCATGTGATCCACTCTGACATCATACAGGTAGATGCATCTAGATGGAAACAATCCTACTAGTTTAGTTTATGAACAGTTACTGTAACTATATTGCTACTGTCGGCATGACACATAGCTTGGGATCAATTAGTAGTAATATTTACGACAATTGTACAGGATACAATATGGGTTCTTGGGGTTTGCCACGTATGATTAATTACAAAAACATTCCTAAACAATTTTATTGCGACGGGCAGACATTACCTCATTTGACAATAGAATACATCTTCTGCTTCAAATTAAATCTGATTTATTTATCATAAATCTCCTCAGGCCTCTATTTTGATTAAAAAAACTTCGGTGAACAATACTGAACCTGTTTCTTAGAGAAAGCGACAGTAAATCACACAGAAGTTGTTACACTTTTTACCATAAATTTGATTTATTTTAAAAGACATGCAATCTCAAGCTCACTGTATTAATATTTATATATTTACTCCACTAAAATGAATCTGTTTCCATTAAAAAACAATTTGTACTGAAGTATCCTATGCTTTTAACTTTGCCATATTACATATTACAGTTGCATTCTTTGGTAAAAAATGTTTCAGATGGGATCATTAGGATAGGATCTTTAAAGCAGGATCTTTTTTTACTTCAGGGCTGATAGATTGAAAACAAAAGTGAGTGTTAGTTAATAAAGCAGAACTAAGTGAATCATTAATAAAACCTGTAAATAAAGTGGCCCTGATGAAGACCCCAGAGGCCCAGTGGAAGGGAGGGAGTGCATTATTAATCAGTTTGAATTCTTAACGGACTATCGAATAAGAACAAAAGCAATTCAGATCTGAAAAATGAACGCTTGAAATAGCAGGTTTATTAATCAATAATGTATGGTTGAGGAAAACAAAAGCCTTGAACGAATCCAAACACATATCACCTCTGACAAAAACGATGGTCTCTCAATAAGTGAAATGTATCTCTTGGGATTTTCAATAATGTACCCTGGACTGAATGTTAAAAGAGAATCCAAACTGTCAAGTTTGAGGAAAAACAAGTAAAAAGGTCTGCTTCTGACACAGAAACTAGATGCAGAATGTAATGGGAGAAGCTGCCTTTAATCATGCTTGATTTTACTTCAGACTCGGGATTTGAAACACCAGTCTGAAGATTATACTATTTATATTTAGATTCAAATTTAAATATTTGCCCATTCTTGAAATTTGTCTAAATCCTTTTGAATTTTGTTTGTGTCTTTGATGGTGTTTTTTCAAACATACTCTATTTATGGATAATTCACGTTAAATATTCTAGTTTACTAGCTATATTATCTTATTAGACTACAGTTTAATAATACATTTTATAAGCACTTAACTCAAAGCACACAAAAAGAGTTCATGATCAAAGGAAATAAATTGAAAAAAAGAAAATAACGCATGCAGTCCGCCAATGTTGGTATCCATTAATACAACTGGGTAGACAGGAACACACATGGGTAGGGTACATTTCTCAAGGGTACAGTAGCAGTGTCCACAGTAGGGATCACAACATTCTAGTTGAGTGACTAGGCTACTGCTCTGAAGGATTCCCCATGAACACAGTCTTGCACAAAACCATCTCTGCTTACCTCTATATTTTTAACTTCAAACATAATGTTAAGACGTCAGAACATTATAAAAAACACATCTCTGAAAGTAAGACCTTTTATCAAAGCAGGACAATGTATTGATCTCAGCAGTGTTTTATTGTCTTCTATACAAAAGAGAGAAGGGTTTATTGATTCTCTTTCCCAAAGCATGACCAGGTCTGACCCTTTATTTCTTACCACTTTATTCCCTTTAATGACCTGGTATCACAACAATGAACATTTTCTTCATATTTTCATATAAAAAAAAGATATAAGAGAATATGTCATTATGAAGTCTGCTATTTCCATCACGTTCCACAGCATCTATTGTTGACATCTGAGTTTGGACTCATTTTACGAATATTAAGAAACAAACATGAAATACAGTATAATGTGATGTTATACAGCTGCCAAGTTGATCAGAGTGGCGTCTCAACATCATATTGCAAATGTTTATAAATGAGGTTAACTTTGTCAAAAAGGGTCTGATTTGAAGTCATCAGAGGGTGCTTAGCAAGCACTGGTCCTCCTAGCATCTTTGAGCTGAAGATAAGGGAATTATGGACGAGCAGAAAACAGATCACATTCAATGTCATGTTGGAAAATAACCCAAAGGTCTTTGTTGTTTCTCACCTTCATCACTGCAGCCAGGGCCCATGCAAGGCTCAAAATCCTGGGTATGTGGGCAGGGCACACTGAGGTCTAGCTGGGCTTTGAGCATCCTCTGTCTCATCCTTTTTCCTTTCTCACAGGTAGAGGAACTGCAGGCGGACCAGGGGGACCAGTTGGAATAGATGCAGGTTTCAGGCGTGTCATCTACAAAGGAGGTAAGATTATATGATTTATTGTAGAAACATCACAACCAGACTTTTTCTGCAGACTAGCACCAGAAACATATTGTTATCAGTTCGGATATAATTTAAAATGTATAAATTTTAAAATTCTTAACACCTAATACATGAAATCTGAAGTATTTGCATTTAATGGACTGCTGTAATATAATAGGTCTCGAGTGTATAACCAGAAATACTCCCATTTTAAAATGATAGATAATCAGAGCTTTAAAATGAGATTCCTTTTTTTCTTTTACTTAATATTATGAGTTAACTCAATTGAGAACACATTCTCATTTGCAATGATAAGCACTTATGCAGCAGGGTACCGACTGGGGCAATTTGATGCAAGTACATTGTTCAAGGATACAACGGCAGTGTCCACATGGGATTTAAACATCCAAACCCTATGCCACTGCTGCACAAATCTTGTTAGTCTTTAAACCTCATTAAAGCAAACCTCTGAAATTCCTTCCTGTTTCAGAATATGTTTATTTTTACAGACTGGTTTCTCAAGCCCAGTTTATTTCCCCGTCTTGCACTGACATTTCAAATGCTATAAAAATCCCCACCTTCTTCTTTTTCTTCTTGGGCAAGGTCTGCTACAATATCATCTACATTATCAGGTACAATGTTACACTGTTCTCCCTGTGGATAGAAAATGCAAAATGATTTATCATGGAAAGGTTTTGATAATCTAGTCAAGACCACATATGGATCACAAAAGAAAGATGTGAGTTTTTGTGTTTGTGTCGCAGTGTGCCTTGCAATGAACTGGTGTCCCATCCAAGTTGTATCTCGCCTTATGCCTGTTACTTGCTGAGTTAGGATCCTCCAGCGTCTCCAGCGACCTTCTACTGGATAAAGTTAAATGGATGGATAAAATGGTTACAATTTCAATAATTTTCAAAGAGATTCTATTCATATATGGCTAACCAATTATTAAGGAAAGTCCCGTGAAACATGTAATTTAATTCTCCTATCCCAACTCTCCACTCCATTGCAAACATTTCTTTATTACTATAAAGTAAATGTGGCATCATCAACATTAATGCTGCTTTGTACTAATAAATGCAGTGACAGAGTTCAAACAATAAAAGAGCATGAGAATTACAGAGACATACAGTACTATAGCTTGATCATGCCGAGTCACCTGTAAAGAGAGAGTATCTCAAAGGCATGGCAAGCTGGATGAAGTTTACCTTTCTTGCAATTCTCTCAATAACTACTCTGGCAACTGGAGTAATAGGGCCTCCCTCTGGATCGTAAAATGGACTCTGCGGGTGGTCAAGGCTGGTCAGTGGTCGGATTTTCTCTTGAGGAATTGTTGGTTTGTTGGGCGACTGAAATTATCAGTACAGAACAGAAAGCAAAAGTCAAACATAATCAGAGTATTTCCTTTATCGCTGGGTTCTATATCTGTGACGCCAGCTGGTAAGAACTACTTCATTTGATCTCAATATGCATAATTTATTGACTGTGTAATAACTTTTTATGAGTGATTTATATCATTATCCCCTGTTGTTTTTGTATTGGTTCACCCTTAACCTTTCACAGATGTAGTTTAAAAAGCTAATATTTTAAAAAGCTGTGTTTATGCAATGACGCATAAGAAGCTATTTAAACTAATACGTACAGTATTGTCTTCTAAAAATCCCTGTACTGTACGTAGGAAAGGTAAAGTTAATCTATTTATATTATCTTAGGGCCTCTGCTTAGTGGAAAAAAAAACAGATTCTGTAGTAAAAAAAACATCTACATTTATTTAAGTATATTATACTAAATACAGCATACTGTATTTGTTTTAAGCCATTTTCATTTTAAGCCAATACAAAGTGTACAAAGTTCTGAAGGTTGGCCATTTGAAATGTAAAGATAAAGTAGAGCATTCCTGTTCAAAAGAATCAACAGGAAAAGACCATTCACAGGGGATGATGTCTTATTTTCAAAAATATCTACAGTAGTATATATTTAAAATAAAAATAGGTGTGAGCACATTCAGGGACCTTCAGGGAATCAGCCCAGATCAGCTCTACGTTTTGACAAATGGAAGTTTGGAGGATGTGATTAATGATGATACAAAACTGTTTAAACAGACTTGGTGTTTGGAATGTCCCTCTCCCATTAATTTCAGCTGGGAAGTAGCTGTGCTAATGCCTCTCGGTGCTGTGTAGTGGAATCATTCATCTACACTGAAAAAACATCCTACAGGCAGAATGTCTGGATGTTTGGAAGCTCAGCATGTTTCAAGCTTATACAATACTACCCCTTGGTGTTCTTATTACTCAGCCTTACCAATACACCAGCTGCATTTGGTTACCACATGAAGTGGCTATTGGCATTCTAGAGCTGTTCAATTCTGAGTTATTCTTGTATCACAGTGTGCTCAAATACAAGCTTAATGAGAAAGTTGCCAGAAACGTGAGGAAGTCATGCCATGGGAGAAAGGTATTATTTTTCTTGCAATTTTGCATGGGAATTTACATTTTTTATATATATATACCGTACTCACGTACAGTACACGTACCCATGCGCCTTGCATTTTTGTAAATAATCCACACTTTGAGAGAAATTTGTGTTTAACACGAATGCCCAACAGATTTTTAGTCTTTTTCAAGCATCTAACCTGTGCTGTCCTACTCTTTAAAACAAATCAGGCCAGCTTATGGAATACCCAAGTAACAACATCAATACCAAAGATAATGATGTATTTTGCAGACATGCTTCTCAATATTATATTTTTTTAATTTCAATGAAAAACAGAAGATAATCCAATGCAAAAACATTTTACCATATATGATATGTAACAATAATTATATATTGACTTGCTGTATTTTCCCTTAATTAAATTATAATCAGTCCTGTTATAGTAGCACCAAAATAGATGTTGGGGGGGACTTAATAAATTGAAAAACATAGTGCAACTCATTGTTACCAAAATGTATTGTTGCTTCCTTTCTGTTCACTGTTTACCTCATAAGTAACTCCGTCATCTGTGCCAGCGTCCCAAGGAATCAGGTCCTGAATTACTTTCTGAACCCAGCCACACTCCTTTGTACAGAGGTCTTCAGCTGAGAGTCCTACATTCCAGTCCGGGCTGGGTCCCAGCATTGTGAGGAAGGACATCAGGTGTCGTGTTCTATCTACCGAGAACTCAGCAGAGGGCGCCGCTCTCCTGTAAATCACATTGCAGTTTAGATGATTATGTGTTATATGTTATCTTTTCCCTTAAACCAGTTTCAGAAATCAAACTTGTTACAGATGCAATAGCACTCACATGGTTTTCAGAGATGGCAAAAAATGTCTCTCAAACCTTTAAACATAGGGACATGTCCAGACATACTGTAGAGTTAGTGCTTAATTTGTAAACGACAAGGTGCCAGAGTTCAGTGTAAACAGGAGAGAATGGATATTCATGAGACAAAAGAGAATTTTACACCACCTTTTTGTATAACATACACACAAGATACCTTTAAAAACATGATTTAAAGGTAATTTAATACCACAATCATACTTCTATTAGGCCTTCTCTATTTCCAAAACATTTCCACTGTTGTCAGGTGTGAGAATCTGACTGTATGATCTCCCACTAGTTTATAGTGTTTAGGTACTGTAGTTGAAGTGTTCTGCTGCAGTAGAAAAGAGAGTCTTTTAGAGTAGCTGAGATCACTGATGCTCATGGAGAGACACTGCAAAATTCTTGTCTCTTTCATTATTTACACTAAACCATGATTTAAACATATTTTTTGTACAAAACAGCACTGGCACAGGTAAACACAACCAAGGCATTTTTAATTCAAAGTAGTAGCCTCATCTAACTTTATCCCATATGAATCCTCTTCAATTACTAAAAATTAAACTGTGATTAGAGTTTCCATAGTGTGGACAATTTGAAATTGCAGTCTTAAAATGGTGAACTCTTTCACAAAGTAAGCACAGCAAACCACAAAATCATTAACAAAGAGTATGTATGTGGACTCCAAAATGATTTCTATTCATGTAACCATATTGCTTGAGTTACACAAATAAAACAACGTAGGGCAACAGTGCTTCAAGTTAAGATTAAATGAACCTTAAATAACTGCAAAATCAAGCATGGAAGAACACCAGAGAGCTTCATGGGAATGTAGAGTGCATTAGTCTCATTGTTTATCACAGTGTAGTAGAGAATGGCAAGAAAATATACTTCATCAAAGCACCAAATTCAATAGAGCAAATTAGACTGATTTACAGCTGAGTACACACTACTATTGTGCATTATTCAATCTGTTATAATTGGCTTCTGTACAGAATTTGAGTCAGATAAGCTTTTTTGCCATTTTGTCTGTTATTCTGCTTCATTAAATGTTTTCTTGGCCGTTTTTTTCATCTTAGATACTGTGAAACTTACAAATAATTGGTTAATTTTGAATGTGGTGGTTAATATCTGCTTCCTCACAGAGCCGGTGGTTCAATGTTCAACCTTGCATGGTTCAATTCCCTGGGTTATATTTGTGTTGGTTTCATCCAGGAGCTCTAGTTTTCTCCTACAGCACAAAGATATACTGGAAGGTTAATTTGCCTCTCAGAATAATCTGGCGCAATATTTGTTCCATGCTGGCATAGCCTCCAGCTTCCCTGTGACCATGTACTGGATAAAATGCATGGATGGATGATTTTTGTGTGTGTATGTACAGTATACTGTACCTACAGTATTTTAACAGACTATTTTCATTTTTACTCAAGCCTATAAAACCCCTCTCCTAAGGTTTCAGTTGCCACTTACTGTACTTAATACAAGGAATTAAAGTTCACAACATCTCTTTGAAAGCCAGGTCAGGCACAAAGAAGCACAGTGATTATATATCAAAGTTCAGCAAGTACACAGCAGAAATGGAAAAGGCTTAACAAGGTGCAGTGCTAACAGCAACATCTCGGCATCTTTATCATAACCTTTTCAAAGGCATACTAAATTTCTTCTGCTGTCTTACTCATTTGAAACATGAATAGTCATAGACTTTTTTTAACTTGTATTTCAGGCTCAGCAAACAAAACATTTTTAAGAGCATTAGAAGGAATTCTGTGCTATGACTTTCTAAAGTACTTGCTGGAAATACAGTAGTATTTTTTTATGCACATAGCTTTAAAAGTGTCATCAATGTAATTATGTGACATACCGTGTTGTTGTTCCCAGGGCATTTTCCATATGATCACAAAGTGGTAACCATGTAAACGGTTTTCATGCTTTATAATACAGTATCGTGTTTCATTATTTTGTCCAGCTACTACTTTTTCACACCATAAATCAGCTTAAGAGAGATGCAGTTTATCTTGTAGGTGTCTATTCTGTTTGAAACCAGATCTTGTCAGACAAATATCTGGTTGTGCACATTTAGTGGTTATGTGGTTAGGGTAAAAACACTTTACCTAGGAGCAGTATTTTTCAGAATACATTCACCCAGGTGACAAGCTATAAAATCAAGACTGTAATAAAACCCAAACATGCCACATTGTGATACCTCAAGATTAAATGTTTTTTAGTCTGGTAGATAAAAATGTCATTTTAAATTTGTCAGTTTCCTAAAGATTGAATTAGAAAATTAGTAGTTTTTAGAATAATTAACAGCTTCTTGCAATGGTTACAATGGTTGAAGAAAGGCATAAAAAGTACTGCATGCTCTTATTTTAGCACTCTTTTGCATAAATGGTAAAAATAACATTGGAGACACCATATCTGATAACCTGAAGAAGGTAAGACACAGCACTGAATGTAAATCCCCGAAGCATATTTACTGTAGATACCATTTAGTGTAGCCAGTCAGCTTGCCCTGTGTGTGCGCTTTTCAGTTCCCCATTATACACTTTTCTATTTTTTTTAACATATTATCCTTCAAATACTGTCATCACACCATCTGACACAATGATGTACTTTCTTTTTTGTGCAAACTATTGAACAGAAATGACCAGAACTATTATGCTTCTATTACCAGGAAAAAGCCACATCATTAAGCGTAAATGCAGCCTGTTTTTTATTGAATGAGCTTTACCTTGGCAACTTGCTTTGAAGACCCCAACCGTAGTAAAATTCTCTAAATGTATCACTTAAATGTATATAAATCCACGTTCAAAAAACGGACCCGAGTATTAACATTTCCCAAAGTAATGTGCTAGATGCATTAACGCACAACATGAGATCCGATAATTGAATATTAGTGAAGTATGTACGTAAAACATATACAGTAATATATTCATACATTAAGTCAGGAACAGTTTATCCAGTCTTCCATTTTACGGTGCTATCTTTGTGCTCTGCTTCTTCTTTTCCTGCTATAAATGGAATTTATTTAACTATGAACTAAACTAAAAGCTGTAGGCGGAACTGTTAAAAAATGTACTGTATTTGCTTATTATCACACACATGTCAGTGGGACAGTGACTGCTAGTCATTTAAACATCCCCTCATATTGCTAGTCTTTTTCATCCTCTAGACGCAGGGTTGAGGTCAGTGCATGCAATACATTTATTTTCTATAAATGCCTCCCTATTCAAAAACATTACCATGGTGCAGAGTGGATGTCCTCCTGGTGGGAAGAAAAAAGTACCCCCATTGCTTTACAAATCATTTAAGAAGAGGTTCTCCACTGGAAGGAAAATATTGGAAATACCCATAAGAAGATAATGTGGAGAAACAGTAAGACGTAGAAGGCTACTACACCGTCTCCACGGCAACGGGTAACTGCAAATGCCCTTGACTCTGTGAAGTACCAGAGTCACAAACCTGTGAAAATGTTTTCTTCTACCATAACGCAAAAGGTTACTGCTTTGACATCTGGTTTGATAGATAGGCATCCTTACCAATTATAAGGTGTCTTTATATTGCCCAATGTGGCAGCTGAAGATAAAATTAAGACCACACTGATTTACAGTGTACAGAAAAGTTTGTTCACTCAATGGGGGGAAAATAAACGTATTTCTGTACAAATATTAGCAGCCCACGTAAGACATGATTACTAGAGCTGCAAGACCTATGAATGATCTTTTACGATTAAAAAAAAAACATTTACTGAAGGCATAATTTTGCCAATATTCATTTTTTCATGGTCACACTTTTATATTATGCTAAATTTAATCTGTTATTCAACAGAGCATTCTGAGGGTGTGGCTACTTCTTAAACTATCAAGGACTATTATCACATGAAAAAAGCAGTTATCTTACAACTACAGAAAGGTTAGTAACAGGTGCCTTAAGTAGTTGAGTTTCGTTAATACAGTCTAGCCCTATAAATATCCCACTGTAATGTCATGTCTTGTAACTCTCAGTTTTAACCCAGGCCCAGCTGGCAGCTGCTGTGTTGTGATAGATATGACCTCCCTCAGGATAATATTTTGGTAGTTGTTTGTTTCTGATCATCAAAAAGTAATACAGCTGGCAGTAGAAACAACCTACAGCCTAATCCCCCCTTGATGATAAGTAAAAGAAAAAGACAAAAAACCAAGGAAAAGAAATCACTCTGCCAAATGTGATTGAGATCTGAAAGCAAGACTTAAGGCTAGTTTCAGATCCTATCCTGACAAAGGAATGGCAGATTTCAAACAAAAGGTCTCTGTAGCCAAGTTAACTCTTTGGGGACTTTTGCTACTGCTGTTTGGCTTCCATATAAACCTTCCCTTTGCTTGTTTTTGTCAAAAACTATACAGTAATTTACAGGGTGTCTGAATATGATTTTCTCAGTTTATGTACTGTTACTTCTTTTCAGAGCAGCCCAGATACTGTTATCTTCAGACTCCATAATGTCACTACTCTGTCTTGAGCTCAAAGGTGAAATGTGACTAAAAAACAATCACGTTCCTTGATAGCTCTGGCATGGCTCTGTAGTGGAGATATGTAGAAAATACTCATATATAACCAGTAGCACTGATAAGGGTATTATCTTTCCTATAACTGATCTTAAATACTATCAAAATGTATCATTGCATTCTGTATCTATTAGTGATCATTGTTTTTTCTCCAAAGATAAAAGATTCATTTTAAGTATCACAAAATCACAGTCATGAAATAGGAAGTCTCATACTGTAGTTTCAATGAAAACATTAACTGAGTTATGAGTTATGTAATTGAACGAATGTCTGTCTAAGATTGCATGAGAAACCCTAATAGTAATAAGGCAAAACTCTTGATAAAGAAGTAGGTTTTAAATGACCTTGTTAGCATGGGAGAGCCTTTGTGTTTTATGCATTTTAAAGGACTTTCAAATATCAAACAGCTTCATTAAAGTTTCTAAAATGTCAAGGGACGAATTACTTTCTTGCTGATGAATTATGGAAATATTATTGTATGCCCAGTTCTTACATTCACCCTTAATCCTAGGAGATTTAAGCTAGTTTTATTGAACTTATATAAAAAAAACAAGATAATGACTACGTTTTTGTAAATATTATTTAATTATTATTCTCAGTTCATTTAAAGTTTCTTGCTTTAATTGGAAATACATTTGTAAAATAGGTCATCCCGATGACTTAATTCTATATATTGTGTAGGAAGTGTGACGAAACATCACTTAACTAAATTTCATACCCCCCTCAGGAAACTCATAATGCCTGTTTGCCCTAATTAAACACACAAAATAGGCACCCTCCTTCTGCAAAAAATAATAATCAATACATACTGTAAGTAAAAAACAAAAAAGAAAACTGTTACAGAGAACATGAATGATAGACCATGACATTGGCTATTTGCTATAATGTTCCAAAAGTAAAAGTATGCATAGAATTTACCTAGGATTGTAACTGTCATACTCATCAGTTTAAAATCACAGTATATAACTTGATTAAGCCACTTACAGTAATTAGGGGAGATGTTTGATTGTCTTTGTTACAGTACAATATGATTGACGATGTTTGTTTTATAAAGTACACATCTGCTGTCATAGTAGCAGAAGTACAGTTACTGTAACATTTTAACTCTAGTAGCAGAGTATTTAAATAAGAGACAACATGATTGCTAGTGAAACAAAGAGGAGAGTTAAAGAGAACAAATATTTTCATAAACTATTTGTGTTTGTACTGTATATTTTAAGGGAAAGGATTTCTTTATCCTTGGCCACGTTTTCACAAAGTCCTGCTAGAATTTTTCTTTTAAATGTGATTTACCATAAAATAACCACACATGTTAATGGTAGAGCACTTTTGTAAAACTTGAAAATGAATATGAGTGTATTTTAGTTGGTTGGCAGGTTGTTCTTTTTTTGCAATACTTAGATAAAGCACCTATGAAACATGTTGCCTTGCATGTGTCAGTTTCATGAAAATAATTAAAATTAATAAAGTAGCAAAATTTGCTCAGCTTAAATCTATACTGTATATGTAACACGGCTGCTTTTGCATCATCAGAAGTTGTGTTGCCTCATTCTGAATTGTACACAATGACAGCAACATGGTGCTATGCATACTTTGAAACTTTTGTGTCTCTTTTGTGATGTAAATTGAAGGTTGTACATGCTTCCATGTATGTGGTAGTTTCATTGTGGTTTGAATGGGCTCATAATTGTCAATTCATTATAACCCCAAAATCTAAAAATATTCTACAATAAAATCTAAAAACAGTGTTACAGTTCCCCTTTAAGGTACTTGTTTAAGAACTAATACTGTATTTCCAGTTTGCATATACTATTTATATGCATGTTGATATATGCAGTAACTACTGTAAATTAACATTAATACAAATTATTTGTCTCCCCTAATGAAGGGAAAATAATGTCAGCCACTCCCATTAATATGGAGTCCATGCCCTTAAAGAGCTCTTTGGAAAAGTAATTTTATTTCATTGATTAAAATCACAGCAAATACAACTAATGTGTTTAGACCTATTGGTCTTCTTCATAATAAGGACAAAGAACAATTGAGAACAAATGGCAGCCCACCTGTCTCTGGCTTAATTATTATTAAATATCTCTGGCTTTATTAAAGGAGACTTCTTGTATACAGTTCTCCTGGTATCCCATGTTAAAAAAGTAGGCACTTTTGCAGTGATGGCATCTGCGTTGTTAGAAAAATACAAATCTGGAAAATACATTTAAAGAAATTGTATTGTGGTTTTGGAGCCCTGTATTGCTCTATTTAAGTTGTCTTAAACAATGGTCAGATGCCATTCAAGAGATCTGGACAAGCCCCATAATAACTGAGGATGCTTAGAATGTTTTGTGGTTGTAACAGACTTGGGGACAGTGGTCCACTACAGGACTTGGCAAAGACGAGCTGGTGGAGGGTTTGGAGCAAGGAATGTTGGGAAGGAAAGTCTCCCTATGGAGGAGGGTGCAGACCTGAACTTTCAGTGTAAATTCCAATACTTGATGTACTGTGTTATCCAGTAGGCAGTGGTCCGATACTGACTTTTTCCTACTTACACATTCAGAGGTTGCCAGGCAGGCCATTGTGCTTTTGCTTTGATGACCGTCAAAACGTCATCACCCTGCAAACAACAAGAGCAAAGTTTTATCTACTGCAAACTGGTAAGGAACTTCCTGTAAATTAAGCATTTGCACAAAATCAGATATCATTACAGCATTTTGAAAGAGGAAAGAAGGCTTAAGTTCAGCAAAGTCTGTGAAAGAGAGAAGTTAAAAAGGAACCAAGACAGCATTGGCAATTACAATAGTAAGAGCATTACAATAGGAGTACAATAGTAATGCTTCATAAAGTATACATAATTTTCATAACAGCTTTTGGCACTTATACCTGCGAAGTCAATGAGTTTGGAAAGGGTCCTAGTACAAGTCATATCACAGTTCTTGTTAATGGAAAGCAATAAAAATAGTCATTCTATCTCCTGGATGACCAGAACAAAGAACAACAGCTGTGTGAAATTCAGATTTAGCCTCTCTGTAAACTTCTGTATATACTGTATATATATATAAAAAAATGTATTGTTAATATTTGTAAAAAAAAGCTTAGGGTTTTGTTCACTAATACATTAAAATGACATTTTACGTTGCTATTCAATGGATTACAGACTTTGCAAAAAAAATAAAATTAATAGTACAGCTTCATTGGTAGCTGAATGTGATATACTGTACTGTTTAAACTACATGTGATCATGTCTTACATGATCTCTTGCCATTCTGCAAAAGGTTAGTCCTATTTTTCTTAGGTGAAAATTTGTTTTAGTCTTAAAATACTAATTTTACAGTCACATTAAATACTGTGACACATGACAAGATATTTGCCTAATAATTCATGGAATATTTGTTAGACTTCACAGCATGAAGTACAAGTCTCCTGTAGTTAGACTTTCAAGTAAGCTGCTTAAACATATGACAAAGCTTAAGATTCGTATTTCAAAATATTAGATCCAGAATAGAGATATGTTGGTACATATGTTTCCTGAGTCAGAGTAAGATCATTTTAACTGAATATATTAATACAGTAGCTCAATATTTATTCATAACCTTGAAACTCTCAACTGACAGTTTATATAGAAAAGACAACATACAGTAGGTTTTCATCAGAATTTCTGAATTAGAAATGTGATAAAATATATGAAAATTAGCAGGGAAAATTAAATAATGTAACTGAACAGAATACAATATTTCTAAATATTTCTATACAAAGATCCAAGCCTATAAAAATGGTATAAATGTTGTAAATTTAATCTGCATGATTTTCAGTCGTCTGATAGTTCCACAAAGTTTCAGAAAGATTATAGAAGCCCTGGGAAATCCGCTGATTGTCACTATACTACAGTATTAAAAAAGACAGAACAGAGGCATAATGTTCAATACCATATTACCATGGGAAAGTCAGAGTTATCCAAAGATTTAAGATAAAGATTATCAATTATCACCAACTCTAATGACAGCTATTAAAATAAGATTTGACTGTTTTGACTGTTGGGGTCCACTATCAAGGAATTCAAGGATATAAGATTGATCTCAAATGCGTGATTAAAAAAGTGGTTTGGATGGGAGGAGAATTCACAACCAGGGGCAAAAGCTAAGATTTTTTTTTTTAACTCTGGCATTATTTGAGATTGACCTCATGAATCTGGTGTCTGTGGCAAAGTTCCATATGAACACAAACTGCAGATTTTGCTTAATGCAATTAGAATCTCCATACTTCAATCTGTTGGAAGAGTAGTGGTGTGAATTCAAGAATGCAGCTTGCATGTGCAAGTCACATAATCTAAAGGAGCTGGAGAAGTGCTGCATGGACTGCGAGGTGCATGGACCTATTAAAAAGGTTCTGGAAGCTCATTCTCTTTTATAAATGCCAAAGAAGAATCAATGAAATACTGATTGCTACGGATTAAATAGTTTTGGCATGCAGTAGTGTATATTTGGAAAGAATAATATTTTAGACAGATAAGTTTTTGCAATAGTCAGTATTAAGCTTCTTAAGTCCTGCAGATGTTCCAGTTTATATTTACTGTATTTATGCAACAAACATGCTTCAGCCAATTTTGTTATGTTGTATGAAGGCTATAGGTTTGGTGGCATATTCATTACATAATATAACATTTTCTGGGGGCTGATGAGCCTTCAGTGGAACATTTACAGAAGGAAAACAGAGCAACTGTCTCTGCTGGCAAGGAAAGTCAGAGAAATGTGCTATTGGCACCCAAAAACCCCATAAACCAGTATCGGCCAAACACAGAAAACTGTATCCTGAAAAAGTAGCAGCAAAAGCCCTGTAAAAGCATGTCTCAACAACACTAGCTACATCTATTGCCCATCTTCCACTGCACATTGGCCGTTTCTATTTAAGGGTCTTAACATGTCTAGAAAGCTATTCTGCACATCCATTTCCTATTTAGGCTACAATGCCATTTTGTAAATCACTTGTAATTGCCGTATCCCACATGCTATCCTTTAACTTGTGGTGTCCTCCTTCCCCAGCGATTGGTAAACAATACCCAATGCAGTTTGTAATTTCTAGATACAGTATCTGCTACGTTTTGCTGTCTATATATCGATGTTGTAACCATATTAAAACAACATATATGTGCTTAGATTGAGCTTTTTTATTTTTTATCCCAATGAAATAAAAATCCAAGTGGTAGCATTTGAGTATGAAACAGTTTTTCGTGCTAAAGTTACTAACAATACTAGATTTATACAGCATGTGGCACTGCAAATTAAAGCTCACTTACAATGAACTGGCATCTGAATGAGGGCATTTGAAAACATCCCAATGCAAAATAAAGGTTCTCAATTAATATGCAATCTAGTTCACTGCCTCCCAAATACTTTTACACTAATCAAAACAATTTGTAATATCTAGGAACATAGTGCATTTCTCCTTCTATTTAAAATACAATGTCCATATCAAACTAGCATAACCCATCTAAAACAGAATTGTGTGCATATGTTACCATTTTGATTTTCTTATATTTTGTATCGTATATTGTATATAAACAAATATTTACATCTGCTGCAGTCTCCTTGCCAGAAAAGAGATGGGAAACAATTTGTATTTCATAAGCCAAAACAGGGAAAGAATTTTAAGCATATTACAGTTTAGTAATTCTTAACACTTTAGCTACCCAACTCAAAATTTGGCATCTGCCCTTACAGCATACCCCCAATAACTAACATGAACCTTTGGCATGTATAGGTTATCAACTAGTGGAAGAATGATGCTTCCTTCTTTACTCCTGAATATCCAGTCAAAATGCGGGCCAGACTAAATGTATTCATCACCAGCACAGCGTGGTCATCACACCTCAATAATATTTGTTAAGGCCTGCCAAATATGTATTTAGGATGAACTTAAAAGAAATTGAATGATAAAGTACTCCAAATGTACTTCATACAAGGACTAATGACAAAATTTTGATTAGAGAAGCATATCTGTTTTTTTAATTTTTGAATAGTGAGCCCCTGGAAGTCAACACTTTTAGCAGAAAATAAAAGAACAAATAAAACCCTTATTTAAAAAAAAAAAGTTTAGAATCTTAGGGTGTGCTTGCCTTTGAGTACTATATCAATGCACTATAGATTATTATGCTTGGAGATAGAACCAGTCATTCAATATGCGCACCATTCAGGGTGACATAATAATTTTGTCTAATAACTTTTTGCTATTGTTTTTCAACAAAACCTAGATTATTTGCTACATAATACAATCCAGGTCCTTTGAACAATCCATCGGATCAGTTTACACAGCAAGTCTTTGACATTAAAGAATGGCAACCACTCTTTTTATTAAAGCCACTCCAACATATACAATACATAATTTTTCATTAGCTACAATCTGCTGTACATGGGACATATTTACCAATTAAAAGTGGGTTTGATGTTTTTCTATATCTGAAAGGTATGGTCCTTTAAGGACATAAGTCTTACTCTTGACACGTTCTTTGTGATTTAGTGTTTTTTCAGGGCTGTAAATGCCAACTGTAAAATAAAACACCAGGAAATCAACTTGATGGAGTATGCAACTTTAGAGACCAGACGCGACTATAAAGCTCCTAAAGGAACTCGCGTACATACTGTAGAACGAGGCAAGAATTTACATTCTCCAATATTACAGTGCATCGTGTTGAAGACACATGTCCTTTGGATATTGTACAAGCATATGTCAACTGAATGCTCAATATTTTTACTCAAAGCCAAAACGTGTAAAACGGTATACTAAAACCACAAGATATTTAAGGAAAAATGAGCTTTTTAAGAATTTGTATTCTGTATGCGTTTGCACGAAAGGTTGTGTAACTAATAATTTTCACATGTCAAGAGCTGAAAAACAGTGTTCAACTGAGAAGGAATAGGCCTATATGGAGCACTTAATGTTTCCATTTAAAAATCCATTTAAAATTTTATTTAACCAGAAACAATTAATCTTGAAAACAAGACTCTCACAGATACCTGCCCACACCTTCAAATGCCAACGTCACCAATTCATATTTTTGGGAGAAAACTAAGCAACAGGTACAAATATTTTTTGTACAATATTGGAACGAGTTTGAAATTTTCATAATTGTCATTTTTACTTCACATACTGTACACAGTGAATAAAAATATAAAATCTTCCCCCACATTCCATTTTCAGAAATAATATAAACTCATAATTTTCATAAATGTTTCACTTGAACATTCTATAAAGCAGTAGGCTTCTTGTTGATTCATTTTGCAACAGTTTAAAATTAACAGATTTACCATAAAGTCCTTAGGAAATAGCTAGAACAGTGGCTGTACCTGTACAGTATTAGTTAAGGATCAAAAAATATTTTTTGATGCATAATATTTTCTGACTGTGAAGAGCATGATCTAATTTAAATGGAAAGAAATCAAGACTGATCTTGCCAACAATATCCTTGAGGAGACACTCAATGACTGTTTCCTCTATCAGTCCTTTCCATGTGATGAAAAAAATCACCAGTGCAGATGAAGAGGTGAAGGGCACCAGTTTTTCTGCCTACTTCTCTTTAATCACTGAAACAGGTTGACATTTCTTGTTTTGATCCACCGTGATCCTTTGCTTTTGTACCAGAAGAGCAAATCAAGGACTGCAGAATGAAAATAGCCTTTTGGCGTTGATTCTTATATGTTTAATAAGAAATTAATTATATAAAGGTTGGACATAGAACTTCTAGTCTGTTGGGTTCATACCGGTGGTAGAAAAAATATACTCATTCTTAATAAAAGGTTTATTTATAGATACATACAGTATTTAAGCAGAGGTATAATCAGATAGCAAAAGTTAAAAGTGCCAGCCATAATGTTTTGATCCACACTCATCCACTTAAAAGTAAGGAGTATACACTTCACTCCTCTTTTAAAAAAAAACATCAATTCATATTTGTGTGCAACTGCACTCAGGGGCATAAAATACAACTTCCAAACCTAAATAAGAGAGACTAAAATAAACACAAGCATGAGTCACATTACTTAGAGAAATTTGAGTCTTTGAGTTTTCACACTCATTATCAGAAGAAAGTGGGAAGCGTATATTAACAAAATGCTGCAATCTGCTTGTTTCACAGAACATCCAATATAGCTACTATGTCATGGGACCTATCGCCAACATCTTCTGCTCCCCACTGACATGTACTCTGCATATTGAGATTGAGCTCCTATTCTTTACCTTTTAAAACTAATAACCAACCACCAAGGATTAAGACTTGGAAATTAAATACTTTCTAAACCTGTGAGCACTGAATGAAAAACCCGTCTCAGCCTTTTTTCCACAGAGTAAAATGATGCATCTTTCCAACTGAGATTCCATGTAATTATTCGAGGGAGCTTTAGTTTTATAATAAATACAAAATAACTACTAATGATACAAAGCAATCAACGATTATCATTTCAAACTGGAATCTTCCTAAACTGTAGGCAAGAAGAAGGACAGCAAAGTTTCCATTCACTTGATGAGTGAAGTCACTGCTTTACCCAGGCATTGCATTGTGAAGAACATTAGCTTGTTACAGGGACAGTGTTGTAAAATTAGTCACAAGGAAAACAGTGTGCATGCCTTTCAGCAATGAGTGTAACCAGAGGTTTACAGAAAATATTTAGACGTACAGTATATTAAAGTACAATATTTTTTCAGAAATTCATTTAAAGAAGTACTTACACTCAAGTCTAGAAAACAAAAATGACTTAAGTAATGTAACAAAGTATTTCACACTCCACCATTGTTCCATACTCTTAAGTGCCTTTTGAAAATTGTTACTTGGTACTTCAAGTGATTGCATGATGTGATACAGTGATACAGACATACAGTAGGTTAAGGGCTTGCTGATCATGTGAAGCATAAGAAAAGTATACAATATTGTTATAAAATACAAGATTAAGTATGGAAGTACAAGTATGATACTTGTAATGCATTTGTAACTTTTAGCCTCAACATGTTATGTTCTTCTTACTTACTCTGTGTTATTGCTTGTTGTTTTTCAAGTTGCTTTGCTCCTTTCTTCAATATTACCAAAATGACAATGAGACAGATGCGCGCAGTTTCACAAGCAGCACCATTCTTGTAATAGAAATGTTTACTGTATATTATGTGACTGTTCCTATTAGTTATTTCAAGAGAATTAATTAATGATTTACATAATATGTAATGTTCAGCTCATTTATGGTATCACACTTACCACTTCCATTAAAGAATGGTAATTACCAGAACATGTTCAAGCAGGGAGCTGCGTCGGCATGCATAGGCTGCAAAGGAACAAGTAAAGGTTTAATCCATGCTGAAAAGAGAAGAGAAGAAACACATTTTGGCTGTGGAGCCTTCTTCGGGTGTCACACCAGAAGAAGGCTCCATAGCCAAAACGTTGTGTTTCCTTTTTACTCTTTTCAGCATGGATTAAACCTTTACTTGTTCCATTAGCAGAATATTGTCTTCTGAGTTTTTGACATGATGTCATCATATACATTTTATTTCAATTTAGGACATCCGAGATTTTAGACAACTACAGCAGAATTCAAGTTTGCATTTATAACATCAGGGACATGCCTTATTAAGGAGGCAAAACATAATGTGAAGATGTCATTTTTAAAAGTAAAAAGAAGATGAAAAGCACTGTGGTACTCAGAGCATTAAGAACTGCCAGTCCGAGAGGCATGTTTTACACTTCACAAAGCTACAGTATACACCGTGCCTTTAAAAATGCTCTGAAAATGGAAATGATCATTCCCAGTCTTCACCAGAGAAGATAAAAAGGAATTTGAAAGCTGCAGATCATCATGAAGATGGTTATTTTCACAGCCATTACAGAAGTAAGGACGGCTTCTTCTGCTGCTCTTGAAAGGAAACTACTGTATCTGCTACCTATGTTTTCTTTAAAGTGATTTAGCTATATAAATATCAATAATGTGTCTATTAAGTAACTTCCATATAGAGGTGGTGACTATTAATGATAAATTAACTGTAAATAGTCAATGCAATAATACAAATGCAGTGCTATTATTAAAATGGAAAACAGATTATATGTATATTGTGTGCATGAATGAGAAGGAGAACTGAATTCTTCAATGATTAACTATTTAAACTAAGAACATTTTATTATTGTTTAACAATAAACAACTGTTAAAACTTTTATAATCCCTGTGAACTGCTACCAAGTACTATTACTTTATTAATGCATGGAAACAAAGTTAAATAATTGTTAAAACTAACATGTTATTTTCTGGTACAAAACTAATAACTATACCCACCCTAATACCAAGGCAACTAAACAACTAACACACTGTTTCCTTTTAATTCCTTTTTTTTAAAGCATTTCCTTGTTTTTCTTTCATATTCCTTAATCGCTCCACCATGTTAGCTGTTAACAGGAACATAAACATAGAGAAACATATTTTATCAGTGGAGGTTAATCCAGTTTCCTAGCTACTAGAAGACTGACACAACAGTTACCTCTGCAACATAATGATTTTGTATCCTGGACACATGGATTTCTTTCAACTGAGTGAAGAAGACACCCCTGATAGTAATTTGTTTCTGAGCTAGGGAATAATTTACTGAAGTCTTGCTTATAGATGTACAAATCTAGAGGCTTCAATGTATAGTGCTTATGCTCTGTGCTGTGGTTTAGGTGGTAAACAGTCTTTGCACTCTTTAGCCAAGATGACAAAAGCATGTTACAATCAATCTCCTTTCCCTTGTGGCAATTTTTAAATATCTTGGTTTATCATGTCTCCTCGGCAACCAGCTCCTCTCAAGATGATATCTCTAGGCTTTCAAAAATAGGTAAAATATCACACATTACGTCTAACAGTAGTTCATTCCCAACACAAAATTTCCAAGAGGTATTTGTGGCGCAAAGAGAATGGTTCAAGCTAGCAATGAATGTGCCTGTAATGAAAAGGGTAAATTAAAGCCCTGTGGTGCATCATCCAATTAACCTCCAGCATTCATATTCTCTTCACTGTTCTAATGCTTAAGCCTTTACAAAGGTGAGCTCCAAAAATACGAAGATTGAAAAGTTAATCACTCATAGCATGTTTGAGTCACATGATTCCAGTAAAAAAATGATTTTGGAGAGGTGGATTGTTGGTAATAATAAGTGGCTAAATGGCTGTTGTTGGTTAAATTTGTACATAGCGGTGCAGCTTAAAGGAAAAGGAGTGGGTCATGTCCTTGACATCATAGCTTTTCACACTGCCAGCAGCATTTTCTTTTACCTCCAAAACACTTTTTAAAAAATCCCAGCTATTGCTTGACCTCACACAGTGACCTCACAAGCCTGTCTGCATCCCTTGTGTGAATATCTATCCAGAAACTTTTTTTTACGTGATTGCGTGTTGACAATTGATGAATTTTACAATAGTTTGTCAGAGTGTTACTCCCCTAGGCAGACTAACAATGGCATGTGCTTCCCTAACAAGGCATTTTTTTGGTCTTTTCTGGAGCCTGCTGTCAGTCCTTTCAACATCTGGCAATCGAATGAGACAGTGTTCCTCCGATTCCATGATCCCAGTAATGTGCTTAGAGGACTGCAAACAATGTCTGATATGAAATAACAATCATGTTACCATTTGCCAGGGGATCTCAGCACTGCTACAGAAAATATTGTCTTGAAGGCAAAACTTAATAATACAGGATGAGCTGGAACCTCTTGGCAATTTATATAATGAAACAAAATGCATTCAGTTTGTGTCTGCATTTCAGAACTGGCCATTGCCATAGAGAAAGGGCTCTAAAACTAGTTATTTCTGAAGGCATGCTGTCGCTGTTTTATTTTGCAATGCCTGGAATTCAAAATATCTCCAACAACTTTAAGAATATGAATATAAATGTACCTATATCAAAATCTGAAATTGAAACAGTAACAGAAATTGTCCTGATTTTTTTAATAATTGGATCACATTTACTTTCTCCTTATATGCTAAGGCTTCCAAAGCTAGAAGTCACCTCTCATTGCTTAAGTAATGTGATGTGCACATCTACTGGGCTGAGCACCCCCATAAGTACAATTTAGGGTGTGCAACTGTGGAATTGCATTGTACAGTATGTGACAGAGAAGAGTAAAGTAAACAACCCCCTTACTGCCATCTGCTGGTCCCTTGCTAATAGATCTCTCCCGTGCAAAAAAACCTGAAGACCAAAGTCAGGCAAAACAGGTTTGTTACATAGTGTACAGTGATAGACATTTTCATCAGGCTAATGTGCCGACTATTCTATTGGATAAAGAGCAGACAAAAAGAAAAGGGAAATTATAGCATAGGAAGCCAGAACCAAAAATTACATTTATGAATCACAGAGGCTAAAGAGTTCAAGCCTAGTGTGGTGCTTTACAAAGTGAATGGATTTGTTTAAATGCAATAGCGAGTGTTCTATTATGCTTGTGCTTCTGTGGCAAAGAGAATGAAGTAATAAGCATAATTTAAACCATTTTCACAACACATGTAGGCTTCAGAAAACAAGCCAGGGTCACCCAACAGCCAATATCCAATTAGATTTGGAGAAATTCACCACTGATCTTGAGTTTCACGAGCAATGGAGAATTGTTTTGAAGGTACTGTAATACTAAGAAAAAGGTTATCAGAACCATGTTCTCCAAATACTTATTCATGTACTGTAGTATGTCACCTCTGTGAGCAGTACAATCCCAAAAAATCAGAAACATGGGGTTTTGACTTCAGCGTTTAACGAAGACGAAACATTTACAACAGCTTTTTTTACTTTTTAGTTAATGGAATTGTTGCACCCTTTGCCAATCTAAAGTGTTGTTGCATGCTTTGATAAGCAACAGGAAGACCCTCCATTTTTGTACCTTAATTAAAATGGAATTGCCATTTATTTGATTTCCTTGTACTGTATAACTCCAAATTTGTTACAGGACAAAAATCAGGGGGGGTGAGGACCACAGCACTCTTTCCATCTGCCTTTTCTTATGCAGGTCCCAGCAAGTTCTGGCAGATCTCAGGGCTCTGTACTGCAGAGCATGCTGGGGACACCTTATCCTGCACAAGCCTACCAAGCCCACTGCCAGTTGACCGGCCATGTGCCCCTGTTTGAGGAATTCTAGTTACAGTTGGCTTGACATGAACTAGAGTCAAAGCTGTTTTTATGTAGAAATATATGTAAAATTAAGAGTTCAATGAATGTTCAGTTTTAAATGTGCAGTTGGGTATGAGTAAAGCACATGCTTCTTCACATTCCAAACTAATTTTAATGACTATTATCTATGAAGACGCTTTCCTAAATGTTCATCTGGAGAAGTATACTACGAAAACAAATAAAGTTAAACAGTAAACATACCGTAGCATAGAAGGCAACCCTACTCAAAACTGTATTTGGAAAACTGTATTACATTCTCTAATTTATAGAATAATTTTGCAGCAATACTTAAGAACAAATCATCATGACAAAAGCAGATTGAAATCCAAGAATTCAATGAGTTCATGCTTGGTTTTCCAAATAACCCAACAGATGGAAGAACCACGGTTTACAATCTGTTATTACACAACTCATAGCTAGAAAACACACAGGACTGCACCGGTGGCAAATGATGCATAACACTAAGTCACAAATCTCAGTACTGCATAATAACCATTTAAGCATGCTTCGTGTGAAAGGTTACCTCTGAATTTCAACTATAATCTTTCTTGCTTCCAAGTGATCTACATACAGTAGCTCAAATTGCCATCAACCCTGCCAAAACCCAAATTCAATCCCCTGAAGGCTTGGACATATTATACAATATGCACACTATACAAGTTTATTACACAATATGACTCCTGGTACACTCTCTCCCCTTTAAACTCTGCAGCAGTCTCAGTAGTTGATGTGGCATTAATAGATCTAAAGTACTTGATCCAAGCCTTTTCAGAAATATAGCACTTTTGCTAGAATTTTGAATAATGTGAGAGGTCCAATACCTCTGTGCTCTTGGAAAATTTACAGTATATCCTTTGTTAACCATGTAACTACAATTCATTGAAGGGCATAATGAACATCTTGAAGAGTTTCTTTTCAAAGCTAGGATGAAAAAATGAAAGTGAAGGTCAAAGAAATTATTTTATTATGTACAAATGAATGTTGTACCAAGAACATTGTTACATGTCTCCCAAAGTTTATTTAGAGGTCTTACAATTTTCCTCTTTAATCAGTCATACTTGGCAAATTCTTTTTGACAAACCAGTTATATCTAACTACAGTATGTTTGTTAAAAAACATTGACACTGATAGAGATCAGTGTCTTTTTCCATTGATAAGTCACATTGATAGTTTTAGTTAAAATTAACTTGACCAGCACCAAAACTATTATACAGACATAATGTTTCAATAAATGCTCACAGGAATTTGCAGTGCTCAGACACAATCCTTAAACGCCTGATTTGTTTTCATTTTACTTAAAGTATGTTTTACACATTAAGCATGGGAAAAGCACATTTAACAGCTCTATTTAATGTTTTTTTCATACTTTATTACTGTTTGAGGCCACCTCACTTCCTTTATGCAATGTACTCTAAATTCATGTACAGGAGCTATGTGCTGCAACATTTCCAAGCAGGAGTAGCTTAATGAAAATCTCACTGAAACACAAGTCAAAGGAATTCTGTAGAATATTAAATTGATTCATAGAATGTGTCATTTGTGTAGTGTTCTTCATTACTAGATAGCAGTTCATAGTATTGCTCTAAACAGCTAATACTAATTGTCTGGGCCACAAACCAAAAATAAATTCACCCCCCCCCATTAAATTGAATACTTCCACACACTTCTTACTTCCACACACTCTATATATTCTACCAAAAAAATTGTGTTTAATATACAGTATGCGTGAACTGTTTTAGGAGCTGTGAAACTATGTATCTCTCTGAGGCTACATACAGTATAGTGGATTCAGTTTCATAGTAGTTTTGCAAATCAGTTCAGAAAAATTACTGTATCACAGACAAACAACAGTAGCATATGCTGAAACTGTTTCAAAAACCTGCTGATCTAGTTACTGAAAATAAAGAATCCAGTATTCTGTGCAAACCAATGGTACTTTTTTAGCTATCTTGATTGACAGATAGCTTTTGAAGTTAACCAGAAGGGAGAATTATTTTAAGCTGTTTTTATACAGTATATAAAAAATAACTACACCCCAGAGTGATCTAATATAATTTCCATTCATATAGAATTGGCTCACAGGCATAATCACCGTCTTTGCTCTTTCTTAAGTCGTTAGAAATAATTTCCATTGTGTTTGTATTCTAGTCATTTTTTCTCTGAAAGATATGTCACATTCTATTTCTATGATTGCATGGAATTATTTTGTTGCATGCTGCTTGAGTATTTTGTGGGAAATTCTTTTTGTTTTCTTCTTATGGCTAATTATAACAGCTTCTGTGGTTACTATGGGTCGGAGTCAAATAAAAAAAACATTTTTCCTAACATGAAATCACTGTAGGAAACACCATAGCATATAATTATGAATAAGCATAAAATTTCTTTTTTTTCTCTCAGATGGATAAAATAGGGCTCTTGGATCAAAGGTTTTTGATAAGGACTGAAAGTGAATGTTGAGAGCTTTCTGTCAACAACTCTTGTTTAGATCATGTTTAGTCGCATACAATAAATCATAGAGGAGCTAAAATATCAGTCCAACTCTTGTTCCACAGATTTTGACAGTATGGAATGATGATACTGTATGATGTATGGCCAACTGGCTAATAACCTAATATTATACTTCTATAAATTATTGTTAAACAGCTATTTGTATGCAAATCCAATGAGGTACAATATGCGGAGATTCCAATATATCACTATGTTTGGACAGCTATTTGTAACAGTAGCAGAAAATGAAATGAGCCATATAGACACTGCTGACTTCCTCCTTTAGTTTGTCAAATGCATTCATACTACAGCAATGCATGACAAGAGATATGTCTCATTGTAAGATCAATGTCTCCCATTAATATGAAGCTAAGTGTTCTGTTTCTCTGAGAGGACATTTCTTTACCATTGTAAAGTGGATATGCTAATAATTAAGTTAGCAAATATTTTCAATATATTTAGGATAGGATGTGAGAGACTATTGCCAGTCCCTGCTGTTGAATGGATAAACACTGCTCTGTTTAAATGTACAGTATACAGCTGGTAACATGGATAATTAAAAAATATATTTTCAAGATGTAGATAAGTACTTTGATTTGTAAGTGAATTTCTGAAATTGTACAAACACGCAGCTGAAGAGGAACCAAGTTTGTGATGTTCTGGTGTTACTGGTCACACTGACCTGCTCACTGCTCTCTGAACAGAAGATTCAATCAACAATCTATTAAATTTCCAAAATGAAATTCTGGAATTTGAAAATCAGGGCTCAGTAACTCAATGTCAAGCACTGACAGATGTAAGGCCAATTAGATTGACTTGTTTTCACTTTCTGTCATAAGACGTGCAGTGTAAAAAGTTTTCAACTGTTACAAACTGCATGATGGTAAGAAATCATTAACAATAAATGTACCCGTGACGTTTTTCAATGACCAGCGGTGTTTACTGGATTTGCATGAGACAAGAATTTATAGGAAGGAGCAGCTTTCCTCTTTTTTTCACTGAACAGTTTCATCTGCCTCTCTTATACTTAAAAAGCTAATTAGAGCAGTGGCATCGAGATCACATAGTATTCTGCTTACCATTTATGAATCATGTGAATCATTGCACACTGGGATTTTTGCATTCAGACTGAAAGAAAACATTCACTGGCATGAATTGATGTCAAGCACTTACAAAACTAGGGCCCTTTTTATACTCTACCTTTTTAAATGTGTTTCTAAACAGCTACAGGAAGATAAAACTTTTAGACTTTTACGTTTTGTGTTCACATCTAGCTTTACAAGAAGGAATACTGTTTATATCCAAAAAACTTACAGTAATTCTAAAACCTTATTACAGACCATGCTTGCTAAGAATCTTGTTTTACTAAACTACGACCGAAGGACCCATTAAAATATTCTTGAAAACGTATGATATTTTTCTATATTTAATGTTGGGAATAAAGAACACAGTACTGTAAATACATAAGATTATTTATTTAACTTTACATGCACCTTTGCTGATAAGCTAGTGATTTCATTGTATTTTACAAAATCAAAGATCATCCAGTTTCGTTTGCACTTAGTTAAGACAGCTGTAGTTTAAAAGGCTTTGAAAATCATTGGATCCTTTATTCTAAAAATAGGCAGTTTACAGTTAACAGGAAAGTAACAGACCCTGATCATGTATTTTTAAATCTTTAAGTTCAATTTTAAAGTTTATGGATTAAAAAATTATTAGAATTATTTTAGAACTTTCTTAAACCATTCTTACATACATAATCCAAAATTCAAATCATTTGTCTCACTGAGGTTTGTTTTAATACTCACAGACACATACAAAAACTCATTAATTAAACATTCTTCAAAGAAACGATGAAGGCCTTTTCTATGCTTGGTAGCTGTCTTTAGTACTGAAGACAGCAACATCAAAGCATGCATTTAATTCACCACAGTGCCATTCTCTGTAGTATATGTACTGTATGAATGACACTGTATCATAATATGTTCAAATAAAAAGCAGAACAAAGGAAAATAATGCAATTAAATTGCACTACAATAAATTTACAATCATTTGATCACCTTAGTTTAACTGCACAGAAAGTATTTTTTCTGATTACCAATATGTATGTTATTTTATGGGTCTTAATTTTTCCCTATTCTCTTTATCTCTTATGGGATATGGGATAAGTTCTTAACAGAAATCAAAATATTGGTTAAAATGTAAAAAAAATTTAAGATATGCTGTTGTGACACACTTCATGGGACATATTTTGCTTAGATTTTGCAATGTAATGCTGATACTGAAAAAACATTATCTGACAGGCTATATAGCAAAGTCGGCAAGAATAATCAAGCAGACAAAAGAATATTCCAAACACTTACACCTTTGATGTTGTTGCAACAGCTATACTGTATACAGTACAAATACACTAGCCTGGAACAAAATGTAAATTAATACAAAAATTGAGTTGCATCCCATAAGAAGAATGTATTGCAAATTTATATATGAACAATCTATTTCAGCCAATGTGACAAACTTTTTATAGTCAGATAACAATTTATCTTTAGATTCTCCAATGACAATAAATAGACAATAAATACTGTGCAATACAGTAAATGAGATCTTTACCAGGAATATGGTGCTGAGCATTTCAGAAAATTAACCCTATGAATGACTGCACTAAAGACACTGACATTCAAAGTTGATGATTCACCACAGGAACAGCTGGGGTCTCGCCAAAGAAGTCCTCATAAAAAGATCATTCCTTCTCATTATGTTTTAGAGCAAGGCATTTCTAAGCACACAACTGAAAACACTGCAAGGAGACCCATAGGGTACACTAAGACAGGCCAGTACTGTATATGGAGCTGATGTTCTAACAGAAGTTCTCAATTTTTTACTCAAACCTAATTCCTGTTTGGATTTTTTCTAGATGTTGCAATTTTTAATCTGTAGACATAAGCAAAGACACAACTACTCAGCTGACACTTATAAATAAGAATATCCAACAGCAACACTTAATTATCTTGTGCTAGTGCCATCCAGAGTAGATTTACTCCTGTATCAAAACATTCTGGATAATTTAGGATATAGAGCTAATGTATATTTGCATTTTGGAACACATCTTTTGAACTTCAAAGTTATTGTGATCCATTTCATTGGCAGACACTCTTGAAAATAAACTTCTTGTTTTATTATTTCAGTATACTGAGATCAGTGTTTATACTCCTACCTCCTAATTGCTTATACACAATACAGTGTATAAAGGTGAAGTCTCCATTGCTGTCCACCTTCATTCTGATTAGCTTCACTGCTGAGAGTATTACTAAAACGTGCATAAGAGAAACACCTTTTCTGGGATAACCAATAATGAATATGGCAAGCCAGAAAGGGTCTGGAAAAGTGCAGATGGAGCTGTTTAAGTTCTCTATACAACTCATCATCCTATTTTCTATTTGTATTTCATCATTCTATTTTATCCTATTTCTAAACTAAAGCATAGAACAGAGAAAATACAATCCAAATGCTTAAGTTATCCTTCCACATGACAGCTGAACAAAGCCTTACTTAAACTAAAAATACTTCATCCTTTTTTTTAATCTGTTGTTACCCGATTACTGTAGGTCAGAATTTTTTTTTAATTTATTCTAATACAGGAATATGAGATTGACAAAACATACATTTTCTTATTTTCAGTATTCATTACATGTTCTAACCTTTTAGTTTAGTTGCAGTCGCGCCCAAAGAAAGGGATTTGAAAATTTACTTTGGAAGGTTTGGATGTTTCTATTTAAGGATAGTGCACAGTTTTCTGAAGTATTAGATGAAATCCATTAACATTCCTCTGATTTCTTGAGCCTAAAATAGTTTTCACAACAAGAGAAGTTATTTTTTATATTTAATCCTTCTGTTGCAGTCGGGTAACATCATTGCTCCCCTACATCTATTTAATTGCCTGGATAATTCATAAGCTGACATTTACCTGCATAGTACACCTTGCTTATAGCTGTTTTGTGCCATTAATCACTGCCTTTGTGCACTGGTGAAAGATCTGACCAAATAATTAATCACACCTTTTAAAATGATTCAACTAAATGAGACCTGTGTAAATTGCTTTGTTTCCTTAAGATAATTTCAGATTTGTAATAGAGGGAGGGGATGGAAGAAAGGAATTCCATTACAACATGCCAGTGCTGGTGGATTCATCTTAATCATTCTGCTTTTTGATGTCATCAACAATAAAAGTACATGACAAATATTTTGTCGACAATGCAATAATTTTATTTAGGCATGTGACTTTCTTCTGTAGCCAGTTAATGTTTTAAAAACGAAATGGTAAGCACTGTCTGAAAACTTTTTTTTCCTGTGCTACTTGTATGAGTAGAACTGCTGTAGTTGCAATAACAACACTGCTAAAAGAATAAGGAAGGAAACAAATATATATACCAATATTATAAATTCTACTCATTATACTCTAGAAGACATGCTGCCACAATATTAAAGCAAGCTTATATACTGTACCTGTAGCGAAGCAGGTATTTGAATGGTAAAATGTAAGAATTATTGCACATCCACTCCTCTGAATAACATTATCTTCAATAATACCATCCTTAGAAAATAAAATCAGGATAAATATTGATTTAAAACTTTTATATAGGACTCAAACAGTCTGAAGATGTTTGTATTTACTGTATTTATCTTTTCAATAAATTGCAACACTGATTTTTTTCTACTGCCTAGCTGTGGGTGGACGTGCCTCTCATAGCTTCCCATTATGTTTTGCCATTAAAAATGCTGGAAGCAGAGCCTTTTGCTCAGATGAAATGAAAAACTGTACAGTACACACTCTGACAGTCTTTGATCTCCTACTTGTGTGTCCATTCAGTGGCGAGCTTTGTATCATTCTGGTGGAGCGATACAAGTAGAAATCATGCCTTTGCAATTGTGCTTTACAATGCAGAATGTACTTTATGCTGGTTGTTGAACAACACTCTAATCTTCCAATACATACTGGAGTTCATCATTCTCATAGGAGTGCATTCTCAGTCTTTCAAGCATGAGACATTAAATTCTAACTTTCAATGAACCATGTGCTCTTCAAATACAGTAACCCTGATAAACATATGTTAACCATCTGGTCATTTCTTCTAAACTATTACTTTTACAAGTTTACCCTTCTCATGTTTTTAATGCAAGACTTTAGAAAAAAATTGACAATACTTGCCTGGTCATTAGAGCAAAACATACAATAGGAAAAACAAGAGAAGCACTTATATCTCATCATAATAACTTCAGAATGTGTCTTATAAATATTTAAAGGAATGTTAAGTTAATGTGGAACCATGTAGCTTTCTAATGCATGTATTAATATGGATTTGACACATTAAATAAGGACATTATGCAATTTTAAATCAAGCTTGCATTAATATAATGTATGAAAATAATTTAGCTCTTAATTACATTCTGGAATTATTACAGCTCGAATTTGAAAGCCTGTGAGTTCAACCATGAGATTGGTTTAAGAAGGTTAAAAAAATCTGTTTTGCAGTTTTAGTTCTAACTGCGAATGAGTTTTTAATCTTGGTTTTAGTCTTGGTACTTTTCTTTTTCCTCTCCTGTTCTGAGACACATTACTTGTGGGAAATCAGTTTTTTTATTTTTCCTGTTCAGTTTACCATATTTGTTTAACTTCACTACTGTAAGTGTTAGTTTGCAGGGAGCAAACGAAATTTAAATTTATTTATATACACTACTCTGAGTGCAATGACTGTTGAATTCACACTTTTTAATTGGTGATAAATGTCTTTCTACATGTCTTGTAACTACTTTTCAGAAATGTGTTCTTAATTAAAATCACAATTTATCTAATACTGTATGTTACGGTATATTTAAAAAATATTGAAGACTCGTCTTATTTGATGGAGCATATCAGGAGTTTAAAGAAAAGATATTCCAAACAAATTCCTCAAACTTAATTATAACACATTGCAAATTCAGAATGGACCAAATACAGTGTATGTGACTTGAAAATCTGCAAAAAATAAAACTCACGATGCATCATCATCAAAAAACATAAAGATCAACAATTTACAAAATAGTAAGCCAATATGCAGCTATGTACTGTATACAGTATGTATATTTCTCCTGGACTGAAGAGGTTGCATATCTGCCTTGGACAAGGTGGTAATTGCTTTGACCTTTAACTTGGTATTATACAATCCAGGCTTCAGAATTAGTTTCAGCCTATTCACATACCAAGGGAAAAGACTTATTGGAAACAAAATTTACCTGGTGGTCAGGGTTAGCTGAAAGGTGCCAAAGCTACAGTATGCCTGGGGAATACATGGTCAGCAAGAAATATAACCTGTAGATACCCAGTAGGCACAGCAGTCAAAGTTCTATGCTATCAATCTAGCTGTAAAGTTAGAAGGAAAAAGAGGGGGGAGAAAGACTGAAAGACTTGTGATTTAACGTACCGTACAGTAGCTGCACATTTAACAATAGGGCTGAAATCTTAACTGCTCTTAGGAAAGCTTTATAGAATCTCACTTATTACATCAGGTATTTCTCCCTGGTGATAGGAGGTTTAATACTAAGGCAGCAGGAAAATACTTTTCTATTAGAGAAAAAAAGCATGCAGTGTGGACAAGGACTTGTGTGGCCTGTGATAGAAGCCCACAGGCAAATTGTTTGGCCTCACTCCTTTACAGACAATGGTATCACTGTGGACTGTTGCCTTCTAAATGTAAATCAGAATAACAAAGATTAGTTGAACATCCAAGGAACAATGTTTGATAAAAATATGCATATAATCCTTCAAACCACCTCCGGCAACACACATCCCTGATATTTCTTCATGTATCTGCAGCCTAGCAAGGAAGGATTATCCATTGAGTTATGACATACTGTACATAAAAAGACAACTGCATAGCAATTGAACATGGCAGATTTGGTTCCCAAAAAGGAACCAATTAGTTTTGAAGTACAAAACCCAATCCCAATAACACAAAGGAGTTTTGTTCCATATACAGATAGGACTACTGATTGAGGGTAAATGTTAGTCAAATGCTGTTGGCAATGAAAGGACACTGCAGGGGCTAGCAATGTATATACAGTAGTAATTCATTAAAGCGAATATGCATTTTCTTGTGAATGGTAGTAAAAAACCTAAGCAAGCACTGCTGCTCATGTAAAGCACGATATGTGACCTCTAAAAAATCAGACAAATTAGGGAAAAGGTACTGTCGATTATTAAAAATAAAATTAAAATAAGTATTTGCTATGCCATTAAGTCCTCAAAGGACAGGGCCCTCTCATGAGGGACCAGGGAAAACCTGCAAAGCAGCTGAATGCAGTCTAGGTCAGATGTGTAGGTGTATACAAGCTACCCACTTACACAGATCATCATCTTCGTGTATCACAAGTGAAATCCTATATTCTACAAAAAGACAAATAGACATGCATGAAATGCATATGTTATGTTTTGCTAGTGCAATAAGGATTCATTTTTTAAACGTTTCATGCACGCACATTGCTTTCTTAAAAAGCACACCTGCAGAGCATAGGGAAGAGGAAGAAGGAGGGTGCCATTTGGAAATATTACAAAGAGACTAGCACGGACAACACAGGTATAATGTACAAATAAGCTCTTCTTCAGGACTAAATTAATTCTGCTAATGTAAAGTATCATGTAATTAATGCCGCTTAAACATCTTTTGAATCTTTTTCAGGGGTTCTTACATCAACTATTTTTTCCTTCTTGTTTAGATGTTGTAATAATAAGCACTTTCACTATTTTTTAATTCTAGGAAATAATTAAGAATGGTTTTCAGACCAAAAAGCCCACAAAACAAATTGCTTCCTTGCTGGTACTGTAACTTTCGTATGAGATTCAGATCCGCACGAACTTTTGTTACAAACTGTGGAAAGAAAGCTACAAATCAGTGAATTTTAAGTAGACATGCAAAATTAAAGACGTGTTTCTGTCACCACTCTGTAAATCCTTTCGTTTAAAAGGCATATTTTTAAAGCTATCAATGCTAAAACCACACAGATTTTAATGGCTGTTTTACCTTATTTATGTAGCAAAAGACTCAGGCTATTGTCATATGACAATAACACTTTTGCTTGTGAGTGGCAGTGGCTCTTTTAATCGGGATGGTGTAAAACACAAAGGGTGGGGGGGGAGCAATTAAAATAATACACAGAAAATACAGAGCCTAGACTGTCACAGCAAAATCAACAACAAATTGGCTTCAACACAGTTTTCTCCCCCGTTTGTAAATGCTCATCACAATAATTGCCATGACAGCTTGATGAAAAAAAATCTTTGCACTTAATAATGCAGATGCACAGCACAACAATAAAAAAAACATGCTAAAAATAAACAATGGACAGTCCAGAGAGAAAGCAGTTTTCATTTTCTAATTGACTGGAGCATCCTGAACACTTGACTAGTGCCAGCACCTGCAGCTCAGAGAGGCTCTGGAGTGCAATCTGATTTAGGGAACCCCAAGCACCTTCAAATCTCTGCTCCTGAAGTAGAATCTGCAATTTCATATTCAACAATCTACAGCAATTTGTCTCTCCGTCCTTTACACAGCTTCATTTTTCAAACATTTTATTATACTGTGACATAATTACTCAATTCAATATTTAAACTATAAAGTGTCTATAAATCTATAAATTATATAAACTGTCTAAAATCTATGAATTCTTTATCACTCTGTTCTCCTACCCACTGATAGCTGATGTGTGGGGAGCATACAGGTGCACTATGGCTGCCGTCACATCATGCAGGTGGGGCTACACAGTGGTGGTGGAGGGGAGTCCCCATTACCTGTAAAGCACTTTGAGTGGAGCATCCAGAAAAGCACAATATAAGCGTGAGGAATTATTATTATTAAACATACCTAGCACACTATTAAAAACACCCTTTTGTGTGGTTTTGTTCTGGATAATATTGCATTTCCAGTTTTCTATTCATGTTAGTATAGTGTAGTTTTAGTATGTTGCACTGCATCATGTTTGTTTACAGGAAAAAGGAATATTATTAACAGGAAGACTGCTATATTTACACACTATGCTTGACTTTGTGAATAGTGGGAAGGAAACTGACAATTCAGTTCATTTTACATACAGTAGCTATAGTACATTATTTAATTTAGTTATTCATTTTCAAAGTTAGTTTAAACCTTTAAAGCCACCTTTGAAAATTATCCTGGATATGGAAACATTCTGGATGAAACACAAAGATTAAAACTTTCATTTTTTCATTTTAACTGTATGGGTCTCTACACACAGGTCAGAACTGTTTGTTCTTTAAAGCACACAGTAAGTGCTAAAACAAAAAATCACCTAACACAGATCCACAGTATACATACTGTATAGTGTATATTCAGATTTCTTGAAATAATACTCTTTTTGAGGAGTTTATTTTTTGGATGACAACTTCAAGATGATGTTTCAGCAATATACAGTAATTCAAACCTTTCTGAACTTGAAATGTATAAGTAAAAATTAAACTAATTTTGTTATGTACATTTTGTTTTAAACACCAAAAATCTTTTTTTTACTGCACCATATGTTTTATAAATTAACAACATAAAGTTACTGTAACTATGAGATAAATTATTTTAAAAAATGATGAACAGACTTTTTTTGCAAACATGAAAGACAGTGAGATTTTAAAATTCTTGGCAGAATATATCCACTGTTTGGGGTCAACATGCAACTTCTGCTGCTTATAAAGAAGACCTGTGGGACTTCTCAATACAGCAAAGCAATTTTCAATTGGATTTTTATGGAAAAGACAGCAGTTTCATCAAGGGACATTTTTCTGCTTAGTGAATGCCAAGATTTTAGATTTAGTTCTCTCCAAATCTATCCTTTGATGTCAACCTGATGCTGATTCCACAAGTTTAATTATGGGAATATAATATAACATGCATTTGTGTGAAATGATAGTTGTGATCAAAACATATTGGATTGTATTATTGTAATATTACAAAAAAATATTATAACATTCATAGAAAGCCATCATATTATTTAATCTCACTTTTAACAAAATATTTTGCTTTAAGTTTTATTTCCTATCACGCTACAGTGCTCTAAACAAACAACAGGTGTGGCACTGCTTCACAATATCCCATAGCATTTATATTAATAACCTTCAAGGCTGCATAATGCATATTCATTATTTTTAATCTCATTAGGGAGGTAATCCCTCTCAGTGTAATGACTGCATAGATCAGTTATCTAATCAAATCATTTATCTTCGTCTCCTGTACGGTCATTTTTCATAGTCAAACCAGCAAACACTCCTTGAAATTGTTTGCGATGGGTTTCTTAAACTTCACATTTGTATTTTGGTAGGAGTAGCACTTGACTGCAAATAGGAAAGAGAACTCAAGCCTCTAATTTTTTTTAAATTTAGGTCATGGAACCTATCAATGCAGCTACGTTTGAAGTTCGAGTTTTTTAACATATACAGTATGTAACAATACAAAAATCCTATTCAGCATACATACACGTACCTTAGAAATTTAGAAGGACTTTGTACTTTTATTATTAGTGGTTGTAACAATAGTAGTTGTTGTAGTGCAGCAATTGTGTATTAATCTAAGTGACAGTAGTAATTGCATCAATAGCAGATTAAACAGGACAGGTCAGGATAGTTTCAGGATAGTTGTTTTATCATACCTGTGAAAAACAGAATAAATGAAATAGTTCAAGGTTATGGAGAAAATACACCCAACAAGAAAAAAAACAACAAAATTCTCCAGTTAAAAAGGTTTGTCTATAACTCTTGTGCCACTGAAATAAGGTTGTAAAATGATGCACATCACTGGTCCCAAACATAAGAGCTGTCCTACAAATACAGTAGCCCTTCTAAAGTTTATAAAGTGGGATAGCTGTCTGCTGATTTTTTAATTCATTCCAAATACTGAAGCATGACAGTCTTGCAAAAATTAGGAATCAATGAGCACAAGTTGGCAATTACTTTACTGTTAACTGTTAGTAGTGTCACTTTTACTGAGCTAGTTTTTCAGGACTGTGCAATTGTATTAGATTGCTCTATTCTCTGCCAGTGGCACCATTTCCTTGTACCTTCTCCACCTACAGTACGCACACTTAGAAATGTACACTATGTTTCTACAGCCTGCAATATTGCTTACAAAACTCTTCAACTTTAGCACTTTTGCTTAAGAGGGGCAGTTTCCAAGTCAAGAACAAGGCCACCCAAAATGTTCTGAACTTTCATTCTACAGTCCATTTCACCTCATTTTCAATTTGCTTTGATGCATATGAGAAGATGTACTCATTAGGGGGCCTAGGTAATTGAGATTGTAGATATGATACTGTACTAACATGAAATAGGCATTAAAAATGAGGCAGTCCAAAGCTTGCTTTACATATGTACAAAATATGAACAAAGACGTGTTACTTAAGTAATCCATCCTTGTCTCCGATGCAAATGTATAACCATAACAAATTCATCAAATAGATTACACAAGTTCATGTTTCAGAGGGAAAGATTAATATAGCATAAATAATTCTAGTCAAAAGATGACAAGTGAAGTCAACCTTCATTTACAATGCTTGATTTACCATTTCTAATTCCTTTTCACAAATAAAAGAAAGATTAACTCAACTTGGAGGCAAACTTTAACTCCTTTAGATCTAAGGCTGAATGCTAAAATGTTAAATGTGCACTTTTTGAAGAGATTTGTTTTGGCTTTAACATTTAATGTAGCAGAGCTGGTATGGCAGCAACAAAAAAACCTTGATATTATATCTATATTATTTTGTATTTTGTGCTGTGTTCTGGATTGAATGCTCTGTTGACTTTGGTGACACACTGATTATTTTATTTTCAATATCATTTTCAATGTACTTGAATTGCAAACAGAGTGAACAGACAGTCTTTTTGTGTGTTTCCTGTGTCACAAAAGGTAAAAGAGATTCACTCAGCTCTCACACAATCAGCTTTATTGAATAAACTACAGAAACCTAAATTCCAGACCTGATTGTTTTAGCTTCAGTGCATTAACAGATTTCTTATTTAAAACACAAACTGGACTCGTAGCACTCATAGGATTAGAGGCTTACTCAACAAATGTCCATATTATGTTTTTATCTCCTTCAAAGAATGTACTGCCAGTGTCCTCTGCCTGCTATATTAATATTGGTGTGAAAATCCACTAATAAGGAAATTGCAAACCATTTGCTTGAACCATTATTAAATGGACTGGAATTCTAAGATTCTAAGATTCCTCAAAATGTACCAATCACAAGAACTTGTGGTTTCTTCAATACATGCTCCAGTCTTTGGGACCCTAATTAAATGTCAATTTCCCCTTTTAATAATTAATTTGCCTTGTAACCAAGGACCTGGCTTTAAATACACTTATAGATGGGTGTGGGTGGCTAAGTATTGCCCACTTCTACTGTAACGTTCTAGCCCTAATTGGTTAATAAATTGCATAGTGCAGTAATTGATTATCATTGAGCCATCCCAGCTACCTTCCAGATTATATCAGACATCAGTTAACAGTAAAGATCAAAGTAAAAGTAAAAGTGATAGTATGATACCAAAAAGGACCAGTAATCAATCAATGAATAGATCAATATGCGTATTAATCAATAGCACAGTTTCAGTTTATATTAATAATTAAATAACAAGTGCACTGATTAGAAAACAAGATACTACAAATTTTAATCTCTTCACCTCCCCAGGTATTTCCTCAAAGGAACAAGTTAACGATTTCTGGAATTGTACCATATATACTAGATACATGTGTGTGAATAACCGTTTATAAAACAAATTTCTGTTTCCTAAAGTTTAAAGACTCTATGTATTGTCATGCTGCAACTACGCAAACAGTACTTTGTACTACTTATAAAAGTATGTATAACTCTAATTACCTTTTTCAACCAAAACTCCAAAGATCATTAACAGAATGTTTTGCCTTTACAATTTGAAGAATTTACAGTTATACATCAATCATGCTATGCTGTACACTGCCATCATGTCAATTACTCTTCACATGGCAAGGGTCTTGCTAATGGACTTTTTCCTGGAGCACATTAAAATTGAAGCCAATATTTCACTAATTGGCTTTCATTATTTGTGCATTCACTGGGATACTCCAGCACATGCTGTTCAAACTCCATTGTGGCCTGGGGCAAGCTGGGCACATGGGTCGTTTTATCAGATAATCAAGCTGGTACAACAATTATGGCTAGAAGCAAGAGGCAGCAGGAATATAAGCATATTAAGATTGATAAAATTCTGAAAGTTTAATGTGAAAGACTACACTGTTGTAAGAGCTGAAAACTACAGTCTGTCTTGCATCTTACGCAATATTACTTACCTGCAGTTAAAATATTGTAGGGAAAAGTATTAATCCATGGATAAACACCATTCCTGATATTAAAACAAAACCATGTTAAGTAAAAGCTGGAGTTATATGCGTGCCACACTGCATACACCAGATGCTAATTGTGAGTTAATCACTATGCTAAAAAGATTGTGAGCTGGCATTACTATGCAAATGTATTGATTATTTATTCTGTCTTAATATTCAAAGATAGGCTTTTTCCATTTTGATTTTTGTACCGCGTGTTCAATGATGTAGATTACTCATTAAGAAATCTGCCTTCCGCATCCCTTTTTTAATTATAAGCATTTGCTGATTTGTAGTTAATGTCTCTGTAAATTAAAATGATGCATTTGCTTATTTAACATGAGCTGTGATTATGAAGCAGACTTTGAAAAAGGTTTGCAATTTATATTATGACAGCTCACATTGAGTAAAATGACTACGGTTTAGTTTAGTAAGTTATTTCAGTTATTATTTATTGAATAACAGTAAAAAAACAGTAAGAGTACCACTTGAATACTTTATGTAATATTGTTTTTACTACCATGTAACAGTCTTGAAAGAGCATTCTTATGGTATGTTAAAGGAAAGCACCAAACAGTACTAAATGTTCAAAGTTTGCTAACCCTGAACTTTATTGCTATAAAAGTGGAAAAACCTATGTAAGAAAGTACAAAATATACAAACAGTACATACTGTATAGTACAGTATGTATGGATGCAAACCCAGTCAATAGTAAACTCTGAAGTACTTCTATACTATATTCACTGTAGGCAAAATGGAAGGAAAATACAGCAAAATTATTCAAAAAAATTACTTGTTGACTTTATTTCATAAAGTTTTTAAAAAGCTTTATTTTTATAAAGCTTTATTTCAAAATTGCCAGCAGTTATATCATCCTGTAACTCACAACTGGCAACCCACTGAAGAAGGTGTGAGCCTGGTCAGTACCTGAATGGGAGACGCCTGGGAAAAACTAAGGTTGCTGCTGGAAGAGGTGTTAGTGGAGCCAGTAGGAGGTGCTCACCCTGTTGCCTGTGTGGGTCCTAATGCCCCAGTATAGTGACAGAGACACTATACTGTAAAAAGGTGCCGTCCTTCACATGAGATGTAAATTCGAGGTCCTGACTCTCTGCGGTCATTAAAAACCCAAGGGCATTTCTCCAAAAGAGTAGGGGTGTTACACCGACATCCTGGCCAGATATCCCCCTGGCCTTTACGAATCATGGCTTCTTAATAATCCCCATCTACAAACTGGCTTCATCATTCTGTTGGATGCTGCACACTGGTGGTGGTGGAGGGGAGTCCCTATTACCTGTAAAGTGTTTTGAGTGGAGTGTCCAGAAAAGTACTTTATACTGTAAGTGTAAGGAATTATTACTATAAAAACAAGAAGCTAACCGTGCCTAACCAAAACCTGATTTATGATTTAGACTGTAAACAACAGTGCATCTGCGTCTCCACCCTGCGGCTGTTTTTCTTGTTAAGTGGTTAATTGCATGAAAATTGGACATGTGGCAAATTAAAATGTTCTGTTTAGTTTTTCTTGGACTGAATACCTAAATGTGTTTTGTTTAATTTTTCATTCATTGCCTTAAAAAAATGGCAGAGGCCCAAGACAACCATGAATGATTGTTTCCTGTCCAATACCCAAGTCACCTTTTGATTTGTTTGCTCCATATTTTGGGGTAATAAAAGAGTCTCAGAGAGCTTGCTTTAAAATGTTTTACATTTTAGCATGATAGCCAAGTTATCAGGTATAAACAATGGAACAACTCATTTTAAACTGGCTTTATAGACTGAATTATAAATGCTGACTTCCATGACATCAGCAGATCTCAGTTTCACTGCAACAGAGTTAATTACTCTAAAGAGACCTTGATGCACATTCTAGAGCTTTTGGCTAACTCGAGCTGTATGTATGGTGCCTGAGCACTTTCATGTACAGATTTGTCTTTAACCTAAGAGAACAACATCTTGGTCATTAGGGTAGAGCCATCACCCCCACACAAACAACTTGCAGTGAAATGCCCATTATGAACAACAAACAGTACTAGAGTTTCACTGGGATATTTGCTAACTGTTACCTTGCGTGCCTGCACGCCCTTGATTGTCGTTTAAATATTGTACTGTAATTATAATAGCTTTCTGCCCATTAAGGAAAATAAGTTGTACTTTCTCCGGAGGCTGGCTGATTGGAAGAAAAATTGCTGGTACCCCACCAAGAAATAACATTTTTGTCTGATGTTGCAATCAAACAGCACTCTGTTTGTCTGCATGTGGAAGCACATGTGACTGGAATTGCACCTCATAAAAAGCTACACCCAGAAATTCCATTATGATAAAGCACTGTTAAAACACTGTTAGCTAGTCCAGATGGTACATACAGTACTGTACTCTCTGTACCTCCTCTAGCCTTCAGGTGTTAATTAAATTTATACTGACATTTTATCATTTACTTTTTCATTTTTAATACATACAGTATTTTAAAAATGGATTTCTTGTAATAAAATTACTTGTAGATAGATAAGCCATTTATGCCACTTACCTGGCAAGTTTTAATTTTCCTTTTCCTTTAAAGCTCGGAGTGAGAATCCTAAAGCCTTTCTACTAAACAAAACCCTGATGATGATGAGTAGGAGGGTAATAATAACCAACAGTTGCAGAATCAGAATTATTATGATTTATGTATTTTACTTGATTTACTCTTTTGGAAGCTTTCTAAACGTTAATGCAAAGTATACAAACGAAATCACAGAAATGGACATTGGGGGTTATTCATAAAACCTCCTATTTCACCATAGTGGTACTGTAGTGTCTCTTACCATCTCATTGTGAGTTATAAATAAGATTTGCTGGCAGCTGTATTACCGTGACATTACCATCGACAATCCACTTTTTCCTCATTTTCACAAACTGAAAGTGATTCATAAAGAAAATGGTGACAGTACATACTTTTAACTGGCATGGAAAATACCCCACATGTGTTTTGTCAGTACTATAGTAGTATTGTGCTAGTATTGTAGTAAAGGATTGTAGTGAATCCTGGGTGTAATTTCTCATTTCTGACATTAACTAATGTACACGTCAGTTGGACTGAGATATTTATTGTTGTTGTTCAGAGAAAGGGGATTAATTAGATCGTTCAAATCAATTCTGATGACCCATCTCCAGACTACTGTATAACATGATCACCCGTTTCTGTTCGTTATACTAGACAAAGGTTGCAGTCAAGCAGAGAAAACAACTTTCAATCATTGCCAGGTAAAGGTACAGTAAACAGAGGAAAGAAGAGTACAGTTATTAGGTTTATTCCATGCTGAAAGGAGAAGAAAGAAAACACAACATTTCGGCTGTGGAGGCCAAAGGAGGCTCGGTGTGTTCTGCTTCGTGTGTCTTCTTCAGTTTTAAGAATTATGAAGTTCTTGTGCCTGGAAAGTTGTCCTACACTTCTTTACTGCTGAATTACTATAGTAATGAGTATATTACATATTGGGGTGTCAATTATTTCTATCAGATTTAACATTTCCATGTCTTTATATGTAGCATGTAGTTATTTGAATTTGACCCTTTTTCACATTATTGCTCATGTTTTAATATTACCTACAATTAACCCCTAGAAAATAGAGTTTGAACATCTTTCTTAATGGGCTTCAAGAGTAGTAGGAATCTGGACACCCAGCCATGTTCTTGAAGCTGTTACCATGGCTTCTTTAAGAAACGGCCAGATGAGTTTAGATCAAGTTACTAACAAGCAAATGATCCTGATGAGCTGAATAACTGCCTTCCCATTTAAAATCTCTCTTTTGAAATATTAAACACTTGTATACAGTACAATTCCCATGTAAACACACAACAGCAGAACTTTCAATCTGTGGTTCAAAACTACACTTTTAGTGTATCACTGCAGTACAGAAATGTACTGATAAGTGCTTATTTTTTCAGACACTATTATTTACTTGTAAATGCATACTGTATAGCTGAGAATACTGTATAGCCAGAACTTTCCATATATCTGTGGATGAATGAGTATAATAATAATAATAATAATAATAATAATAATACTCCTAATATACTCATAATAATACTCAATAATAATAATGAATATAATGAAGTATAATAATGGACATGTGATATTAATACCTGTTCCACTCACAATTTTCACATTGCATGTGTATATTCCCCTTGTGACCACTGCAGCATTGATTGTTCCAAATAGATTTTTTCTCTTTTACAGATGTTTCTAATTTGTTTTTTTCCCACAAGCTCCTTTCTCAAAATAATGAGTTGTTCAGCTGAGAATTTAAGCTTCCTTTGCATTTCTGTCCCATTAATTTCAAATCCATACAGTGAATTATACAGTCAGCTCAGCAGTCTGAATTGGACACTCATTAACATACCAGCTTCTATTGGTCGCTTTTACTCTACACTTGGCAGTATTTTATACTGACAAGTTGTCAGTATTTTATCAACACACCAGTATGACATGTTGAGTGACACATTATCAATCTTAACAGTGGTGTTGTGAATGATAAGGCAATATTGGCATGACCAGCCATTTGTTATGTATAACCCCCTAAACTGGGACTCCTAATACAGTATGTATATACAGTAGAAGAGGTAGAGGAAGTTAAGTCTTGACTTAAGAGATCTAGTTAGAATTAATTAAAACTGTGACATTATCTAATTTCTTAAAGGCTGCCATGCAAATCATGGGCTCAGGATCTTATACTGTATCCTACAGTAAAGTGTATGCCTAAATAATGCTGAAGAATACCTCTAATCGCCATAGTGTCATCTTCATTCCTTATGAGCAAATCACAGACATATTAATCCATATACACAGTTGCTTCAAGAAAAGAGGTGTAATTTGTGAAAGCAAAGCCTTGTTATCTTCCGTAGTGCCTTGATCTAAAATTGTAACCTACTACAAAGTATGCAATCAAAGGCTTTGAACATCAGACAGAAGAGTCATTTAAAGTGATTGAGTTGTCTGCACAAATATTTTAATTTAACAGTAATGGTGCCTTGTGGGGGAAAGACAAGTTTCTTTGGATACAGTTAACAATTATGACCTATACACACACCAGTGGAATTTCAAGGATTAAGCTGTCAAACTTCAGCCAAGAACAGATCCAACCTCCGCCCTCTCATATAATCAACACCACCCTAAAGTATTAAATATTTACACATACATTATTCCCTGACCCTCAGATGCTTCATGAAAATCAGATTACATACTGTAGTTACCAACAAGGTATATGCAGTTGGTTTCCAAGTAGACCCACTGGAAAAAAAACACTGCATTCCCACATCAACTTTGCTGTGTTAGAGTATACTATTGCCCCTCAACATAGTTTAATCAGTCCACACTGCCTCCTTTCATACTTATGCATGATTTTAAGAATTTACAAGAATAATAGCCATAGAAAGTTAAGAATCAAAGTGTCTCATTTGGAAATGAGGTGGTAATAAAGTCACATTTTACTTCTGGTACCTTCAAAGGACATACAAATAGCATAATAATCATTCTGGTCTTTCAATTCTGTAAAAGAGGATGAGACAAAAGTCACCTTTCAGTCTTGTGTCAAACAGACATATTCTTTGCATTTAAAATATTCAATTAAATCAATATTAATCATCCATTTAGTAGAACTTATTTCTTATTGTATTATTTCTCATTTTATTTCACAGATATAAAATCTCACAGATAAAATATATAGTATACACATTATTATAGGGTGCATGCAGCAACTTGTGACTGCTGTAAGCCACGATATACAACAGATTAAACACTTAGAGAAGATTTTCTACACCAGTCTATCGGGAGGTACTTTTTCTTAATAAAGGGAGAGCAATCCTGTCATTTTGTATGGCATGGTACAGTGGGAGGCACCAAGGAGGCAAACAACATGGAAGAGATGTAGCTGAGTCTCTTAGCTAATTATTTTTTCTGAACTGTAGTAATCATTTTTTTTCATTCCATTAAAAGATTTGTATTTTGTTAGCTATTAGAATTATTTTTTTAAACAGAGAAGAGAAGTTACACTTGAAGTTAATTACTATACTTCATTATTCATTCAACTTAATCGGAAGTTTCAGAATGTGGGATTTCTGGCAATTTTAGAAATCGGCCCACAGCCGATTTCATTCCGCAGCTGTCTTTATCTCGAGCTGTCATTGTCCACAGCCCTTGTTTCTGTATTACCTAATAGAGAGTTGTCATCTCTTGTCACATGCTCCAATCTTTCATTCACTTAAAAATTAGCCAAAGCGTGTTTCACAACAGTGATAGAATGTTGCTGGCTCTGAAACCCATCCAATGACACCGTTACTGACGGAGAACAACTTCAACCTGTCTACCTGCTCCCATCACAGTCCTCTGCCTGCTCTGCCAAATGAGCTCTTTCTGTTTGACGTGACTGATCTGTTCCAATTAACTCAGCATCGTGTTTTGCTGTCAATGCCACCCTCAAGTGAGGACCTATATTGCCCTAGTTCTGCCCTTGTTTACACTTAAAAATAACTTACAGAGATGCTCATAGATCTCTAGATATTACTTTTTTGTGCAACATGATGCCATGGGAGTTTGTAGCAATATCCCAAATCCACAGTGATCTGTTGTGCAATCAAGGGCATTAGTTCTCTATTTGCAAAGCCCCACTGTGGGAACACAGAAATGGAGGCTGGATAGAGGAAAGGCTGAAGAGAAGTGTAAAAGGCTTTGAAACTAAGAACAGACTCATGGTTTCTCCTGAGTATTCTTATTATTTTACAGCACACAAACCCTCTGTCAACTTGTCAGCTTCTTACCAGCCACACGCAGGTAATCTTATTACTCCAGCTGCCTGCGAAATCCAAATTAACTACTGTACCACGATTCGGTAGGGACTGTTGAAAATGGTTTTTACATTTTGTTTTCTGGCACAATCAGCACATTATTTTAGGACATTGCACAGGATAATAAAAAGGTTTTCTGAGTGCCGGGAGCTTCTCCTTTTCTCTCTACCTGTCTCACTATCTTTATCCGTTTCTTTCACCAGGATAGCGCCCTTGATTTTCTCAAATTAATTATCTTTAACTTACATTCACACACTTCTGAGAAAAATATCAGCAACAATAATCGTCATCAGTACATTCTAGTTGTTTTTTACTATTTAAAAACATTGGTGGGTCCCCTGCAATCCTGTATTGGTTAAATTGGTTAGGAAATGGATGGATGGATGAATGATTTTATCATAATCATATGGCTGTAATTAGACATTACCATTTAATTTTTTTCCCTTGGCATCCTTAATTCCATAAAGAGAAACATATCACGTCGTTTGACACAAAAGAAAAGCAACATGCTAAAAGTTTATCACAATTTATACAATAATTATATCATAAGCAGAGCATCAAATTTAATTTTACAATGACAACACAATCAATTCTTGACACAGATGGGATGCTTAAACTTGATGCTAATCAACATCCTGGCATACTTTAAGCAACAATGGCTCCATTTTTACAAAGCTGATGTACATATCTATTGTCTGTTTTAATAAAACTAAAGCTTTAAAGAGTTTTTAATTATAAGGCATTGTTTCAACATTCATTGTCATGAGATATTAAAAGGCTTGCATTGGGTTTACTCGAGATGTGCCAATTTTTTTCATCCAAATAACTCATTTTAAACTGGCTGTAGCTGCAATATTTCACTGGCACAGGGCAAATGTGCTGGTTTCCAAAGCTGTGATCTTAAATCTGCTCAGCAAATGCAGTGGAGAATTAAGTTGGCTTAGGGAAAGTGTTTTTTGTTTTGTTTTTCATAACAGTATTAAGCTTTATTCTATAGCTAAGTCATTAGGGGAGAAACCGATTACTTGCTTTACCCAATGTAGTGAACAATTAGTGAAGTTTAAAGAAATCAACCATCTGGTGCTTCGAATTATAAATGATTTGTTTCACTTATTAATAACAGTAAAATATGTTATCATGTGTAATTATGTATTCACCAAGCTTATAAGCGAGGGCACCTTAGTACTTTTAGTACTGTCCTTACTGTACAGATATTCTAACAACTCAATGCATTCAAATATAATCAGCGTTCAGCCATGAAATAATGACCCCTGTGTTAGCACACCGTCAGACTAATGATGTCATTATGTCACCTCCAGCATGTTGATTCTAATTGCTGTTGCATTTCAACACTATTGCACTATTGCAGAAAAGAAATAATTGCACCTTTTTATTATGATAAATCCGAACTAAGACAAACAGTAGGCCACTTTTAAGAGTCATTAATCTGATACAGCACAAATAAATGTTTATAGTATAAAGAGTAGAAGACACATTGAAATTAAGTTGAGGAGGCAACCCACCACTGCCAACTGGCCAAGAATGATAATTTCTAAGAATTATAAGGTCTTGTTGATGGGGAACAAGAATATTTCTCTTCATCAACCATTGAACCTTGCTCATTAAAAAAAATGTCTCATAAATACTAAGATGTTTTTCTTTTAGGGTATGTAGGATAGTAGTGTGGCTCTTGACAAATTTTAGTTGCATCTCCATAGACACTGTAGATTTGGAACCAAATTGAGTTTCCTTAACTAATTATTCTATGGGTTTAGTGCTAAATGTGACATCATAACCTTTTATAACTCTTTTAAATATAACACTCTGTTACATCTATACTTCGATAATATACATCTATATCAGTTTACTTCCTATACACTATACATTACACCAGATTTTTTTTTTAATCTAGTTACTTACAGGCAGACAATTCTCTATAAACCAACAAGGTTTCAACTCTAACTTCTCAGCTGTTTTGTTCAGAATAAAAACCATATCAACTAAAAATGTAATGGTATAAAAATAGATTTTTAGAACAGGTTATTTTAATTATGATGAAACTGCACATTGCTGCCAATATGCATACTGTATAAAGTACAAAAAAACAACTCTTGGCAATATAAACCTTTTTGGCCTTGCTTTGGATATTTTAAGTAAATGTCATAAATGAGTCAGTGATAAGAAAGAAATTATCTTATTTTCTCTCTGAACAATTTCCCAGCACAATCTGAAATTACTTAAAAGTTCCGTGTGACAGCACTATAAGAGCGCAGATTTTTGGATTGTCAAAAAGTGAAAAATGTTCACATAAAATAAACCTGGCATGAATTTCAGTCAATAAACATCAGTGTTTTACTGTTAAGAAACACACACATCATTGAATGCGTAGAGGTGCTTTCATGTTGAATCCAAACTGTCATTCAGAATTTGTGTGTTGTGTTAGTTTGTTTTGTTCAACCTCAGCTTGAATAATGTGTGCTCTTTCGGAGCTCTCTGTGCATGACTTGGAGAATCTACTAACCAAATTATATGCAGATTACTGTCAAGCATCCCTTCCTTACAGAGTGCTCATTTACATAAGGAAAACATGCCGAAGAGAGGCCTTTATTGAAAGCAGATCTATGAAGGAAACCTCATGAATAAAAGAAACTCCACACATAATGCAGGTTTATTGTATTTACCGGGTTGTATTTTATGAAGCTTTTAAGAGTTGTGCAGGGGAAAGCAGTGCCCTTTTTGCTGAATCCTAATTAAGCAATGCACAGTTAAAATGCACAGCGTATGAGGGATTGCGCAGTTTTGCTTGCATTAAACACATCAACATGCAAAATATTACTTATCACATTTAAATTTACAGTGACCTACTGTAAACGCATATTTGGAATTCACAGAACTCCCTTAACCTCCAAATGTATTTGTGTCCTTGGTGAACTGTAACTAAATGTCTACTTAGCAAAGAAATGCAGGTGTACAGTACATAAAGATGTTCATTTTAATTTTTACAATTAAAATGTGATAAAATGTTTGAATAGAGTGCCAACTCTTACATGAATGCCAACAGTATGACTGAAAAAATATACTTGTATATACAGTTTAAATATATTCATACTTTGTAGAAATGTTCACAATAAATTCTGAATACTGTGCTTGTAATCAGCTAATGTTTTTCAGTCATCTGATAGTTTCACTGTGCCTCAGAACATCTAGAAGTGTCTGGAAATTACAGATTGTTACTGATTGTTATTGATTGTTACTGGGTATTAAAGGAGGCTTAACACAGAAGCAAAATACTATGACACAAGAGTGCCATGTCCTCATGGGGAAATACAAAGTACAAACTGAAGAACTGAAGTTTATCAACTCTAGTGACAACTATAAAAAAAATCTTATATAAATAATCATATAATTCAATGGATTGTGGTACTCCAGGACCACGGCTGGAGAGCATTATGTAAAACATTACCTATTTTTTGTAGATTAGGAATATTTGAAAGCTATTGATAAATTAAGCATGTAATTTGTTCAAATTAAGGAACTCTGGTCCTTGAGGGCTAGAGGATATTCTGATGTTTGTTCCAAATGATTTCTAAATTACTTAATTTAAAACATCACATGTTGAACTAGTAAGTTAATTTTTGGGGGCTTTAGAAACTGATGACTTAATGGTGATTTAAAAAACCTGACCAATTTGGCCACTCCAGGGACAGATTTGAAGACCGTTAGTCTTATTCTTTCCACCCTTCAAGGGTTTTAGCTCAGGATTGAAAAGCTTTGTGCTTCCAACACCTTGCATTGTGAGTTGGCTTATGTTCTGCAACGTTTCTGAAGTATTGCAATGTTTTGTGTTGCCCTTCCTTCCTTATTGCGTAGAAAACCTAACAAAAAAAGATATGGTGAGGATGAGTCCGTACATTCCTCAAGCACGAGAAAGCCCTGCAGTGCTTTGATCAGCACAGGGAAAGTACAAGACAGGAATTACCCAGTGGTTTACCAGAGCAAAGCAAATTGTATTTAATGCAATAAGTGGATTAAATGCTGGGGGACCCTGAATTTCCAGGATGAACACTTCAAACATGAAAAAGAAATGGTACAGTACTTCTATTATTTCAAATATTGCAGATCAGCTAGTGATGGTGTCCACTGGCGCACCTTTTCAAGAGTTATTGCTTGTTGACTGCATGTAGTTTGTAAATTATTTGTACAAATACTTTTTAGCTAAATTAGCAGCGGTGATTGTAGTTGTAGAATTTAATTGTCGGAGTGGAGTGGAGCTTCTTATTTCTCATACTTATTTCACTGAGTGTAAGAGCCAATTTACATCTTGCTGAGAGTGCACTCCCACCCCACAGATTTCCAATGTTTCAAAAGACATAGAAACAGATAGTGATCAGAGATGAGTAAGATGTGAAGCCATTTAAGAATCAGTTATTCATGCAAGTTGATATTGGAAGAAATATGGTATCTCTTTCATGCATTGAATTATAAATCTAAAATACATGACACTGATATAAAATGAAAACTAATCCCTGTCAAGGTGTCTGAGATTCTCAGCATTCCTCAGATTACAACTGACCATGAACCACCCAGCCTGAGACCACACAGCTTTATTGCCTGCTTTTAGGACTGCAGGAAGAGCTCCATACAAGAATTATGGAAGAATGCTACAAATGTGACCTGCAACTGTACTAACTACTGAATGTTTCTGAGAAAAAACACACACAGCAAAAGTGTCAATGTATACAGTATAAAACATCTCTCTATACATCTCTATACAAGTTTTCAAAGACCATTTGTAAATATTACTTAATTTATTAATTTTAAAGAATTGCTATTTCATTTAGATGAAGAAGAATATACATTATTTAAACTGTATGGCATCCCTGGAACACATCTGCCTTTATGCAGTATATTGCACTTTTAACTTGATTCCTCAATACCAGTGATCACCTTGTAAATAGTAAATGCTTTCTCTAGGTAGCTCTGCCAGTGTTTCCACTTCTGTCATTAAACCTTTTATATGTCTCTTTTTATATTGACAATATCCTTGATTTTGAATCAATACACTTTGATTGAATATTACCAGTTTCCCCAGGTATTCCACATTCCAACTTCATGTCAAAAAATGTTTGATTGGATCTGATTGAACCCATTCAACTCTTTAAAAGGAAGGTGCAATCCCGTGAAACAACTTGATTTCAATCAAGAAAATCTTTATTTTACTGTAGCTAGAACCAGCGTACACTGTGAATATGATTTTTCCTGCTTTTATTGAAAGACCTTTTTTTCCGAAGGGGGGGGGGGGACAGATTTCTGCGCCAAGAGAGGCATTAGAATTGTTTTTAATAAATGGGGAAAATCTCTGTGAAACTTCTAAAGCTGATTTGACAGGCAACCAGGAAACTGCCAGCTGGTTGAAATTAAGCAATTGTCCCCATTAAACGGTTGGAACACATTTTCAAACAATACAGCCGTTAGCTGAGGGCTGAATCCAGCTTGAACAATAGGGCCAGCAAGCAGAAGATTTGTGGAGGAAAGAATCCTGTGGCTCTGTTCCAAAGCTGTGATAGCTTAAGACCGTCTGTAAAAGGAATTACAAAATATTTTCACTGTCAGCTCTCAATGCTCTGATCTTGTCTCTAGGTTTTGCACGCTAATATGTCCATGCTATCATCCCCTGGGGCCTTATTTATCAAGAACTGCTCTTGTCTTAACTTATTTGACCTCGGTCTCACAGTGAGATGCACAGAGGGTGATTATAGAAAGGACTTTCAAACCACACAATATTACATTACTATAAATTCACATTTTCTCTCAGTTGGGATCTACATATATCTTCTTTAGTATATTAAAATATCTGATTGTGGTAATATTCATAAGATAGCATTTTGAGTTCTCTGGCTTCAATAGAATTGTGTATTTTAATGCAATTTTCCAGAAAAATGGAAACAGTTGGGGAAAACAGGAAAATAATGTCCAACAACACAAACAATGTCCACACCATGCAGTGTTAACAGAAGCAGTATTTTTTTTGCTCTATTGCAATTTGTAATAATAGTATCTGGTTGGTACCATGTCTGTTGGTTGTCATTATAATAACTGCACAACTCTTTGGACAGACAGAAAAATTGTCTCTTTTTCCAAACATTTCTGCTGCCTGTTTCTTTTAGCTATTTCATGGATAAACAAGTTGTCTGCCTAGAAACTGCTATTGTGCCTCTTGTCTTGTGAAGTCAGTAAATGTGTTATGCTTTCCCTTCAAAACAGCTCAAATAAATGCAAACAGTTCGTGCAAGGTTTTTATAGAGCTACTGTAGCAGGTTTTATGAGATTTTCCCGTACAACATATCGTTACACATATTGCCGACCTGGCATTTCACATTAGAACGTTTTGTACAGTCTGAATGGAGTTGGAATGTATCGTAGGAAGCCCTGGTTATCCAAGCAGAATAAGACTGAATCATGTTTTGCAGTTTGACTAGGAAAAAATATATAATTACATTTTTCATAACAGGCCCTTTACATAACAAGAAGAAAAATTAATTGAGAGCCCATGTTCACACAATTCTTATGCACAGTACCAAGCTGGGCAGCGTCCTAACAGTCACACTGGATAATGTGACATTCAAGGCAATGTGGTTAAATAACATATTTCTTACTGCTCTCTGGGTTCTCAAAACTCTGAGCATTCAGAAGTGTGAATCGCCAAGGACTCAGGTCACAGAACACCTGTATCCTGCTGTCCCACAAAAAGGGTTCTTAGAAGGTAATTTGCAGGATTGACTTTATGCTTCCCTATGGTATACTCTGACTTTATAAACACATACAGTACTGTACCTGCAGAAGTAATTCTGTTTTGAAGTGTGAATTGAGCTCAATCAGTTTGATTTAAGGTCTCATACCTACAGTAATTATGCCATAACTGCAGATAAGGTCATGCTATCTGAATGGTTTCACTTTTTAAGGTTATATTAATGGCACTTGGATAAAAATAATATAATCCATGAAAGCATATTTACTGGGCAGAGTTCAAAGCATCAGAATGTTAGTGACAACAAACTGTTGTAGATGCAGCATACCTGTATGCATCGTACTGTAAGTATACTTCAATAAAGGTGTGAGTTAAAGTAACAGTTGAAAGCAATTAAGGCAAAATTCTAAAATAGTAAAACAAAACACTAATTTAATTTTATGTAACAAATTTACATTGAAACAGTAAGAAAGACAAAACATATAAATACGCTCAGGCTCATGAGGTCAGTAAATCTTGTCACAGCAAAACCACAATGCAATTCTGGGTGAACTATTTTAATCTGTTTAAGAGATCTACTCTACTTTATTGTTATATTACATTTAGAAATGCATACATGACTGTGTGTCTATCCTTGAATTGTTTTAAGTTTTGCTTCTGTTTAGAAGCGCAGTTTCTGTCCTAACGTTTTATTGGACCTCTTGTCAGTTTTTCAGCTGCGTCCTCTTTATTCTTAATAGCAAACAGAAAGTATTAAAATCAAGCAAGGATGTTTAACATTAAATTTAAACAATTCCACATTTTCTTTTTCTCAAGTACAGGAAATCTGCTTGAGATTTGTCTTATTAGTCTTCAAAACATTTCCTGCTTTAACATCTGTACTGCTTATTAAATAAACATTTAAAAATGCAATGCAATATTTTTAGAACAGTCTTGAACTAAATAAAATTAGTTTTCTTCCTATTTCATTTCTGATTCACTGGAAACTACTATTTGGAATGTAATAATAATTATTTAATGCTTTTAAAATGGCATGTTTACTTAGGAGATAGAAATCCAGTAATGCTTTCTCATATCAGAAATTTCCAGGAGTCATAATCTAGAAACGTTTTTTCCATGACAGTTTAAAACAAATTCTATGACAAAAACACAGTTTGGTATTACCAAATCCCAAGGTGGATTATTTATTTTCTGCGTTCTTACTTATGTAACTGTCTTACTTGCAGGAAATTTGCTAATAAAAGCCTTGATCATTTAATGATATAATAATAAGAAATACTCAGGAAAAATGGTAGTTTACCAATACTTAAATGATATAACCAACAGCAGGCCTTCTGAACACCAAGTACTTTTGTGAAGAAAAAGGCATCATATCCAATTAATGTATCTTTCCTTTCTCATGTTGCACTCTGTCAGGATATTCACAAAGTTCACATTCAGAAAGTTTTACAGCATATTCCCCCTTCTACCTCTATTAATATTCTTTTTTCCTTCCTTCAGTTATCACACTGCTAGTGCTTGAAATAATTAATATGACCCAAAGGAGACTGACGAAAGCTTTGTTGGTTTCGTGTGACATGACATTTCCCTCACTGAACTAAGCACACCAAGAGACAAAAACAGAGACAAAACAATGCAGAAAGATCCTAATTTGACAGTGCTGTATTTTTTTGTGTTTTAGTTTAGATGACTAATTACAGTATACGATTGATGCAGAAAAAATACTTTTTATTTATTTTTACAGTGCAGAGAGAAGTTGCATAGATGGAAGCAAAGTGATTTAAAAGGAAACTAAGAAAAGATATTGAACTTTGTTATTAAGTTTAAGTGAATTACATTTTCTCTGTTACTGTGATCATTGATTAAACTAAAAGAAAGGGCTTTGTTGTCATTTATGAGGCACATTGGAAACAAAGGCCAATGAAAAATATGAACTTTGTACTGTGTGAATTTCAAATAAAACTTGGATGCATACTGTACAGTATATCAAATAATAACATTTTGAAAATGAATTAAAACAGTTTTGACTCCTTTATCAGGGCTCACTTTGCTCTGGCTAAGGACTGCATTAATATATTAAAATTATTCTGTCATTTGAAGGGCTATGTCACTTTACTTGATTTCAACTAATATCCTAGATAGAGTTAACCAAACTTTTCAAAAATTGGTTGTTTAACAGAAAGCATGAAAAGTGGCTTCATAATGCTTTGAACTTGAACTTATCAGGCACTAAGCTGATTTTTTTTGTACACAAAACGAGCAATCACTTGAAGTGAAATAAACCATTTTTCACAAGACTTCACAATACCTTTGCGCAGGAGTGTTAGAAAAGATATAGTCCTATTAACAGTATAAAATACTCAGGATGACTATCCTATGAGGAAATCACAGACTCTCCTTCTCACTCTTAAAGAAGCAAAGGCCATTTATTCTTAGGTACTGTATTCGTTAGAAAACCATTCAAATAATGTTGCTGAAAGTACATTAAAATAAACTTCATTTCTAAAAAGGTGTTTAATTATGAATCACACAATGTATTTTTTATCGAAATAAATTATTTGGAAGTGTCAACTAGCAATTTTATTCCATTCAAATAACTATACTAATCAAAGTCTCTTTCTACTCTATTATCATCCACCTCATCTTATTGTGCATACAAAGCCTGTTATTAACAATTGATATTCTATACAGTATGTGCTGACAAGTAAAAAGACTAAATCCGTTCAACGATTATACTGCCAATCATTTTCACTTTTAAACAAAGGAGTGAAACACATATAGAACCTAGAGAAAAATACAAATTGTACAAAAACTGTCCAAAATATTAGAAACATAACATTTTGGGCATCTCCAAGCACAAATAACTTCTAAGGTTTTGAAAATTTTGTAGTGTTTCCTTCAGTTGAGGTTAACGGTGTATGGGATTGAATTACACATGTCATCAGCTCAACCAGGTTTCAAAAAGAATGAGATACAGTGATTCGCCACTTACACAAACACACAAACAGCAAGAGAATGGGCTTTGTCCTGTTGTCACATCAGGATGGAACTGCTGGATTAGCAAAAAGTGAGGTCCCAGGGACATAACTGATCAGTGACAAGTTGAGCTCTGTAGTAACTAGACAGATCTGTCCAGTCCATCACACTTGGACATCCCCAACAGGGGGCACAATATTTAACATATTGTCCGTTGCGTTACAATATCATTGTGAATGTCTGCACCACACTCCCTGACATCCATTAGAGAGCTCTACACAAAACCTTGATTCCTCCCTAAAATGAACGTTTCTCCACTACTAGTGAGACCACGTGAGGATATTTACTGTATTTCAGCCTCCAGCATACCAATAGCACATAGTTATTGGTGGTAAATGAGACATAATGTTATCCCCTTGTGTATTTCTATCTGGACTTTCACCAGGCTTGACTTTCAACAGCTTAAATCACATCACCTGGGCCCAATCAACTCTCTCACTAATCAGGTGATTTACTGTAGTGCTTATGCAACAGTCAAAATCATCTGAATGTATCACATCAGTCATGAAAGATCCATTAATTATAAAAAAATCATTATCTATGTACTTCTTTTTCTTTAAAAGCATACAAGCAGAAATAGAATGCTAAGTTTCTTTTGATAATCAGTATGTTTTACTAAGGGAGTAAGAGAATAGGACATAACTGACTCCACAAAACAGAAAACAGCCAGTACGTTTAAATAATCTTCAGTGCACTGACAAATTTTACAAACCTAAGGTCAATGCTCATACTGCATGTAGGATAGGCATCTTCTTTCAGATATTATTTCTTGCTTCATATCAATTTGCTAAGACATTAAAATGTATTCATTTGAAATTCAACACTTGTGAATATTAAAATGGTTTTACTATCTGTCTCATTATACTGTGCATTGTTCTCCTAAATAATTGATAGAATTTTTATATTTGTAATAATAGGAAATGAAAGTCCTAAAAAGCCACATCAAAGTTTTGTGGATTTCTCACCCTCACTGAGAGATAATAACCTAGTTAGCTCTGAAGCACTACTGTACCTGTTCTGTATTCCCTGCTCATTAAACCACTTTGGATAAAGCACATATCCACTGTGATCGCTACCAGCAGATACAGTATACATAATTCATATGATTTCTAAAATATTATCATTAGCAAGTACCATGGACATCTGGGACACTTTGAAATCTAGTTGTAATAAGATTTTCCTGATGTCCTGACACATTCTGCTTTTTCTGTTTGTGTCCACGTACTGTATGTGCTGTATGTGTACTGATGGGTAACGTACAGATATGATTGAAAAATCCAAGATTTTAAAGTTGTTGAGATCCTGGTACCTAGTGCTTGATTCCAATTGCCAATGATTGAATTTGTATACTTTGGATCAAAAGGTTTTGGGATTCAAATGTGTCTCTTTCTTTCTTTTTTTAGGCACTCCAATTCCCTGATAACCCATCCTCTTGCATGTAAACTCAGTCTCTATTGTATGCTTCTTGTTCGACACCACTTCCTTCATATAAAACGTAACTCCCTCTTGTCGTTTTATTAAATCAAATTAGAAGTAACACTATGCAACACCAGTGTTTTAAACACAATCTTTTGCAGTTAATCCATTGCTTTGAATTATTTTGATACTTTCAAATGTTTTAGTGTTTGTCGCTTACCGCCAGAATTAGTCTTTGTAAAGAGTATATACAATATATAGTATATTACTATCCACAGCTCAAATCTTAACTTACTAAAGACCATAACACATTCCTAGGATCCAGTGCATAACTTAACAACTCCACATATGTGACAGCTCTGACATTAAACCTAATGATGCAGAAGAATAGAGGCTTTAAAAAGAACTAAAATGTTCCCTACTTAAAGAGCACTGTAGTTAGGAAGGAAGATGTTTCTGCATCAGAACTACTGTACTGTATATCTCTTTCAAGGTAAGAGAAATGTAACAGTATTTAGTTTTCCACTTGAGTTTGGGATCTATTTTAAAATATGTAACTCTAATTTCTGTTCTGAAGAGTGTTGGCTTTTAAAATAGCTTAAAATAAATAAAGCCGTCTACAGCAGCACAATGGATATAAAGCAGCTTTTAATCAGCCCCAATGGTCCTTAAGAATGCATGTTGTGCTTCAAAAGTACAGGATGTGATCACAAGCAGATGTCTGTGTGCTTTTTTAATGGAATATTCTACTACTCTAACAGTATACGGTCAATGGGAAAACCAGGGTTTAGATTTTTAGAACATCAAAGACAAATCAATAGTTGTCCCAATCAAGCTTTCCTGACAAACACTGTTCTTGTGCCAATTAAAGCCTAGAAGTAGTTAGGGGAAAAAAAACAGTGGGATTATCTTTACTAAGGACTACATTCTGATATCTACAAAGCACTAAAAGGGTAGCTAAAGGCAACTATGAAGTATAGAATGCTTTATTTTCTCATTTATGTTCTTCTGCAGTCTCATTTTGGCAAGTATTACATTGGAAAAATACGTTTTAGTCAATAACTTGACATTTCTGTAAATTAGATTATTAGTGATTTGTGTACTAGAGACACATTCAGTAAATGTTGAGTACAATGTGCACCTTTTAGGTATCCACTGAACAATCTGGTAGCAGGCCAGACTGAGGCCTGCTCACTCTGCCTCTATCGCCTGTAATTAGGCACACTGGGTGGTAATTTGTTAATTAATTCGATTGGATGGGTTAAAAAGTTAGACTTTCTCACCTGGGGGTTATTAGTGGTGTATTTGGTTTTACAGTCTTAAGTGGTGGTTGAGTTTGGTAACAATCTGTAGAAGTTGTTTGAGTCCTTGTGTTTTACGACCTGCAAAATCTCTGCAATAAAGCTTCCTGCACTGAACAGTATTTGCCATATAGTATTTGCACAGATATTTTTGTAGCTATGTTGCTGAAGGCTATGGTCTGTCACAAATCCTTTTTCCCAGTGCTACACATTGATTTGGTAGAATCTGATCTGGGAATTGGTAGAATTGGTGGTCTTTGTAAGTGACTGTGATATTTTACCTTTGTATCTGTCAGAATTGTCATACTGTATGTACAGTAGGTCAAATCTGTAAAAAACTGTTCCAAACTTGCAATTCTTTGTTATGCATGGCTAGTATTCTACCCAGAAGCAGGATATTTATGTATTTCTTTAAAGTTTTCTGAGATGCACATGAAAGATAATAGGCTACATTGTTTTCTACTTTAGAATGAGCTACTGTATGCGTAAAAAGTTAAAAAAAAAAAGCAGGGGCTGGCCAAACAGATTCATCATCAAGAGTGATCCAAAAACACTGTCAGGATGTTTCTGAACGTATCTTTCAGAAACATTGACAAGTTAAAGTACATGCAATTTACACAGAACTCTTTAACAGTGTCACCTATTGTCAGGCAGAAAATTACTTGCGCTTAAACTTCCATGTATGACCTCTGACTGATCTCTGTGATTATTTTTGTGTGATTTTCAGCCCTCTTTCATGATGTTGAATACTTGAAAAATGAATATAAAATTCATTCTTTTTTTGGTTAAGTTGAAGAGATTCAGTCCTTTTGTTCTCTCACTCATTTTGTTCAGTAATGCAGCAATCAAGGTTTTTTGAGGGAACTGGAGCCATCTACACTGAACTTTTCAGATTTGTTGTCATTTACGACATTATGTAATATACAGTATAGTGTAGGTAAGTGATATTTACAGGATCCTAGAGTACTCAGTGACTGCTCGCTTAAAGGTAATGTTCCTTCTTAAGCAATATGTGCCTTGCTCACAACCCAAAATTAAAAGCACCTTTGGCGTTGTCAAGCCATCAGATGTCTAAGATCAAACACATCATCTCAGTCTCATAGCCTTTAAAGTAATGAATGAAAGGAAAATTTATGATCTAAGGACTCAGGTTTCAAGATGTGGAACACTTTCAGTAGTATTTACAGCACCTCAAGAGGGCAAAATTATGTGAACACTTCACAGCATCCCTGGTCAACACTTTAATGCTTTCTGTAAAGATATTTTTACCAAAGTACGTTTGACAAGGAAAAACAAGGCCTCAGTGATGAATCTGAAAAGTGTCAAAAGTAACAGATTCCTGGTGTTAGACCTCTTAGATACTGTACAGTACAATGTATAGAAGAAGGGCACTGGGGGGAATCCATTTCCAACAACTTGAGTTTTAATAAAAATACACTTTTGTGCTTTTCTTTGGTTCAATTGCAATTACAAAATTACAGGACATACAGTACAGTACAGACTCTTCAGAAATAACTGAGGAAATTGCTTTCTCATGCAAAACTCCAGTTCAAAACACCGAATCAAAATGGCTGCATTAAATTAGGTAATTTTATAGTAAGCAAAGGTAATTCAATAGGCATCTCTTACTATGTCTACCCTGCTGTTTTATACTTTTATTGTTCCCAGAATGTCCATTGTGTGTACATTAAGTGCACCCATACTGTTAAGGAAATTGAGGTTTTACAGTCCATCAAAACAGATTGAAAGCATCTGCAGTATTTCCCTTGTTAAAGGGCAGTATTCCAGGGGCATTTAATCAGATTCCCCATTAACATCACACTGAGCATTGGAAATAGTTGACCAAGATATACAAAATTTCCACACAGAAAAAAAAACTTAATGCAAATTTTCTGTCATGTGTAGTTTTGCTGAACAGGTTTATTTTTCCTGGCAAAAATTCCGATAGTCGGTTTACCCTTTTTTAACTTGTGCTGTAGCAATGAATATACTGCAGAAGTAATATATTTCCTGCACACGGCACATACCCACACAACAGAATTAAATTCTAATCTATACCCCCCCATACTTCAATTTCAGTTGTAATGCCGTACAAGTTTATGGTTTCACAAATTAGATGCAAATCAGTCAATGAAGCAAGGAAGCGTTGCATTGAACTTCACGGGATTGTGATCAAGATCTGACCCTGTATTTAGAGGTGTGAGTCCTTCCATTTGTCTTCATATTAGTGTGTACCACAGGGAGGCCCCTTGAGCATCAGGCCATTTTCCTAATTGAAGTTATGCCCTTCTGTGCTGGTTGTTTAATAATTGCCTTTCATGAATTGACCAGACCACATGGTGATGGCTGGAAATATACACTAAATAAGGCACAAATCCAAAATGCTGCTCACTTCAACCAGAATGATAGAAGACAAGTTGTGCTTAACTGAAGCCATCAGCACTCAAAAACCAACTCAGAGTAAATAAATATTTGCTTCAAAAATATATGATACAGCCCATTATTTTATTTAATTTGTATTTCTGTATTCTTTCCTCTTCAGGGCACTGTTATAAAGTTATGCTAATCTTCTAGGGTACTTCGCTTCTACAGTACAGTATATGCAAGCCATAACAGTGACTCATGAAAGCTGGAGTGTGGCCTCCTGAAAGGGTCAGACATAAAGGGTAGTTGCTCTGAGCACAGGTAGTTGTATAGTCCAGTCTTCACCAGCAGTGAACTGCAAGAGCCCACCAATGGTGACCTCACTTTTTGATCTGAATGGAATGCATTCTGAACACAAAAGTGTAATTCTAGAAAAGAATGTTCAATGTTTATTTTAAGCACTAATGTGAACATTATTTTTGTATAAAGACAGTGTTTTTGTGGAGGAGGTATTTCATTTGTGTCATCCTTAATCAGAGTCTGTTTTTCTGTAATGAAGAAGATGTCATTCAAGTACAGGTATGTATTAGCCCGATCACCTCGGCGTGGTACAGTATGTTCAAAGTCAAGATCAGATTTAGAATTTTTTAAGTATTACAAACAATGGATTGTACTGTTTTTGCAATATTCTCTAGCTCTAGACAATCAATTGTATTTTTTGCACAATCACACAAAATGACTCTAAATCAAATGATTCGACACCAAATATCAAATATTTATCATAATTGAAAGTTTGATTCAAAATAGACCCTGTCCAACACACAATGTACTGAAACACCATTATATCAGTAATTTTGGAGAATACTTAAATACACCATGTTATTTCAAGAAATGTATTATGTACTGTATGAAGTTATTTGTTTGAACTGAGGAAATAGAATATATTGATCCATGTATTAGAATTATAGCGTAATGGCAGTACCGAAGATATGAGAAGGTTCAAGCAATGTTTTTTTAAGGTTTCCCTGTCTGTGACTTATGTATTATAAAATGAAGACCTACAGAGTTATATATAGAAGAATGCATGCTGCTGCTACAGATCTACCATTATCTATTAGATGACAATACTGTTGGTATTTTAAATGGCACTGTGTGGGCTGATGTGTGCTTTCTTAGCAGGTAAGCTATAATTCAGATCATACTTTGTCATTATCATTTTCTTGTGTACACTGAACTGCTAATAGACTTCAGTTCACATGCCTATAACATTTTTGCAGCTCATTCAATGGGGCTGATATACTAAACTTTACATTCAATAGTCCAGTCAGATTCTAAGAAATGTACTGTAATACAGAGATGAAATGGATTAAGGTTTGTTGGTGTAACTCGCCTGGCTAAGGGAATTGCAGCCAAACCATAAGGCTTAGTAAAACCCCCGAGGAATGAGCTAGGAAGCCGCTGCAAGGGTGAAGATGGAGGCGTGGGAGGGGTGTGCAAAGGGAAGCTCAGCGGGCAATACAGTATATATATTTAGGAGAGCAGAAGTGGGCGAGGTTAGGATCTGACCCTCCTTGAGAATTTCTGTTAAAAACTCTTTTCCTAGCAATAGAAGCTTCACCTCGAATGAATCAGTGGCACTTATAGAACTGACAGCACTAATCTTGCACTTGCTGTACCTGAATCCTTAGGCTATAAGTAGCTGGAGGTTTAGGAAAGTACATTGGGGATTTTGGAAGTTAAATCCTAATTAGTATTTCAAAATGCAATGCCGAACATTTGATGTGACATGCAGGCATGCATGCAAAAATATGCCAGAGTCTGTCCTGGTGCTCATTAACTCAGTGCCTCCCAATCTACACTATTACTTTTCAATAAGTGCTCAGCAGGCCCATCTGTTTCAGGTCTAGGTAGGACAAATTCTTGGCTATTTTAAGAGAAATCTAATTATTGTGCATGTTTCTTAATTAATTGCGTGAATCACTTGTGTATTGGAAATATCAGAATTAATCATTTTTTGTCCTTAATTTTTATGAAGAGTTCAAGGCTAAAGTCAACTAATCTTGCCAGTCCACCAATAATTTCAAAACTTTGAAAAGTGCACAATGATGTCTTCAAACTTGACCTCTAGTATGAACTCGACTACACTTGACTTCAGAATAGGGAGCTGTTCTGGATATAGAATATGGAGGGAAAACATGCACAGCCTATAGCATTTTACGTTTGAAAAATATCTACATAATTGAAGAAGACAGAACATAGACTTCAGCAAAAATGCAAACAGAAATTAAATTACATTTGCATGTACCAAGCATCAGGAAGATACTCCCTTAATCAATATGAAGTATGTCTTGCTTCCTAGTATTTGTCAGTTATTGGCAACATTATGTGAATGACAAATGAGAACATGTACTGTATTGTATGCACTTTCTATTTTCTGACCTTTAACATTTCTCCAAATTGTCTTCTCTTGTCTCTCTCTGGTTCATAAAAAGTCAAATTTTACATGTGATACTAATCACAGCATTACACAAAAGTGTAGAATCCAAGCCAAAGTCACTTGATAACCTTATGTATTATGTTTTTGTAAGGCACGCTGTCTGACGGCAGCACAGAATGTGTTGTTGGCCTTCACTGCAAAGAGCAGCATAAGAATAAAAGTCACTGTTTAATTGTCTGAATATTATTAAATGCTACGTTATTAAATTAATTTCCTTGGGGCCAGTCACATGAACAAATGAACCTGTGACATACGAAATCCAGAACCTTTGATGCCATCTCATGGAAGTTGCAGCATGATTGTATTAATTTCTGTGTCGGCTGAAATAAAAAATCTGATTTTTTTATTTTGAATTCAAACGCTACTTCATCTTACAAGAAAGAATGAACACCTTAAGGGTTAAGCTGTTGCCACTGCATTCTAGCTCACAATAAACCTTCTTTAATGGAGAACCCAGTGCCATGGAAGCAGCTAATCCTGTGACAAACTTGTGAGTGATGCTCAGAACTGCGCACTCAAAATGCAAATGAGCTTAATTTTCTCTGCGCCTTTGAGGACTTACCTTTTGTCGTATTTCTTCTTCCATTTTCACCGGGGAGCCTAGCTCTGCCACCTGTTTCACACCTTCGCTTGCATATCCCCCGTACTCCCACAGGACATAGTTCTTCGAATGGGATGCCCCGATGATAGCAGACCAATGGTTAGCGCGTCCTTTTCAGGGGAACAAAAAAATATGTTTTATATGAACCATTGTCAGATGAAAACTGGCAAATGAGCTGATGACAAACGAGCAAGTATGACATAGTGTGCACTTATTTGTTAAATAGGTACAGTAAGAGTTCCCAATGAGTGTGGGGCTTTGTAGAGGACATTAGAAGTTTCAAGAGATTAGAAGATCCAATATTTCTCTCACATGTATATAACAAGCTGATAGTCAGATCCATGCAGAAAATATATGGGAAGAAAGTTCACACCTGACATTAAATTCTCATTAAAAAATCTGGTAAAACATAAAAGCTTTCTAGCTCAATTTTGTTGACTTACTGTACCACTTGATAACTGCAAGCTACTGTATTTCCTAGAGCAACCTTTGATTTGAAACAGTTTTCCTTCGCTTACAAAATAGCCATTCTGTTTTACTTATTATCTTTATTTTGCTTTTTGGAAAATAGAAATAAATTCTGTGCTTATTTTTTTTTATATGCATGGAGACAGAACATCTTTTCAGTTCTATGTTTCACAATGTCTTCTACAAAACACTGTGAACAGCATCTACATCATCTTAAAGTCTACCATGGGTCAAAAATTCCAAAAAAGCAACATTGACGTCCTACAAAAAACAGTATCCTTGTTGTACCCAGTGCAGGCAATAAAATAATGACTCTCCTTGACAGTTGTATTGGATAGACAAGCCTGCCAGGAAAACTCAAGGAAAGAGCGATCAGTCTCAGACCTGACATGCAACCTGGCGTTGTTTTCTGGCCAGCACACGAAATCAATGGAAAATTCCAATTCCATTAGCAAATAAACCTGTTATGACTAGTAATTTATAGTAAGTCATTGGCAAAGGATCTAAAACAAAATATGACCTCATAAAGAAGACTAACATCATCCATGGATAATGTTAGGAAGCATTTTCTTCTGGCATTTTACATTTAATTCAAATGTATTGTTTTATGTGTATGGAATAAAAACATCCTTAAACATGCACTGGCATCAATAAACAATCTGAAACAGTGCATTTGGTAATGCTATACAAACTCTGTATAAAATGCTTCTATTCTATCATTTTCTTAAGTTCTCTTAGAGGGAAAATCACACAACATACTGTAATGTATGAACGTATTTTTTCAGAAATCATACCAGCTGTGTATTTAATATTAAAAAATTAATGTGTAGATGTATCAAAAGAATTATCAAATGAATTTATTCTATGGCCAAAAAGAACTATTTTCTGCTATATTTTACTCAAAGATATGTCTTGTTTGTTTATTTTTAAACTAGAACAGCACACAATTTCTGTGTAATTTGTTTATGCAAATATAAAAATAGATCTAGCTAGAGAAAAATACTTTTTTTCCTTCCATCATTCTTAGTAATGATTTTTGTAATATATTGATTTTGTTTCAGTGAGCAATTCAATATGATGCTGTGCATAACTTTCACCTGCAGGAATACAAGCATTGATTAAAATTCTACAACATTGCCACATTACAACATCGATAGAATTCATATTTACTTTGACGTCAGTGTTAGGTTTTTAAGCAAATGAACTTTATAATTAGTTTTGGATCTAAAGTCCTTAATAGGTTATTCTGCCAGCAACGGTTTTCAGCCGATATCTGAAGCAAACTAAATCAGGGATTCATAAATACTGTAAAATATTAGTTATATTATTTATATAAAAGTATCTAATATTTTATTGATATACTGTACAGTAGGTAAATAATCCTGTTAAGGCAGTTAGGTCTGAGCAATAGCTTTAAAAGGCTAACACCAGGTACTGTATGCACACATGTGATGGTGTTCTCAGCAGACCTGCCATTTCATTATTTTCCCATTTGTCAAACTCTTTTATGATAACAGACACAGGGTGGCCTCACAGCTCTAGGATCTTGGGTTCAGCTCTGGAAAACATGCTGGTTAAGTTAATTGGTGTCTCTCAAATTGTCCCTGTGTGTGTGCATCCTGTGACAGATTGGCATCCAACCCAGGGTATAATCGTATCTTGTGCCTATTGTTACTGGATATGGCTCCAGGAGATTTGACAAGATCCTTTCGACAAATAAGTAGCCTTCTGATAATAGCTGAACAGTTACAATGAACATACAGTATGCTAAGAAAATCATAAAAATCTTTTTTTGCTGGATGAACATCTACCAGTTTAAACCAGTACATAAGGGTATCATTTTCCAGTACAGTAGTTGTTTCTTTTTTGCCAAAATGACTTCCTTTCTCAGTAGTTTTTTTTCAGTTCTTTTTTTACATTATATCAAGATTTAAAATGATGCATAGTACTCTTTTTAATGGATTTCTCCATCTGTGTGCCACTGTAAAGGATTGAGAATTTATAATGATATTAAGTTTATATGCTGTAAAGTAGTGCTTTTAAAATCACCTCAAAGCACTTTACAGGACAGTAAACAAAATCATTAACAAAGATAGGAAATAGCAAAATTAGCACAAAGAAATACAAGGGATTAGAGAGTTGAAAATGTAGGAGCAGACACAGACACCAATTATATAAAACCCTTTCTGAAGAAGATGGTTTTGAGTGTGGATTTGATTGCACACAGGGAAGGTGACTCTCTGATATTATTGGGGATAACATTCCAGGGCTTTGGGCCATAGCAAGAGAATGCCCTGTCACCCATAGAGTGTCAGTGAGCTTGGGGGACAAACAGGAGACTAGAAACAGATGAACAAAGATTACAAGGTGAGGAGTAGAAAGATAATAAGTCAAATAGCTGTAGACGCGTCAAGCCAAGTAAAGCCTTAAAGGTGAGCTGAGGATTTTAAAGTTGACACAAAACCTGACAGGAAGCCAGTGCAAGAACTTCAGGACAGGAGTAATCTGATTACTTGCATGTGACCTCGTCAGGATAATGGCTGCCAAATTCCGGACATACTGATGTTCATTTTGTGTGGATTTAGATACCCCAGAAAGTAGGGCATTGCAGTAATCAATTCTGGAAAAGACAAATGTGTTGATGAGCTTTTCTACTACAGTCAGGGCCAACACAGGACATAGTTTGGCAATATTTCTGAGATAGAAGAATAATGTTTTTACAGTAGTTTGCACCTTCTTCGGGTGTGGCTCTCTAGCCGAATCATTGTGTTTTCTTTCTTCTCTTTTCAGCATGGAATAAACCTATTACTTGTTCCAAGTGGGAACATGTACAGTAAATGCTGAATAGTAGGGGGGGGCAGTATTAAGCCTTGAGGAATACAAGACTTAAGGAACCCAACATCAGAACCGAGACCCCCAAAAAAGACAAAGGGTTGTTGATTAATAAAATAAAAGTTGAACCATTTAAGAGCAGTGTCAGTAACTCCAAAAACAGCCTCAAGAGCAGAAAGTAAGATGGCATGATTCACAGTGTCATAATCAAGAATGAGGTCAAGGAGAATAAGGAAAGATAGAGAATCAGCAGTCACAAGAAGATCAATATTAACTTTAACAAGGACAGTTTCAGTGCTGTGTAATTGCCAGAGCTATATTTGTTTTTTTAGGCACAGGAGTAACTGAACCCATTTTATAGGCTGTTGGAACCATTGCTCAGGTGCTCCAGGACAAGAATGTATTATGTTGAGGACGACAGGGCAGAGGGTAGAAAAACAGGATTGAAATAAAACAGTAGAAATGGGATCTAATAAACAGGAGGTGGTTTTCATAAGCGATACCAGTTTACAAAAGTATGCAGTGCCAGGTTGAGAGTTGAGAGTTCAACATCATAGAACATGGTGGCTCTAGGGGACTGAACACCTGTAAAACTCACAAGAGCAGTACAGGCAGTACAGGTGGCAGTAATGGAGAAATTTATTTTTGACCATCTAACTCTGTACCCTCCTCCCCAAGATGGCTACCAAAACCCAACCTCCACTAACACCATGAAAGCTGTTTTCTATCCAATGGTGCCACTCATTAATCCCATATCAGCATGTGTAACTATCCAACACCAATAATCAAATTAATCAACTAAATATCATCCAGTGTGTCTATTTACAAACAACAAAGGCCTTTGACAGGCCCTAGTGGCAGGTCAGCTTGTATTACAGTCCCTTCCAAGACTGTCCTGCCACATAAACATGTTTTTTCTCCTGATGCTGGATTAACATGACGATATAGATTTATGACACAACTACCAATACTTGAAGATGCCTCAGTCAGTCCACTATATCATGGGTAGATTATATCTTCTAGTGTCCTTCATCTCTGAACCAGATACTGTAAGACCTTGCATGCCTAGGGACTTTAATAGCAGAACTGGTGCAACAACATCTGATTGAGGACTGCTAGAACTTACTTAAAACAGGCAGGATTTGTTATGCGGTAAAACAATTTTTAATGACATTGATTAAACTAATTAAGCACTGATCAGTGAAAATTCCCATGTTTAAAATAGATCAAAATACAACAAATTTAGTAATGGTTGCATAGTTTGACCATAAAAAGGCCTTACTGCCTCTACATAAAGATCTCTGAATCTATTTTAGAATTCACTATCTGCATGGTATACCTCTGTCATATACCCATTCTTTGTATTTTATCCCTTAAGCCCATAAATTATGTGTAAAAGCCTTTTTTCAGTCTATCTTATACTGAGATTCCATGCCAATCATTATATTGATCAAAATGTGGTTGTTTGCCTTCAGCTTAATGCAGCCATTATCCCTGGGCTTAATTTATAGCTATTAAAGCAGTTTCAAGGTTATCTGTATAACAGACTAGTGGTGTATATATATATGAAAACATTAGCAACTCAAGACTTACTGGGATAGTCTTTAGGATGCACCTTTTCTGACCAGTTTCCATAAAAAGTAACTCTGTATTTTGCAGTTCCACAGGCACAGCACTCAAGGATAGGTTTTTCAGTAGTTCCCTCTGACAGTGGCTCTGAAACAAAACAGATTCTTTGTTACTAGAACAAAAGCAGGACTGAAGAATCATTCCTTTATATTTCAATACTAGTACCCTGTACCAATTCAAATTATCATAATAGGAATCACCTTTTTCATTTTGTTTCTTTCACAGCCCTCTTATCTGGAATTAGCCCCCCTCCCCACTGTTAATTTGCTCCTCTATGCCACCAAGCAATGTGTACCAGCATAGGCAAGTTTACCATCATGCAAGCTTTCCTCAAAATTGTGTAGTAGCCACATGCCATTTTTCACCCCAAATACTCCACTGCTCAACCTACAGAGGAGTAAGCATAAGCAGCCCCAGGTCTCCTAAGACATGAAGGCTCACCTGCTGTTGCTTGGCAGAATGAGGGTACCCTGGATGATTTAAAACATAGTCAAATATTCCACACTTGTAGAACACCAGGTGTGGACTACTGACAAAGCTGAAATTGGAACCAGTCCAGGTTATAGGGCTCAACTGGCTTCCAAAAAAAAGGGCCTACGTGGATACAAACCACTAAAGAACGGTCCAAATTCAGTTACTGTACATGAAAAGATATTCCTTACACTGAGGCTACATTGAAAACTGGACTGGGGCAAAGCTACAAATCAGTGTTCTCCACTAAAATACAGGAGTGTTATTAACCATGATCACTGACAATCAAACATTAGAACAGAACATGTTTTTAATGTTCTTTTATACCTACATTGGAACACTGAAAATCAGCATACTTGGTTGTAATTATCTCAGCAACAACCAATAAGAAAATAATTTTTATGGTTTCTATTTTAATTATACAGTATATTGTGAAAAGTGGATTCACACAATTACATTAATAAAGTAAAACATTAATAAAGACGTACGGTACATAATGTTTGGTGTACAGGTTTTACATAGGCAGCAGATGTGGGGTGGGGGCTCCTTCGGTCTGGTGGGACGCTTTTATTTTTGTGTACACAGAGACAGATGAGAGGATTTATATGACAATGAAAAAGCTATACTCATCTGCCAATCTTAAATTACAAGCACAGTAATTCATGGGGAGTTTTTGCTTTAAAAAAAGTGTTTTTCGTCTACCACAAGCATCTCGCTTGGCCATGTGCCATCAAGTACAGTGCTTGTAAATTGTAGATGATGGGTGGGTTGAAGTTCTGATCTAATCTGTGTCGATGCAAATGACTTGAAGCTGCACAGACATTAGTGTGTCATTCACTGTACATCTTGCTGACAAAACGTAAAGCTGTAATTGCAATTAAATCCTTAAAGCTTCACATTTTATATACAGTGGCTTTATACTATGCTACACTTTTCATTTTCTTTTCCTAGTAGATAGTAAAGAACATACCTTTCTCACACATTCTCTTTGTGAGAGAGCCTTCATCTTGGAAGTAGATAATCCTTTTTTGCACAATGCTTGCCCTGTGGAGGAGAATAGTTGCCATGAGAATCGCAATTATACCATATTTCATACTTTCAGTTAAACATAGTGCTGAATTTCATTAAGCTAGAACCTTCTAACACACAAAATGCTGGGATTCTCAAAAGCCAGTGAATCCACATTTTAAAGCCTGAACTGGTGAAAAAAATGTTTTTCTTACTGACTGCAATATACCACACAGCACAACAACCTTGTTCCCAAGCTGAGACTGCAAGCTAAAGAGATCAATTCAGTGACCTTTGGTGAAGAGTCACAGCTCTAGATTTTCTCTTAACGCCACCTGAGTGCCTGCCTACTTCATTCATTTATAGACTGGAATGAAAGAAATGTAAGAAAAACACAAAAATAGGATGACACCACAGGACGGCTAAAAAAAAAATCATCGATTGTGTTTGAATACAAAATTCTGAACCCTAGGGAAGATTCAAATGGATGGGAGGTCAGAAATGCAGTCTAGCAGAAAAAAAAGATGTACGGACCACCTGTCTGTGTTAATCTTGAATGAAATTCAAATGAGTCAACTTTGAAATTTGTAAAGGGGCCTAAGGCAAAAGGAAGTACACAGCACATCCATCCTCCAGTCTGAGCCTGCAAAGGACCGCATGTACAGTATACTGTATATTGTCAGCTTGTGCTAGATTTTTTGTTTTTACATCAAATGCTCAGTACCTACGCCAAATTCCTTGTATTCATCACTACACTCTCTTCTGTTTTAATGCCACTAGACAGCCTGGTTTATATCGAGATTATTGGTTCCAATGAGAATATTTATGATCCTTTTGTTCTGGTCTAGGAGTCCATGGGCTTAGATGCTATTCCTCTACTGGCAGACAATACTGGTTCCCTAGGGAAAGGCCGCAAAGAAGCACATCTATTCAGAGCCTTCCACCTGACTAGAGAAAGCTCTTATCTTCTTCTTGTTCTCAAATTGAAATTCAACACTTCTCATGCTCAAAATAGAAGTATTCTAATTTTAATGTCATCGGGAAAAACTACTATTCAAACTCTTAATTGTTTAAGCTACATGATGTTTCATTTTCATATTAAAATCCTTAGTCTTTGCTGTTGTGTGAGCTTTCTGTTGTTGCAAAAATTGTTAATTTTTGCAGAGCTGACACCATGTCGCTTTTAGGTACCAAACTAGTCTAAGGTGAAAACAAGTGGATGCATATATTAGCATACTAACAGTGTGTGCTTATTTGCATTAAGTGCATTAAGTGGAAAGTTCTTTGTGTTTTCTTTTTTTCTGTAAAATTCTTACATAGAAGAAGGCTCTTATCTTGAAGGATATCGGGCTGAATTAAATTCACATTTAGTACAGTGTACAATGTGATAAACAATGTAATTGTATTTGCCCAAAACAATATAACAGAAAAACAACAGATCTGATTTTTTTCCTATCTGCTTTGCTCAATGTTGGGATTGTTACTGGAATTCGACTAAAAAGAAATAAAAACCTGATTTAAAAAAAAAAAAGATGCTGAAAAGGAAAATGCTCAGAAAGTTCAACTTGTTTCCATCTTCTTATTGTTGTTTTAAGGTTTTTTTTCCCAGAAAGATTAACTTTCACACATTCCTAGCAGAAAAATGGAATTTAGGATTGATAATGTGCTTTCAGTAAAGTGAAGATGGAATTTTTACATAATTACTGTCACTGATTGTCTGGATTTGAGAAAAGCAGATGGAATCTTTGCAGTGTTCAGAAAAGTCACATTGAAGTGAAATGAATGATAGCTCAGACAATTAATCTGCTTGATAGGATTCATAAAAAAGCTTGCTTGCATTCTTTTTTAAAGTTTTCCATGCCAGTGTTTTTCTTTCAACAACAACACTAATAATTTTGCATGACTAATAGTGGTCTGCAATAGTCACAGCTGCAGATTGCTGGAATGGATTTTGGCCTCAATCCTCAGTCTTTGTGAAGTTTCTTCACCAAGTACTGTGATTTCTCTCCACCTTCTAAAAAAATGCAACCTGACTATGCTAAGATATTCTTCTAATATGTGTCCCTGTGATGAACCGTCAACCCAACCAATGAGAGAGCAGTTGTTTGCTCTTTGTTCCACCTGATACCCTGTACTTCCATCCAAGATAGGCTCCAACATCCTGTGACCCTCACCAGGGTAGGCAAATTACTGATAAACATACCTGAACCCCTCTCCCTTCTCTCCCATTTTTTTTAAATGTTGTTCTCCAAGAGGCTTTCATAATTTGTAATTTGTTCAAAATATCTGTTCATTGATGTGTACTAATGAAGCAGATGCGAAAGATCAAACAAATTCAACAAAGGATTCAGTTAACCCTGTGATTGTTTTATTTAAAAATATTTTTTTTATTTATTTATTTAAAAAGAACACAATCACTTTAAGTCACCCTTAAGAATATTTTGTGAGTAACATTTTTTTTTCTTCCCCCAGCAACGAGCATAAACTAGTACTGATCTGTAAATTCAGAAGCCTGATACTGGTAGGATTCCAAGAGTACTCCATTATGATTTTAATGATAAAAGTGCTAGATGATGAATCCTTAAGGAGATCCATACTTCAAAAATGCAAACATGGAACTCCAATCTGCATCCGTATTTCTCATAACTTAATGCACTTAAATTAATCTGCATTCAGTTTATTTTCATACATCTTGCTCTTCTGTACAGTAAATGAGCACCTTTGCTGTATAAATTATAAGTTATATTAATCTCTCTAATTTAGTGTTCCTCAGGCACTGAGTATGTTTGGATTGAAAAACATACACACACACCTACACACCCACGCATATACTGTACACAGTCTTGCTATGAACAGTCTTATGAGGAAATGACTCCAACACCGACAGTTTTCCATAAGATGGATAAAATCTGAATATATGGTCCATAAGGGAATATATATACTGTACAAATCAAAAGTATTTTTTTTCTTTGTTAACTAGCACACATACAGTAATTCATACAGCACCTCCCCCGTAGTTAATCCAGGCTTTGAAAAATCCCATATACTAATTTTAATACATTGGTTAAAAACATTTGAGGAAGAGAATATCCCTGTGATTTTATTTTTGCCCTTACATTTCTTCTTTAATGTTTTCTGGCTTGTCAAGTTGATTAAATGTTTGTCTGATTTGAACAGTTTCCATTCTGAGTGTTTACGTATGTCCTATTTATCCACATTTAACCTAAAAAAAACTAGCAGAATTGGCTCCGCACACTCTCGCTAATTATGCCTAATCTTTTAGCAAGAGTTTATTGTTGGGTGGCTCTTAACCATAGTAGATTACAGATGTGTGGTAAAGACTGCTTTATACAAAGGGCCGTGGGAGTCAAGAATAAGATACCCAGCCAAAGTGTTGAAAGTGATAACTTGACTGTCTTCAAGAAACAACTCAATGAGATAATTTGCCAGCTCTTAAAATATAGTAATAATGCCCTTCCCATCCATTGGAACAATATGAATATGCACCCAAATTCAAGGATGTTTTTTTCTAGCTCCTTTTTGTCTATACTCTGTTATTTTCCATCTTATTGTAAAACAATTGCATGCTAGTTCTAAGACACACCTGTGCCAAACCACTGGAAGTCCTTTAATAAGAATTTGATTGTATTTCTTTCCAGCTTTTCAGTGTTCACACAGCTAAAGGAAACGTATAGTGGCTAAGTATGCCTGCTGCCCTGTAATTAAACTTCCCATGTTTAGACACTCCTTTTTTCCACTTTGGAGGCAGAAAATATGTTTCCCACTCTGTCTCTCTCTGTAGTCTGAGTATGCAGTTTACCATTGTAGTAGAACAAAGAAAAACGAAAGCTGAGTTATACATGAACTAAATTACAGGAAATTATTTCATACTTGCTGCATGAGAACAAGAACTAAACAGCAGAATTATACATATGTCATTCTTTTAATACAATAACAGTTTCAATGTTTTTTTTCACAGTTAACATTATCTCAAACTATTCAAATGTTTGATGGTAATAGTAGTAGTTAAAATATTTTCAAAAATTTCCTTTAACATTTGATTGGAAAATTATAAATTAAAAGTTTAACCTTAGAAAATCACTGTTAATGCAGCAGGTGGGGCAGGTTACTGCTAAAAGTCTAACAATGAGTGCCATTGAAAATATTTGTTATCCAATAGAAATAGATACAACAGATCAATACATACATAATTTAAAACCAACAACTTACAAATGACTTTATCATTTAGCTGACTTAAATACTGCAGTCTTGCTTTCAAAGACTGAGGGGTCCAGCTGAATAGAAATTCTTTGTAGAACTGCTGAATTGGAGACAGCAAACTTGAGTTCAAACACAGCCAGATGGAGAGAAAGGAAGTTTGTCATTTGTCAGGACTCCAATCACTCATCTTGACAACCACATAATAATGTACATTAATAAAAATTCAAACCCTTTTCAAGCTGAAACCCACAATCTTTCACATATCATGACACCACAGGAAAGGTCTAAAATAACTAAAGGGAGAAAAGTGACAGCTGTATTGAGTGCTTTAATAATGCCAGGATTAAAATGCAGTATAGGTCACAACCTCTTTGTGTATCTGAGCATTATATAGACAATGCTCGGTTCACTAACTGTAATATGTACAACTTTTAACACAAGATTTTAATATTTTTGCAAAAAATCGTTTAGATATTGAACAATGGTGGAATTTCACATTTCAGGTCTTTGTATTTAATTCATTATTTTCTATATCCTGCTACTTGTTTTCTTAAGGTATGAGGCAGTGTAAAACCCTATTAAGTTATCAGAATGTTCAGATTAGCATTTAAACAGATTGACATCTGTACTCTTCACTGCAAAGTTCTGTTGAATCTGCTCAGACTAGTAACTGTTGTTCAGCCCAGCTCCTGATAGTATAAAAGATGACTGGAGAGTTACCTCCAGTGCATTTTTCCACAGCAGACGTTTACTTCTAGAGGGCTCCAGGATTATTACACATTATAAAAGTGAGAAAACCAATACTGACGGATGGTTTTTCAACCCAATTGAATGCACGCAACATGTCAATCTCATATACATATATTATTTCTATCTCAACAAATAATAATGCAGATACTGTAGCAACCTCACTACAGTTATTTAAGAGCACCAAAGGAAGCATAAAAGTAAACTGCACATACAGTACAGTACTAAGACAATGAAGAGACCTCCTACAGTATGTATGACAAAATATGATAAACCCTTTCTATAAAAATGAAAAAAATGGGGAATTTGAGAAAAAGTGAGAAAAGAAAATTAAAACTCTGTCTGCTAGACCTGCCACAATGATGGTTGACAATTAATTACATGGCTAGAATTGCAAGGACATCTTGAGAACAGAACTTAACTGCTGGCCTCAAGAGTAAAGAAACCAAAACGTGTACTGTATGTAGTTTAGTAAAATCCTAATCGGACAAACTCCTAGGACATATTTGTCTTATAACAAAATATTGGGAGATACACATGACTAACAAGCTGCTGTGCTCTAGAACGTTAGTGCACAATATACAGTAATTTATCCTCTGCTAACGTCAGATAAACCAGCACACTTTTTGAAACTCACAGAAAGACACACAAAAGCAACCAACGCACATGCTGAAACACACCCACAGACAAATGTTACGCAAAGATACACAAAAGCAAGGTGCACACACACACACATAAGTGATATGCAAAGACATACAGTACAAAAGAAGCATTTTCCCTCTACTCCCTTGTGCACTTTACTCTAGACCACTGTCATTCACTGTCAATTCTGCCTTGCTGTAGAGTGTTATTTCTTGCACTTCTTAAAAGGCACACTAATATCTGCCAGTTTCCAGGAATTGACAGAAAGACAATTCGACAGCTCTGCAATCAGAATAATAAAAAAAAAAATGAAATGGTCCCAACTATGATTGCCTACTTCAGAATAACACAGCCACTGCCAGCAGGGGGTGCTGTCCAGAAAACCTGTATCCTTGTCCTTCTCCTTGGAGTGCTTTCAGTAACTGCAGGGGGGCAGTTCGTCATAAATTGGGTGTCTTCCTCATCTATGATCTGCAAAATATAAAGACCCATAGAAATTAAAAAGAAACTTTTACATGGCATGTGAATATAAAATGCATTGTTTATGTTCAAACGTCCTGGTGCATTTATTTTTTCTATTTTGTTTAAGCACTGTGGCTGAACTTAAAATACACAAAAATACTGGGGAAAATATAGCGCGTTTCATTTCACAATAATCCAGTTCTTTTATGAAAAATCTGATTCAATGAACTGAAAGTGAGTACATTCGTCTTCTCGAGTGTTTATTGTTTTACATTTACACCAAAAATCTATATGTACTATAAGGTATATTTATGCACGTGTTCCTTGGTTCAACAATTGTAATAATTCATGGATATTAAGGAAGCAAATTGACAAGTTTCTATCTGAACCATAAACCTCCTGCAATCATTACCACCTTTGACATGGGCCAACAGTTTACTGTGATAGAATCAATATCATGTTTTACAGCCATACACTGGAAGATATATTTAAATTAAAACTTTATTAGAGCTGTGAATCTCACACATTAGTGCAGAGCAGAGAACGCCAATAGCAATTTATCAGAAAGATCTGTATTGGACCAAATCACTTTTTGCTACTCAAGATTTTTGTATCAGGTTGTACAAAGTGGAAGACTACAAATGGTACAAATGGGAATTAAAAAAACGAGGAAGCAATAAAAGAAAACAATAATGTTCATCCTATTTTTGATATGTCTTGTGAGCTTATTATCTTCCAATGACACAACAATAGGTTACAACTACAGTAATTGTCTGAGGAAGGAAATAGACCTCTGAGGAAAACACTGGGGAAGAAATTGCAATGAAACCAGATTTCATTTTCCTTGTGCTCGGTTTTCAAAATATTGTTCAAAGACTTTTAGAGTTCCTGTTACATCATTTGTTTTTTTCTTATTTTTGGAAAAGAAAGAGGTTTATTTCACATGACACAATCAGTCATTTGAATTTCCTTTTTTAGTACAGAGCCAAAGATTATTCACAAAGATTGTCTCGCAGCCATTTAAAAACAGTTCTGTATTTAAACTTAATAAGTTCGCAATTACAAATGTTAAAACATTCCACCTGTGTGTTTTAGGTTTCTTTAACATTATTTTTGTCATGTCAAAGGACACAGATTTGTTGTTGTTTTTTGTGTGCTTTTTCAATTAAATAATCACAGTTTCCTGCTGTAATTGAAGTAGGGCCTTACCAAGAGAAAGCTTTTAGACTGAAGAAGGAAGAACAAATGATGAGACAGCCCACTAATTGTTTGGGTTCCTTTTATTTTTTGTGGATTTCAGAACTCAGAAGAGCATTAAGGAAATGTAAATTCTATAAAGTTGTTAAATGTTGCTTTTTGATTGGCAAGCTGAATACAGTATGCCAGTACAGTACAATAATTTATCTGATCCAGGAAAATAAGTCAATAGAATTTGTCATTTCTTAAGCAAATGAATACATCTAGCACAGAAATTCTCTTAACAAATATTGCAAAGTAGATATCCAGTAAATGCTATCAAAGAAAATACTGTAAATTTAAATGAATTGCCTAAATTCTTTAGTTCGGGGAATAAAATAATTTAGCCCCTTTTATTGTATATTTACTGTTAATTTAAATTAAACGACATGGATCTGACCCGGTTCTGAACTAGAGTGCTGTTTCCCAAAACACAAATAAACTTTAGCTTAAAATGAGGAGATTTTTAAAAATATCTTGGCCTCTTTCTCTATTCTAAATGCTCAAGGGATCATAGTAAAATACAGCTGTGATGAACACCAGTAATTCTTCCTCAGTAATCTCTGGCATTATCGAGCAAATGCCAGCTGCATCTACTCAACATTAAGATTCCATTTTAAACATCTTCAAGACTGTAAAAACAAAAATGTAAATCTGCACATTACTTTCATAAATGTTCTTTCTTCTGATTATTGCAAAAGAAAAAAAAATCTCAATTAAGATCAGGATTCTTACAGGGCTTTTAACTATTCCCTTTACTCATGTCTTTTCTCACATCTCTCACAACCATAGCATTTCTTTTAACATTCATATTCACTTTCTATTCAATTAATGCAGTATTCTGCTATTTTCCCATTCATACAATTTATCAAACATAGTTATTTCCTGCATCTCTTTGTTGTCATAACAATATTTAATATTCATTTAAAAAGTTCAATATATGGTCTGTAAATAGGTCTGTAAATATGGTCTATATGGTCTGTAAATAGATACACATTGAGGGCGGAGCGGTGGCTTTGTGGCTCAGGATCTGCGCCTGTGACTGGAAGGTTGCCGGTTCAAATCCCACAGCCGGCAGAGGACTCCTACTCCATTGGGCCCCTGAGCAAGGCCCTTAACCCCAACTGCTCCAGGGGCGCCATACAATGGCTGACCCTGCGCTCTGACCCCAAGCTTCTCTCCCTGTCTGTGTGTCTGTGTCTCCATGGAGAAAAGCTGGGGTATGCGAAAATACAAATTCCTAATGCAAGAAATTGTATAGGGCTAATAAAGAAACATTATTATTATATTATTATAATAGATAGCATTTATCCAAATACACAGTGCAAAGAGTGAAGTGATACTACTGTATATCCGCAATGCAAAAGTGCTAACATTTAAATTAATTTAAGTATGTTAATATTCTACACTGAATGTGGATCCAAGAATTCAGTCTTCTTGTCATTAAACATATTCCAGCTGTGGTTCCCCAGTGGCACAGTCAGTGAAGATGTGCATTTGGAAAGCAGGATGGGTTTTCTGTTCCACATGCTGCATGTTTGAAGCTGGGCTGTGCCATTAGCCATCTGTGGATGGGATGTTTTTGGTAGCAGTACACAGTGCCGCCAGGACTGGGTGAGGCTGTGAGCTCGCCAGAGTATGTCTGGTTTGTCAGAATAGAATGGCAGCCATTCATGTGGTTTTCCAAGCACCTGCAAGTGTGAAGCATTATGGGTGAGAGCACCATCTATCCTCTAGCCAATGTCCCAGCTCACCAATGGTGCTTCAACTCTCCTTGTGGGCACAAGACATGCCTGCTGTCTTCATCTTCGCAGGTACAAAGGTTGTAACAGTGAGCCAAGTTAAAATAAGAATTGACAAATACCAAGAAAAAAGGAGCAGTTAAAAACAAAAAAACTATTGCCAAGTCTGTTTTTTAATTATTTTTTTAAAGATTTCCAATCGAGACCAGGACCTCAGGACATCAGGACATATGAAAGGTTACAAATGAGAGGAGGGCACTCCTCTTCAATTACTGAGCATAAGGTAGGGCTACATTTACTCTTTTTCAAAACAGCTCTTGCAAAACTACTATCATATCAGTACTGAACGGCAGCCAAAACCAACAGAGAAAGGACAATAAATTTGGAGCATTTTTTCTTCCTTCTGGCATGCAAACATGACTAAAAAACATCACAAACAGCTCACAAGGAGCCCAAGTGGAGCAAGAAAAAACAGGAGGTCTCGATCAAGCGAGTGTTTATGTTCTAATAGCAGTTCTCTCCCAGGTGACACAGAAACACAGATGCTACAGCTCAGCTGCAAAAGGTTGTGGTGCTTTTTTTAAAACACTAAATTATTCAATCGTAACTGAGAGGGATTTCTAATCCCTGGCAGCTGAAGGAATTTTGTTTCTCTTCAGTGATACCATCTGAATGCATGCTATCTGGATGCACAATAATCAGCACTGGATAGCATGATTAGAGAAGGAAATCACACCATTAGGGTGCTTAGAATGTGTTGAGGTCTGCTGCACTTTCAGCAAGATGTCTCCTACACAAAATTGCTTAGGCGCTAACAGCTTAAAATATTCAAGCCCACAGATAACATGTCAGAGTTTTAAACACAAACATTAGAATTGAAAGTACAAGTCATTCTAAAATATTGTATTAAACACGGTCACCTTAGCCTGGTAAAAAGTATTACATTAACCAATAAGGCAATTAATGAGGTAGTTGATGGCAAAGTCATTACATATGCATTTTTATATGTTCCATAAGACAGAAATTATGTTATTTTTGGATGTATTGACCTCTTAGGTCTAGCAGTCAATTCCTGTGGTTATTTATTTTTTTATTTTTTTCACCACTGACATTTAATTTAGACACAGACATGCCAGAATGAAATTAATTTTTCAAAGAAAACTCCAGAATGGTACTAAATATCAACAATGCAAAATTACAAAAAAGGACTGGTGTGCACTTCAGACAGCATGATGATACTATAGAGAAAATGAAAATACATGGTTTTTCATGCTGAGTTTCTGTTTCAATGAGAAAACCAAGGAAAGTTATGCAAAAAGCAGTTCAACCTAGATGAAGGTCATACTTTAACCCTTAGGGCTCAAGCCCAAACTAGTAGAAATGGAATGAACACTGCAATGTCTAGTAGAAAAAGAAAAAAGTGAAAGAAATCCCTTGTTCTGAAAGATATAGCTCAGAATGAACAAAGCAACACACTGGTCTTGGCAGTCTATCGTGACATTAAAAGGAAATGACATTATTTCACAATACAGTACATAGAGCTGGAAGCATCATTCTGGCAATTTTCTCACAAGGTTTCTGTTGCCTTAATCCTTTATTTAAAAAATATGTCAATTGAGGACAGATTTTAATTAACAACGATAATCTGAAGAGCACCCACTTATACAGCAGGGAATATAGTGTACTGGAGCCTTATGCTCCAATTTAGTGATATTTTATCACAGAGCTCAACTTGTGCTCTGGGCAAGCTGCTCTGATGGTGTAACTACTCAGACTCAGTTACTCGTAATCAGCTTTGCCCACTGCTACAACTTATGTATCAGCATTGCAGAGAAAAAGAAAATACATTCAAGATCCAAACTCTGCGCTGATGACACACCAGCCTGAAAGCACCAAGACAGGACATTGAATGGAGGACAGATGCATTTAAGAGCTCCCACTAGGAATCACTCTTGTGTGTCAAGCTGAGGATGTTTTGGCACGTTCAAATCCAGTCACCCCTGGTGTTCCCTGGCTGTTAATGCTATTTCTTGAGAAATTGAGGCCAGAGACAATTGACAGCTCCTTTCAAACTAACTTTTATAGATTACAGGACTTTAGCTGCCCTCCATACTACTGTCTTAGCTGGATCAACCACTTGAAAGTCATATGGTAATTGTTTAACTGTGAAGTTCTGAATACTGCTCACAAATATATTAAATAATTGAAGGCAAACCACAAAAAATCTGCCAAACTATTTCTCAAATGGTGCTTTTTACATAACCTTTTTGGAGCATTACAAACTATTTCAATGTCAAAGCATTTCAGCCATCACTTTTTGCTGTGAAGCAAAAATAAAGCTTTACAGGTGATAGCTGAAGTCTTAACAAATCACTTACCATTAGTACTGAAGATGGCTTAAGGAGCTACACACAGGTTAATAGTTGAAGAGCACGCTTGACAGAATTGCTGACAGTTTTTTTGCTAAAGTGACATCAAGCACACATTACTATGCTCTAGGAACTTGACCTTTATTCTGTTACCTTGTCAGATTTCAAGTCATGTCTACCACAGAATGAAAATCATTACTCAAAGTAATTGCAGAAAATGGCAATCCAGAAAGGTATAGTCATGAATTGTGTAATTGTAATGTGTTATAATGACTCTTTAAGTACTATAGCCTCCCAATAAATTATAATACGGATCCTGCTTTGCCATATATTATGCTAACACAACCTGTGACCCTGAAGAAATCAACTGGATGTTTACCCACGACTCCACTTGAACTAGTATTGCAAAAGCATTTTGAATGCAAGAAGTTGATTGCTTTCCTTGGTTGATAGTAAAGGTTGTATTCTCCTACTGTAAGTGGTGCATAGATTAAGACAAAGAAAGACAAGAGGGTAGTGGGTAAAATAAAACATGCTGATCGTAAGACAGAAAGCATTTTTGCCCAACTTAACATCAGCAGAGTATTTTAGTGGTATGTTGCAATCAAAAACTCAGAATTCTTTCAAGAAACAATTACAGTACAGTACATACTGTACAGTATATTGTATCTTTTGTGCAGGCAGCTTGCAAATGGTACATTTCAAGGGACTAAACACCCTCTCTTGACTACCAAACATTGTTTTGACAGAGGGAGATTTTTGTCTAAATCCAATCAAAATAATTGTGTGGTGACCATGACGTTTGCTTATTTATTCTTAATTTTGTCTTCCAAAAGTTTTGATTGACAACAAAAGTGCCAGACAGAATTCATAAGAGATACTACAGGATGTGGAGGTATTTTCCCACTGCAGCTAGCACATATCTTCGGAGGTACAGTACTGTAAGGGTCGTTCAGCTAGGACTGAGCTAAGCCAAGCTTGTATTTTGAAATGCAAGATTTAGAGAAAAAATGGGCAAATTCACTCTTGTGCTACTTGATGTCTGTCACTGTGTTCAGAAGAGTTTGAAATGTAACAAGTAAGAACGTATTGGGAGATAATAGATATAAGAATTAAGGGAATGGTACTGAAAGAAATCATACTCCCTTAAATCCCACATGAAAGAACGGAAAATATAGTTTGACAAAAGAGAAGCAGAGAAGCATTACTGTTGAAACCTAAACACAGTTTATGGAAATTATTTTTTTGTTCTTTCTTCTAAACTGAACAAATTCCATGCTGAAGCCTTCTCCTGCACAGCAGCAGATGGTGCAGACGCCCGCACAGCCAGGTGTGGCTGACGGCTTGCAGGCTGCTTTAGATATAAACAGTATGCACCTGGACGCAATGAAGTCAGCATTAACTGCAGCAAGATTTTTCTTGAAACCACATTGCACCCAGGTCTGTATAAAAATGCTAATTCCCAGCATGGACAAATAAGAAACACTGGAAAAAGAACCAAAGAACTGCAGTTTTATAAAATGCAAGTTTAAGGTTTTCATTTAAATATAATAATGAAGATCCTCTTATAGCTTAACTTTACTGTAGTTTCCTTTCACACAATGCACTACCAGGCCCACTGCAGGAGTGCTATAGGAAATTGGAAAAATAGGGCATTTTTTATGTCAGTCATTGCCTTATAAAATACAGAAACACACATATCGTGTGGACAAGGTCAGCATCCCTGTCTGCCAGATTGCAGCTGAGAATCTTTATGAAGGAGAACCAGATTTTTTACTAGGTAACAGAGACATTTTCTACTAATTTCATAGAGATGGATTGAGAATAGCACACACATGTTCAATGATGTTCATACCTAATGATAAGGCTGTGTCAAGGCCTCTTTTCATTGCATAGGCGAAATGAACTGGAGTTCCCGTCTCCATAATTTTAATAAGAAAGGCTCACCACTCACACTGAGAGGCAAAAGTTCCATTTGGAAAGTCTAGTATTATGAAGTAGAAATTACAGTTCTCAGGCAGAGCAACAGTTGTGACTGTCAAATCACACCTCTGATTCCAAGAAGTCGTGGGATCACAACCTCACGGCTTGACCAGTCAGTGGATATAAACCTATTAAGCTTCAACAGGCTTTCCTAGGATGAACAGTGAAAAAACTGGAATCCTCAACACAAAGTACAGTATTACCACTGAACACTCATATTTTGCTATTGCTACAGATATTCCCAGAATAAACGCATGTATTGCCAGACATGGATATAAACCAAAAATATTTTCAACCTATATTTATATATATAGAAAAATATTTATGTATTTATAAAAGATAATACACTGTTATTTTACATTAATCCAGTTTCTTTTACAGCCAATTTTAGTAAATATTGAACAAGCCAACCTATCTTACCTGAAAATTTCCAGCATAATCCTCGTCTTTGTCACCATCTTTTCCCTCTTTCAAAGCAATGAGAGTAAAGCCTCTGAAGTAAGAAGGGCTGGATGCGTACAAAGTCACTAGAAATAGCAATTGAAGAAAGTCAGTGGAATATGGGTCAGAGAGGGGAGCTCAACAAGCAAAAAACTGCAAGCAAAGCAAGTGAACTTGTTACTGTAGGTGCATTTAAAAAAATAAAGGGGTGCTAAATATAGACAGCAGCACGGCTCCTTTAAAAGCTAATCTGTTAGAGGTTACTCATACAGTACTTCTCAATATTGAAAATGACATTTTACAATACTGACACAATGTAATTTGGTCATCAGCGTGGTGCTACAAAGTGTGTTCTAATATCCAATTACAGTACTATGAATGAGCTCTATATGAAATACCATAATTAGAAATAGGATACATAAATAGAATCTGTTTTACACCATCATTCTTTTATTTATTTAGAACACCGGGCATGATTATATTTGATAAAATAGTTTTTTTCTGCAATAAATCTGCTCAACTCTACTGTACTTGGAATAACTTCATACACTTTGGTGCCCAGTTAGAGCTAACCGTTTGAGACATGTTTCTGAACATTGACAGACATGTACTGTATGTGCAGTGAAAATTAAACAATTTGGTAGTTCATTGATCAAAATCATTGAAATAATAAAATAAATGGACATGTTTGTGTTTAGAAATAAGTTTAGTTTAGAAATAAGACAAACATTTTCTGTGGAAATACTGTATTCATATGCACATTCTTCTTTCTCTACTAAATCAACAGAAGATTAAGCAAAGTTTTTTTCAGAATTCATCTATCAAACAATGTAGCCGTTTTCCCACATGATTTGTCCATTCGGTGCTGTTATAAACCACGCAAATCACTTTACCTACAGTAGCAATGCAGTATTGCAATACTCTATTTTTTCTTCATTTGACTATGAAAAATAATTTGATGACAAGTACTAGGAACAGCAGTAGGAGCACATTCTAAAGTAAAACAGAACATATTCCAATATCCACCTTGTTGTCACTTCAATAAAATGATCAATTTTAAGATATGGCTGAAACCTGTACGACCTTTTTCGCAAATTTTAACATTTTCACAATGGAAAGTCGCATCTGACAGGAGATAACATTTAAGAAACATGGAAACATGCTCATTCTCCATGTCCGTAAAACATTTTCGAGGAGCATGAAAGGCTTCTCTAATACTTTAGAGACGGTTTGGTCATCGATTCTTGCGGGAAATACATAAAAGAATCCTTACAAGATTTACAGTACCTTTGTTATACCACATTTTTAGATTAAACTGTTGTCAGATTCCTACTTTTAGGATTGATGTGTATGAATGATGACTCAACAGTCTTGTGATTTGTACTCTGAACTTAATTCAAGTAATTAATTGTGTGTAGAACTTTAAATACATTTGTACAGTATATTCTTTTTTATCAGCTTTACTGTAGATAAGATAATCGGCACTTATTTAACCCATTACTCCCCCAAAGCTGAAAAAAAGTGTTAACGTTCTTCTATTACACCTGCACAAATCGGTTAGTTACTGTTCCCTCTGTTACTTTCACTATTTAACTCTGAGTACGAATAACAATAAAATGATTGTTTCATCACATTTCAGGATTAAACTTTTATACGCGAACACTTTTTAAGCAAGGTCAGGTCGTCTGAGTTCGCGGAAACTGTGTAAACGATACTCTGGAAATGAGTATTTTGCAATTTGATATGTTTTGGAGGGGTTTGTCTTGTGGTTAAACATGTTTTAAAAAGAAATAATGTACAGTTTTAATATAATACCGTATCTTTCACAGAGACACTGTGTTACCATAAAGTAAAGGTTGAAAATGGCAATTTCCGAAACTGTCCTCCACTGCTCTAAATGTAAGGTTTATACTTATGATATCGATGCATCAATACAGTTTAACTTTTAGATCTAGATTACGCAATTAGGGAAAGACGCGCTTATTCCTCGCTTACATTATTTCGGACGGACGGACTTCATAGCCCACTAACAAAGTTTCTCTGGTTAATCAAAATTGTGTTTGCTTATAGAAGAAAGGTTAAATGTCCTGCTGCAACAGATTTCTTAAACTGTAATAGCCCATCACCCAGGTCTGAGATGTCGCCGAATGCAGTGGAAAAGGAAACTTGCAAAAACTTGTCCAACTTCAAATTATATACACCTAATAACAAGTAGCTATTTGTCAAATCACCATGGAACGACATACTTAACGTTGTGCTCCAGACCTCTTTTCTTTTGTGTCTTTTGTAACACTAGGCATCTCAGTAAAGACAGTAAATGGCTAAGCATCCGAGTAACGGATTCAGAATAACACTTAGAAATGATTACATACCTCTATAGGTGCTTCCAGGTTGGTATAATTCAGGATCTCCTTCTACTCTCAGACGAAATTCGTTATAGCCTTCTCTTCTTGTACCCTGAGCCCTTAAAATCCTACTGCAATATCCGTCCGATTTCACTGTTTTATCTGCGGTTTCCTCGGAAAAAGCAAAAGCGTGTATCACAAAAGTCGAGATAAGACACTGCAAAAGCAGTATGTGCCGATGTATTCCCATCCTTGGTATTTTGTAGCAGCAATCTTTTCATGCAGTCAAGGGAAAAAAGCTTTAAAAAGACCTCCTCCCAACTCCCGAAATTGACAAAACTTGTCAATTTCACAGACCAGATTCACTTTGCATAAGAAAAGGCTGTATTCGCTGCTGATGGTAAACCCATCCTGGAATGAACGGACACAAAATCCGACCCCCCCCACCCGGCCCCCCCATTCCAGGAGAATTGTACTGATATGTTGGTGGAGAGCGTGTGATGATCAGCGACTCAGCAGTGTTTACTTAACAGAGTGCAATTCACAGGGTTCAGGGAAATAGCAAAGCGCAGGGTAACGCCGCTGTCTCCAAGACATCGAGTGAAGAACTGGACTGTACGTACTGAGCCAACAGACTTTAAACAAAACCCAGACATTCCTACCATTGGCTGCTGTGATTGAGAAGAACGTTTGACATTCTTGATTTTGGCTCTCAGCAAAAACCTGCTCGCGAATGTTTGCACAGCCGTGAATCACTACATCACCAGAGAAACAGATGTTTATCCTGTTTAATAATGCATATACTGTATAGTCTTCTTTTACATTTACATAAAGGTGCAATTCACCGTGCAATTCACGTTTGAAGTTGTCTAATGATTCTGAAGCGCTCTACAATACAGAGGCTTGAAATAATTACAAATGTAACATAAGTGAATAAGGAAAATTCTGTTAGATGTCTCCCCTTCTATTATTTTCTATGTGGAAGGTGGACAGAGTGATTTATGTTCCCACGCTTAAACATTTTGTAACTGTCCAAGTTTGCCTCTTTGTTTACCATTTTTAATTATTTACTTGACATAATGGGTGGTTTGAAACGTTTTTTTTTTGTATACTGCAATGTATGTAAAAATCTAGAAATTTCTGTAAGACGAGGTAGCTTATTTATAAATCCAACAGAATAGTCTAAAAGTACTTCGACAAATACAATTGAAAACGCAAAATGAATTCTAGTCGTGTGTTTAGAGATGTTTTTCTTGGTGAGTTAAAAAAAAGACTGATTTGTGTTTCTTCTACTTACATCTACTAATACATCTGAGTTCAAATAATTTTAGCAAACATTACTACTGTATGTACGTTGTAGCGCGCTGCTACGTGGCAATCTTTACATTATAAGAAAGAGAAAACCTTTAAGTTACTTATTGAATTGTTTTATTATAACGACCAGAGAACTTAGTCTTGCTTTAAAGGAAACTAGAAGTAATTTACTTCAATCATGCATCATTTTCTCGGTTCTTATATTTGGTCCCTAGCTTTGGTAGAGGTTAATAACCATGGTGGTGGCATGAGGTGTAATCTCAGAAGAGGTTTATGAGTTACAGATACAAAATTAGGTTTCAGGAGGTCACTGCAGGGGCTCTCTGTAAATTATAATACAAGCCTCTAAGAATTTTGAACAACTCAGAAGTGTTTCTTGCATTGAAGTTCTGGGAATGGAATAGAAAGAAAGCACTTTCTTGAAAACTTTGAAGATCAAAATTCTGAGGAGCAAAGTAAAATATAAAACTGAAGCTACTGTACAGCATGTAATTGTATCCTTGTGACTGGCATTTTCTTATTTTACAATTAAGCTGTATCTTTCGGTTGATCCCTCTATCTGTTTATAAAAAAGAATATCCTCTATGTCCAGTCTACAATTAGTTCCTTCATCATGCTTTTATCCACAGCTAGCAATATTAAAGCATGCAGTCTTTCTAATTTGCCTTACTACTGCAAATGTTCATGTAGACTAGACAGTACAGAGGCTGCACAAGTTGTACCTCAGCCCTGAAAGTGTTATTTTTTTTATCATTTCCCCTCCATTTACTGTATTTCTGTTAATGGATAATGCAAATAGTACTTTCCAAACCTGAAGAAGGCTCCACGGCCAAAACATTGTGTTTTTCTTTCCTCTTTTTTCAGCATGGAATAAACCTATTACTTGTCCCTTTCCAAATATTTGATTTGTTTCAAAGAAGACATTTAATCACCAGAAAAAAATAGGACTGTAAACTGCTCCATATGTTGTATCTCTGACTTATTCAACAAAACTACAGTAAATTTATTCGTCCAAGGTTCCACCAATTTTACACTGTTTAGCAGGGATATCAAATTTTGATCTTGGAGGGCTCGTTTGTCTGCAAGTTATCTAGGCTTCTTTAAAGCACCAGCACTTGAGAGGTTGTTAAATGGTCCAGCTAAAGTAATAAGGAGCAGATGTACCTGTAGGTTGTTAAAGGCTGAGCTAGAATGGAAAAATGCAGACTCACCAACCCTCCAGGACCAGGACCAGACAATCACCGCAGTGAGGTTTACAGGTAATCTGCAGAGCATAAGTTTGCTTTCTCTCAAAACAAATTAAACAAGGGCCTTGTTCATATCAGTCACATAAACCACAAATTGTTAAGGCAGTTTCAAACTATGCAAAATCGGCTAAATAATCTTAGTGACCATGTTATAGAGCGTTTAATACCATATACTGTATCAGTCCACTTCCAGCACAGTGTGGAACCAGATTAATCTGAATTTAGTCCAGTGTAGCCATGGCTGGGAATCTTATTGGTAGTAATCAGTAAATGAAAGTTTTACTGGTTTTGAATTTGGGTGGAGCTGACAGGGTGGGATACTTTTCCGGCCTCCCTGCATCAATTGCGAGTGACCAGAGGGCCTTAAGTCCAGGTGGAGATTCTTGTGGCTGACACTCGAGCTCTGCCTCTATGCAGTTCACACTACTGTATAAGAAAGGAGAAGAGTCGATTGCCTTGATGAGTAGGCCTCAGAGGACACTGTGCTGTGTTTGTTTCAAGCTTCCCGGGGTCAGAAAGTGAGCGCAGTAGTAAGACAGATTGAATAACAATTGGATGGTAGAGAACTGGTATGAAACTTGTGAGGAAGAAAGTTAAAATGCTGAATTAAAATAAATATAAGAATGAAAACACGGACTAGGTGAAACCGTTGCTTTCATCCCTCCGTTTCTTGCCAGTTTAAATTCAAATTAAACCAAATTGACATAATAAATATGCCTAGTAGCAATGTTGTTTGTTTAACCTTGTCCTTTTTCTGAATGGGTTTAATGCCGAGCATATGATTAAAGACCCCTGTGAAGTGAACCGATTCCCACCGTTTTCTGTGGTAGATAGAGACAGAATCTAAATAAATATTTACAAAGGTCACTGGCTGAAAGAAAAACCCGGCTTGTATAAGGTCTCAGAAGACTAGGTTCAAGAAGCGATTCTGTAAAAGTGAACATATCTCCGCAAGAAAAAAATTACATTATCATAAAGACGTTTGATAAAATCAGTCATAGCTGGGGAATGTAAAGTCTAATATATTCTCTTATATATGCTCTTGGGAGTTGTACAAAAAGTATTTCCTGTTCTGACAACAGTTCAGGCATCTTCATTATCTCACCATCATTTCTAGAAAAACAGAGGAGTGAAAAGAACTGATTTTTGTTATTGTGAAACTCTCAAGATCTTATCATACTGAGCGCTCTGCTGCCAGTAATGTCAGTCATATTCATCAATGAACAGTCAAAATAATTTACCTCACCTTCTACTTTTATACAAATTGAATGCATAGATTTTAATTGATATTGTAAGTGACTACAAGCAGACAAAAATTCAGGAAAATAGTGAATAAATATCAGAACCACAATTGTAACCACACAGAATGTGTTCAACATAAGAAACGCATTTCTAAAGTAATTGAATTAAATTAGCATAAGTGCATTTAAACTGTCCAAAATAAAATGTTGATTGCCATAATACCTTCCTGCATATTGCATAGAGTTAGTCTTCTGTAACAGTGACCATTGGATGTGTTGACGCTAATGTTTTTTAACTTATTAAAATTAGCAGTTTGTGTAGGTTAGCTTTGGGGCATATTGTAATAATATCCTCTTGAATTATAGAAATAATTTTAGTGCAAAATATATAATCTCCTGAGGTTTCATTAGACTTCAAGGTTACTAGCATTTATTTCTCCCTTAGGACTATTTTGTCTTCAGAAGAAACGCGAAGGTATGAATCTATTATAACATACTGTAGTTTCCAAGAGTGCTTTTCAAAAGACTGCAACCAAAAGGTACAGTAGATGTTTTTAATATATGACTAAAGGCAATATGATAATTATTATTAACAATAAGAAGAAGGAAACAAGAGTAAGAACTTATGTTTTTTTAATAAAATAACTATTTGTAATTTTTGATTATCTTTCATAAACTTACATTCATAATAATAAGAGAACTCATCCTCATAAACATTTTAATGGTCAGTTTTGATGGACAAAAATATTTTTGACATTTGGTACCATAATGACTTTTACTGTAGATTGAATATTTCTTTTGGTTCAGAGAGAAACTTTTCTAAGCATGTACACGTTCTTATTTATAATCAAATACCAGACTGTAACAAAAATGTTAGCATTTTTCTAGCAAGCAAAATATGTAGTGTGTGCATTATTAAAGATGAACAATTGTGTTTTGCTTTTTAATACTCTTTAAGATGAAATAGTATAATTTTCATTTATCTTTTTAGAATTCTGAGAGAACAGTGGTTTTGTGTATTTGCTAAGAAATAACACAGGGTGGTGGCAGTAATGATTACTATAATGATATTGCCAAGAATTCAGTCTGCAAGCAACCCAAGAGCAGAGAAATTCAGGAATGAATCGGTAAATACTGAAAATTGAAAATAAATAAATTGTTGAACTAACTTATTAGTCTTTGTCTGAGCAATCACATAGTTCTCTTCATTTCTCTTCAGTTCTCTTCTCTTCCAAACCTTCAAATTAATTGCATAAAAAGGAGAGCAAAAGAGGTCTGCTCACATGATAAAACCCTTGCTAATGAGGGCAAACTGAAATGGAATTGTTAACAAAAGTTTGAGAAGGATGACAACTGCCAAGTTCAACCTCAGCTGTCAGTAATTCGTAATCAATCCTGACATCATTTCGTCACCTAAAACATTAGTGTACTATACATAATGCACTTTTGTCCTTTGCATAGGTCTTTTGCACCCCTCATCCACCACTAGTCCACCTTTGCAGCTGCCCCATGGTCACTCCTCACTCTGCATGAGGGGTCCCGTCTCCTTGTCCTATGGCCTGGAGGCCAGCCCTTGGCTGAGCAAGTAAAACCAGATTTACTGTGACTAAACGACTCAATAAATCTTTCAATTTGCTTATTTATTGGGTGTTGTATTCCCTAGAAATTAGGTGTAATTGTTGTAGAGGCACAAATGTACAAATTAGAACAGAAGTCTGCTAATACTAGTCCCAGTAAAACTATTAACACTGAGCATTACACAGAATTCTAATATACTGTACTTTACGTATATTTTTAAGAACGGAGCACAACGTTCTGATGATAAGTGAGTGGCAATGTTGCTATAAATACTGAGGTACAGCACACCAGCAGGTGTCATGAGAGCTTTCCCTCACAGCTCTGCTACAGCACCTCAATACTCATTCTGTTGCTAATCTCTCATCCCCCCGTAGTGTAAGTGTGCTAAGCTTGTTCCAGCTGCATAATGAGGAACATGTGCATTTGAATTTACTGGGTTTGGGAAGGCTATGAATCCATTTCAATGGGTGTATCAGAAATGTTCAAAATGTAGATAGAGAATTGATGTCCAGAAAAATCTTGTTACACTGAAACCAAAAATCTGTACTTTGGAGGACAAAACAACAAGTCCTTTTTATTAAAATGAACATCAGCAAATGCGGTTTTTTAAAAGACAATGGAAGACTATCTCTGATAAACGTACTATTGTTCATTAACAGAGAACATTTGGCAGTGGACTTGATCAAAGGAAAAATACCAGATTTATTGTAGGGCAACCTCTGGCCCATTGACTTATTGTCTGAAAAGCATGAGCTTTGTAGAAGAATTGGCCAAACCTGTGTGCTTGAATTTGGAGCTCATCTGGCTGTCTTCTCTCCCATTGTGTGTGTTGTAGTGCTCTCATCTTTATGCTGAGGATTAATGTTAACTGTAACTACACTTTGCACTGACCCTGGCCTGTTACCTTTATATTAAAGTCTTTTTTGTGTAGCTAGTTTTGGTGCTGTAGAGTTTCTGAGAATCACATCTACCACATGGCTTAAATAGTAAGTATAAACTGAAAAATAACACAGTGAAAATAAATGTTTTTCTCATCTTGGCTTCTATCACAATCTAAGCAAGATGAACAAACTAGTATGTGAACTGCAAACATGGAAGTATTTACTTAGACCCAGTTAAGATACCCTGCTTGTCCGATTTCACACAGCTGGAAGGAGAAAGAACAATTTGTTCATTAATTTTATTTAATATTGGGGGATTTGGTAAATGAAGGTCAGAACCTGCCCCCTGTCCTCTGTGTCCCTCTTGGTGAATGCTTGGATTACCCTACAGATGACCCCATGGGATAATTGCAGAGGAAGTATCTGGTAGCTCCTTGAACTGTGTTCTGCAAGAAATTAAATCCACTTATCTATTTTTTATAATGGGTAACTTGTTAATTGTCATGGTTTTACACACTTCTGTTTATCTTTCTACTTGGGAAAATGTCCTCTGCTGTGCTTGATTGAGATGAAGGCAATCTCTCTCAAAAACACAGCTGGGATTGAAGCTCTCAAAACAGATGTTGTTTGTTACCATCCACTAGCTTTAAAAATCTGTGCCCGCTTGATCACTTTGTTTATATACTCTATGTATTTATCTAGTGTTATAGACAAAAAATGTTGTTGCTGTTTTTCTTGCATAAACTGCACTAAGAAATATACAGTGCAACCAAACATTCAAATATTTTTTCTACATTCTTCACAACATATTAATAAGGGGTACAACAGAACACAACTCAAAGCTGTACTGTAAGTACTGTACAGGAAATAAAAAAAACTATCCAGGCCCATTACTGTAATTAGTAAGCAAAGGAAAGCCTGTAATTATGATAAGACAGATATACAATACTTGTCTTCTTTTTGATTCAAGGGGTTTTCAGGTAAAATCTAATGTATACAGTGTAAACTTTGCATTTTGGATGTGTGGTTAAGACAACAAATACTTTTTAGTTTTCATTTTCATAGCAGTGTCTATTTAGTCACAGCCAAACATATAAAGTAGATGTTCCATTAAGCAAATGCACAGATCAAATCTCAATCGTAAAGTTTTTTCCAGTATCCACTTCTCTTGCACTGTACAAAAAAAAAACTGAGGGTACTCTGCTCCCATGGCAACAGTTAAAATCTGAAAAAGGCAATGAAAATGTCATAAGCTACTCAGAACAAAAATTACCTTTGATGATATCTTCAAAGAAAACAAATGTTAATACAGTCAGATGGTAGGATGATTGAAATTTCTGAAAAACAATACAAAAGAAAAATAATATCATTACCATGGAAACATTCTGCCAAAATGTACCCTGCATTACCTGTCCCATATGGTTTTAAGAAAATTGTATTTGTAACTATAATCAAGTGTAACTAGTCCAAGTTACCCAATGAACAATGGCTATTGACATTTCTTTGTTGAACATACAGTAACTCACAACTCCTTTTATTAGTGTTTGCAATAGTGATGGAAGTATTATTTGTGTGCATTTCTAGTTTTGTTATCATAATAGATATTTTTTGGAGGAGAATAGGTCTACTGTCATTATTTCGGGAAAGACTTTCAGAATATACAGTAGCATCATATTTTATCCTTCAGTTCAATGTGTTATATTTGGGGAAAATGTCCTGATAGAAATACTAACTGTAGTATTGTGACATTTAAGAATAATACTTAATCAATTAAGATGGAAATTCATCGTCTTGTAATAAAATTCTATCTTGCATATCGTAGAATGTATTGATGTGTCATTTGTAGGACTGTCAAAACATTTCATCCTTGATTCCAAGTCGAAGAGAATCTCAAAATAGATGCTAAGAATGACATGAAGTCTCATTGCAGAAGTCATTTAATTCCCTTAGGTGTGCAGCAGAGCTCTGAGTAACAGGAAAGCTCTTAATATCCAATGGATCTTGACTAACACACTCCAGAAAGTAAATGTGGCTTGAATGAGCCAAACCCCAAAAATGTCCTCTCAAAGATGCTGTTTATATTAACATTGCACACATAGAATTATAAAATCTGCTTTTCTGCCTTTCTATGTTACCTGAAATTATCCATTACAAAAGATCAAATTATAAGTACCTTTTGTGCTTGTAATTTGTATTGTATATTGTATATTGTATTGTACAGTAATCCTGCAATGTACAGTATGTGCTGCAAGTAAACACACAGCAAATACCCTGCACTTCTTGCACTGTATTTCTTTATTACAGTAATGTGTTTTAATAGAATTATGTTATATCTTGTTACTGTATATCCTTCACTGCTTAGATTTTATAAACTTACCTGTAAATACCAGCTAAGCCATTTTTTATGTGACACTCTAATTGTATTTTTATTCATATACTGTAAATGGTATAAATATAATTTCTACTTATAACACTAATAGAAATACACAAATACAAATGGATGTGCTGTAGAGTACGATTTAAGGGTTAAATAACCTTTTATTTTCTTTTACTGAGATACAGCATGCAATGTATTAGCTGGCAGAACCTCTTATTCAGGAGGTATCTGTACTCTGGCCTGTAGAAATTTGAGTTCAAATCCTTTCTCTTTCATATAATAATAGAAGGCCAAGGGCCAAAGAGAGAGGTTTGGATTCCTAAGCATACTGATATTCATTGTTAGCTCACCAAGGTATTTTAGTCTCCAACCTGTTGCTACAGTATGTCTAAATGAAATTCATCTCTTTATTCTGATAGCAGGATTAAGAGAGCTTTTTTAAGATATGGACGGAACCTTTCTGTTTTCCAAAACCAAAAGTAGATACTGGTGTTATAGCCCTCTTTAGGATCTCAGCTGTGAAGAATGAGAAAAAAGTTGTTGTGGTGCAATGTCAGTGGCACCAGGAGGCGTTAAACTAATTAATTCTCGATTATGAGCTGTGCAAATTAGCAACTTTCTGTAGAAGCTCTACACAGGAGCAAGAATCACTTTTAAAATAATCTGGTCATATATATATTTAGACTTTCTGTCTAATTTCATTTGTTTTATCACCTCCTGTGTTTGACAAAGGTGACTATTCTAAGCAGCATAATTGAATAATGAACATGAGCTTCACTAGTTTGCAGTCATCACATTTTGCAGGGAAGAATGCACTAGAAATACAATCTATTGTTGCATGGCTGCTGTGTTAGGGGAAGCTGTCCTCATCATTCTGCAAGGATACCCAAAGAGTATCAATATAGCAAAAATCAGTTGAAGATGAAACTGGGTCTGGTTGATACTGATCACTGAAAAGCATAATTATTGGTCTAAAAAACAATGTTGCAGAACATTCAAAGGATTTGGAATTTGATTCTGAGGTATTGAAATTCATGAACATCTTAGCATGTCAGTTTCTGCCAGATGTGTGTTCTTAAGAGTAGCACTACATGAACCCACTCAAAAGAGCCACTAGACATTTTTCAGACTGACCCAGAGAAGTTTGTCTCTCTTGTCTCTCCCATTGACGTAACATGGGTTCACCACAAGGATGTTGAAACCAAGACAGGGTCAGTGCACTATCAACACCCAGGATGTACACCCACAAAGACATTAGACACATTGACCTCAAATGACAAGATTATGGCCATTATCTTTGGGGATTCAAAATATGTAATATGTAATATGTAAAAAAACCTTATGCTGACATTTTTTCTGTAAGTCCATCCATGAAAAACAACAGGGAATGTTGATAATGTTTTTCTGCTGTAGCATAAAATGATCATTTGGCAAGACCGGTGTTGTTAGTTGTAGCTAGATCAATATTCACCAGTGTGTTTGAGAATACAATTTTTCTCCCTACATCACAGATTATTGTGGATACAATTAACTATTTTATATTCTAGTATCTGAAGGCTGTGCTAATGGTACAGTATATGGTTTCAAGAAGAAGGTGAGATGTCCAATCCAATGTATTGCATCCAAACAGTTGGGACTTTTTTGTTTAATTCACTGCAGAATCCAGAAAGCAGAGAGAACTTTAAAATTAATCAATCTGTGTAGTATAATCTAGCATTGTTCTCAACAAGGTATTACAAGTCATGAACAAATACTGTACAGTACGTCATCTATGTCTATAGATCATTATATGGTTATGTGTTGGGAATTTTTAAGGCAGCCTGAGGGATGAACCATTTATTGCACTTGTTCAGGGTTCATTTAACAGCGGCATTACATGTGTCTCCTTCAACCTTTTTTTGATATAATAACCTCTATAAAAGAACTAGAGTGCAGCTTGTAAAGTCCAGTGCAGTGCCTTCTGCCCATTTAACAGAGTAACCCCAAGAAGAGTTATGAAAAGGGAAGACAATGTAAGATGAATTAGAATAGAACAAAGAAAGACGTGATGCATGAGAGAGGATGGCCAGAGTTACAGTATATAAATGAGGAAAAATGATTAGTTAAGTAACCCTTCTTACAAAGGTCTCCTCTGTGACCGTGAAACAAAATAAGTACCTCTGACAAACATTCAATATAAACAAAACTATTACAAAATCAATACATACCTGCTTTTCTAGCAAGCATTGTTTTGGATTGAGAAAATGATGTAATTTCTTACACAAAGGTTGGTTTCTCAAAAATGCATTGCACAGGATTCCCGGGATTCAGTGAGATACTAGCAACCTCTAATTTGTAACCTTTCTTATAATCTCATGTTTTAAGTTATTACAACCCTTTAGCCATCTTTCATCAGCAAGCCAATTATCCTGCTGAGTGTTATTATAAGCTTTAGCTTTAGCTTACCCCAGAAACACAGGGCACAAAGCAGACGTCAGACCTCACAACTACTCTCTACCTTAGAAGGGACACCGGTCTGCATCATAATAACAAAGAAAGGGGCATTATAGATTAGCCAATCAAACCTAGCTAGTCTGTCCTTTGGAAGTAGGAGAAAACCAGGGGAATCCAGAGAAACCCTGAACGGGCATACAGTTGAATGAATAAGGATGAATATACAGACCCATTGCTGCCTCACAGCGCTGGTGGCTTGGGATCATTCTTGACCTGGAGTGCTATTTGTATGGAATTTGTATGTCCTCCCCATGTTTGGGTGGGTTTCCTCCGATTACTCCGGTTTCTTCTCACAGTCTGAAAACATACTGGTTAATTGGCTTATGAGAAAATTGACCCTTCAATAGGTGTACGGTAAGTGTGTGTGTGGCTATATCTTTGTGTCTGCTCTGTGTCCTGTCCAGGAAGTACTCTGCCTTGTGTCCATCGCTTGCTGGAGTAGGATCTGATTCCTCCATGACCCTGAATTGGAAGAGATGGTTAGTAAATGGATGGATGGATACCCTGTCTGAAATCAAACCTACAACCCAAAGCTATGAGGCAGAAGTGCTAGCCACCATGCTTCCAGTAAAACTCTTTTCCTTGAGCATTCCTATAGCATTAATACTGTGGAGTGATGCAGATGCAGCACAGAAGCTAAAAAATGTACACCCGCATAATATGAGCAACCATCATGAAATGTAACTATTTATAAAAGGCATTGATTTTGTTAAGAATAAGTGAAATTGTATTTATACAAACAGTAATGAGAATGGATTTATCTCAGCTTCTGTGAAGCCTCCAGCTCTGAAATAATTGCCAAATGTGTGCAGAAACAGTGGAGAAAATAAGATGTTCTTGGCTCAATTGAATTGATTTTCAAGTAATTTGACAAAAGACCATTAATCAAACCATTATTACATATTTCAAACTGTATAAGCTTCTTAAAATTCTTAAACCTATCCATATTAATATATGAAACAGGTTGTTTAAGAAGCAAAATAGTAATAGTGATCATACAGTATACAGTAATTAAGTGTTGGAATGTATGTAGATTTACCAAGGAATAAGACAATTACAAAACACCTGTTGCATTTCAAATGCATACATTTCTATATTAAAAAAACAACAGTAGATAGATATAGCTTCATATGTTATGTTTAATATTTACCTATACATATAAAAAGATTTGTCTTAGATTCATCCAGACACTTAAAATATTGTAAATACACATGGAAGAAATGAGAAATTGTAGGTATATTACAGATAAATAACTTTTATAAATTATTTCATTTTCTTACTTTTTAACATCTATTCTTACAGCATCACAATAAATCAAAGTAAATGGCTTGAGGCAAATGTTGATTTTGTTTGTTTCTTCATATATTTGCGTTATTTAAAATGGAAATAAATGTAATTTATGAAATAGCAAGAAAGCGAAGGAGAAGTGCGGTACAATATATATATGGTATAAAGATGTGGAGTGGTAACTCTCATATACTGTAGCATTTAATTCTTTGTAAAAAAAATGTTAAAGAAATGTTAAGGGATGGCTTAATGTATACTCAGTATGGGACATAAAGCTCTTAAAAATGAAATTGCTTTTGCAGCTACTGTGTGTACTGTTAAAAGCTCCAACAACAAGGTTAAGAATTAAGTCTGGCTCTTATTAGGTCCATATCCATTAGACCTTTATTGCGTTGTACTTAAAGGCTAATAAAACCATAACATTTATAAGTAATAAATGTAAAATGTGCAATAACTAGAAGTACAATAACTAAAAGCTTTTAGAGAGTGATGTGCATTTGTTCACTAAGAGGACAACTTACAAAACATTTTTACTCTGGTAAAAATGCTCTGAAAGAGCTTCGCGGGCTTCAATCCAACATAAACCCCCCCAAAAAATAAGTTCAACTGAAAAACAAATATTTTTGTTTTCAACTACTGTCTCGGGCTTGACTGACAACTTTATGCTTCTATAACTGCTTTTAGAAAATTAGGAGCTTATTCATTTCTGGAACAAAAGGCTTTGAAAATGTGTTTTACTATAAGTATATGTATCATCATTCTAACTTGCACATCAGTGTTCTGCAGCTTTAAAAACGGTGGATGTTTTCTTCATACACATAGATGCTGAGCATGGGATTAACTTTACATTACAGTTCATTGGCAACATTTCACAGGAGTGCAATGCCTAAGACTGGAAGTGGTTATTCTTTGCAAGATGTAACATCTTTAAACTGCACATCTGGACTCCTGCTGTGTTGATATAATATATTATAGGGTGTCTATGATTTGGTCTCTAATTCAGCTGTTTACTTTGGAGTGGTTCTCAGATTATGTAGAATACTTTGAAGTAACCTCAGTTTCAACCCACCAATTATTACTTTTTAAGTGAAGCTTTTATTTCCTAAACTAGTTTAGAATTTCCCTATGTACAGATGAATGAATGCATCCCTTAAAACAGATAAATTAATACATTTTCTATTATTCCTCATACATGACAAAATAGATTAATCTGGGTTTCTGGCTACTGATTTGCACATCTAGCTACTGTAGCATTTAAACCCAGGGGACCACAGTTTCAAGAAAATATGTACTGTATGAAGCAGTGTTCATAATCAAACCTACCCAGTAGTGCAAACATACACAAAATGTACCCCTAGGATGTATATGAAAGACGATTAATAGGATACAAACCTTTTTTTTCATACAGGGATGCTGTCTGCTATTGTTCATTGAAGACACCCATATTTCCATTCACAAACATCCGAAAACTATTTATTCTTTCAGAGCAGAGAGTTTTTTATTATGAAAATACGTGTAACTCAAATTCTCTTTTCCACCTACCCAAATTCTACCTGAAGGGAAATTATTTCTGAACTTACTTTTGCAAAAACAATTGAAGAAAATAGAGAAATAAATAAAATGGCTGTAAAAACACAGCATACTGGTTAAATATGCCTACTGTTTACAGTTTATTTTCCGGCTTCCTACAGGGAAAACAGTAGTAATTGCACCTTGGAGTAAAATGCTTGATTAATAGAGGCACAAAAAGTTTGGCAAGACTATACATCTCCTAAATCTAGTGTTTTACTGTAGAATACAAAGTTACCACAGCTTTCATGAGGCACAGTAAGGCACAGTAATTGCATTGTAGGACGAATGCCATTCCTTGAAACTGGCCTAGAATGTCTGTCAAGTCAGTCCTTTTATAGAAACCAGTGTTGGAAAAACCTCGAGAAGTCAAAGATCATAACATTTCTTTCATCTTTCAAAATCCCGATTCCTGGCTGTGCTATATGCAGTGGTTTTATCTTCTCATTAATACCACTGCATTTGTTTACAAAAAGGTCAAGACACAAAATAAAATTAGAATTACATTTAGACAACACAAACTTGGAGCAAATCCTCATTAAAGTTGTAGACTCCTGCTGTGAACTCATTAGGCTACATTTACATAATGATGTTTTAAAACCAGGGAAATGCCATTATGTTTTCATTTAATTGATGAAAGGGGAGAAAAAGGATAAAAGGATCACTTAAGCTATTAGAGCTAAATGCAATACTTTAACTGAAGTCATTAATAAATCTCAATTTTTTATTTTATAAGTTATCAGTCAAAGTTTAAGAACTGTGCTTACAATACCTAGAAGATTATTACTTAACTGAATGTTAAGTCCATCTTTTGAAAACATCTTTTTCAGTTACATGTATTGTAAATGCCATAATAATCACAAATCTTAAATAGGGAAGCCAAATGAAAAGAATTAGGACAAATACTGTATACATACCGTTTATTCTATGATGATGAATAAGACCACCCTTATTTGGTTTAATTTGTCAATAAACACATTGTAAGTGCAGATATTATATACTTAATCATTTATTTTTCTTCATCTTTATTTTGTCATCTTTAGTGCTGTCATTTTTTTGGGTGACCTGAATTTAATTTTCTTTTAGTTATGTATTTGTGTTTCTGAGAATATGTATTCTCTTTCTATGAACCCACTGTTTTGCTTGGTATAACGGTTTCCAGAAAAAAAAATGCATACCTGCTACAAACCTGCAAAGCGTGTTTACAAATGCTGAAAATCCATTTCTTCTCCCTTCGATGCATTTTAAGGTCAAGGGGTCACCCTAAGCAGTTAAACATACAAGGTGTTGAACAAGTAAACTGAAAAGTTACAGTGGTTTTAGGTTGCTATTGTTTTCCCAGCCATAGTGAGATTTTTAGCTTTTTGAAAGGTATTGAACGGTTAGTTTTTAACTTCCAGGGACATACATGTTTACATATTATGATACAGCATCTGGAAAAATCTTATTAAAGACAAGTAATGGAAAGTAACATGCTTGGGACTTTAAAAAAACAAGGTATTCTTGTTTAGGCTCGGAAAGATTACAATATGTTTCATTTGCACATCATATTGGCTGGGTTTTGCCACTTTATTAAATTAGTTTATGAGCTCCAACACTGAAGCATATTTCCTTAGGGCCAATATTGTGACTGTGTTAATGAATTTTCCATGATGTCCTTTCTCATTAGTATTGCAAGATGATCCAATAAGAGATGATATGGGCTGACATGCAGTTAAACAACTGGTCAGTATACTCAACAGCTTTCAGTAACCTTAGTTTGCAAATCATAGGCAGACTAAGTTGAATTTAAATGTAGTTCCCCAGGAAGAAAAGGGTAAAGCTTTAATATTTTTTTATCTGAAGAGGATATTTGTAAGAACTACACATGCTGTCACAAAGTACGACCACAAATATAAAAATACATTAAGGATCACTTGACATTTATGACAAAGAGCCAATTTAAAGATGGCAAAAATAAGAGGGATAATAAATACTAAATGAGGTGTGGTTGAATTACAGGTCCCTAGTGACTTCTTGGACATAATATGCTTAAATCTTTTCTGACAGCACATCAATGGAGATCATTCCCTACTTAAAATAGAATGGACTTTTGTTATTTTATTATGAGGCAGAATATTTACGGGTGGTGGCGAATGGAATAGATTCGAAGATGTCTGAGTCCATGTCAGTATTGCCTCATCAGAAACTGTTAAGCCTGCAGTCTAATGATGTGTTTTGTCACATTTGATTTACCGAACATGATGCACAGGCATGACAGTTTGAACAAATCTGAGATAACCAATATGAAAAGTGAGATGTTCATCCCATGCTATCAATGCACCCACAACATAATGTTAGCGGCTAAATATTATTCGGGATGAATATATCACAATTACACATTTTTTGTTGTCACTTTAATAATATACCTTGGAACACTTCATCCTAATTGATTAAATAAGCAGCACTACCTTATTAGATGGAGTATGTTATTGTGAGAGGTTTTAACAGACTTTGTTGTACTGTAAATGTCTGACTTTTGTCTGACTCCATGTCTGACCCCATTTTTGCACTTCTCATGAGCTACTACATCATACTACAGTATGAAGTGATAAAACAGTGTTACAAGGCATAATGATAAGAAACCTGTGCTTTCAAGGGGGTGTTTGCTGTCTTGGAATTGTATTGCAATCAAGTGCAGCTGAGTGAATAAGAGAAGAAAATCTCCTGGAAGGTTGCTGGCAAATATGATATAAAGTATAAGGAATTTGCTACCTCTGCTAGTAAGGGTATTAATTTTCCAAGCCAAAAGCTCCTTTGCTGCATTAATTTGCTTACCTCTTTACCTGTTTTTCTAATGAAGCCAACAGTGGTACTACAGGCAAAAATATGTTTGCTATTTTCGATATACAGTGTATTTTGTTCACAGATTACTAGCCCTGTTTCTCGGCTTTTATTGTTTTAATTTTTAATTTAGTAAAAATAGAACTTACGTGTAGTGTTGGTGAAAGCTACTATTACAAAAGTAATCAGTTACCTGTATAAGGGATTACTTTTTAACATTAACGAGAAGCTGGGGAAAATAATTTCAAAACATCATCAGTACCAATATACTGTATATTTACAATGGAAAGCATTCCCCCACCTTCTTATTAACTTAAAAAGTAAAAGCTTACACAACAAACTGCATAACTTCAATGGAATACTTTACAAAAGTAATTTTCTCTAACACTCCATACAAGACGCATAAGAAGATATTTGTGGTTGAATCAGGCAAATCAATAGATTTCTCAATCCACATTCACTTTGCCAAATTTGACAGATGTAGCCAAAACATCCCTGTTTTTGCCAAGGTCAGTCCAGTCTTTCATCCTGCATTTATATGTTATTTAATTTATTTTATATTTTACAATGTGCAACATCACAACACACTGTTCTCACCACCGTGAAACACAGAGTGACACACTGACAACTTTGTGGTACAAATGGGGCAGTTGAAATATAACAATGAGATCAAGGCCTGTTTTGTTTCCCAGGTCACTGCATTGTAGAAATCAAAAACATCGCTATGGGAAAATATACGGTTCTAGTTACAAAACAAACAATATGAATTTTACTGCATGGAAATGACCAGAAAGGCTTTCTGGTAGCTCCTGTTAATAACCTTGTAGCATGTACTGTAGGCCTGTCATTCCTTTCACTAAACCAAAGGGGCACGGCATAAAAATCTGTAGAAGGCAGCAGCCAGTGTGCTAATTGACTTATCTGTCATCAAAGAACTCATTACCTTATACAGTACAGTACCTACAGGTAGTCTTACAGTTGGAAACAGTCAATGGAATTGAAATGTAATAGTCAGGATTAGTGCTGCTTTTTTCTATATTCATGAACTACTAAAAGGCATCATATACTGTAAAGTAACATGATTTGAAAAATCATATGTTATATATAAGGGGAAAAATTGTCCTTTTACATTCAATGCAATATTATAGAACGGCTCAGAAGACAAAAAAGAAGCTAGTCTTTTAAAGACGTTTGAGTATGCATTAGTATAGACCTGTTTTACTCATTCAGCGCTACTGCTCACTGCCTGCATTTTAGAAGCATAGCTCTTGAATTGATTAAGTGCTTGCTGCCACTCTCTCAAGCCTTCCCCAGAGTAAGACCAGACCAGGAATAGAGAGCTGCAATGAATACTTTTTCAGCAGGGCAGTCGGCTCTTTAATCTCTTCTTAAATAGGTATTATTATTAGGTATTGGGTATTATTAAACATGTTTCAACCTTGTTGTATTATGAACAAAGACAGACTTACTATTCACTCCTGCAAGTACACTTCACATTATGAACTCTACTGATGGGAGTTCAAAGCAAAAGAAGATATACTCATTAGATTCCTTTTCCACAGACATGAACTATTATCCTATCAAGTGGTGTACTGTACAGTATATACTGTAAACTATTGTATAGTTTTACATATAAACAACATACCTGGTTATGTAAGAAAGCAATATTGGACTGTGTCATTTTGATCATATTGCACTGCAAATAATCAATGTTAATTAGGTCTGGTTTGCTAATTCGGATGTGATGATTTGATAATTGGAGAACAGAGGAAACTTGGAACACCATCCTGAGAGCTACAAAAACATTAATATATACAGTAACTGAGAATGTGCGGATGGAGAAGTTCAAAAAGCTCTCCAGTCTGGAGAGTGAGCAGTGCCAAACCACTTTCGGTACTGCCAGTAAAGATGTTTCTTCCTTTTGCAGTCCAGCATTATCACTATGACATTTACCAGAAGGACCATGTGCACAACATTCTCCTGCATCCTGCATGAATTGGTATTTACAGAGTAGTATTAAGCTCTTCCTGACTTTCCTCTGAAAATTGTATTGGTTTGAATGTATAATTTTCTATAAGAGGACCTTCTAGCCTGAATTGCCATGGTAATGTCTGGCCTACAAAAATACATTCCTTATACCAGAATCCTAAATTGCAGGAATGGGTACCTCGCCCCGCACACAAGAAGAAACACGTTTCCTTGCAAATCCCAAGCCTGACTTTTTTTTTACTGGAATACAGTACAGTAGAACTAATTGATTGTTACTGGAGAATTACTTAAAGGGCTGGTTGAAGCTGCACAACATTTAATAGCATAAACCCATCTTAACATGTTTAGCTTTTCCTGACAGATGCTCTGTAAAAGAAGAAACAAATTCAGTAATCTTGACTCTGTGAAACAGGAGGCGGAGGCTATCTGGCACACTCAGATTATTGACTTCAAGTACAGTACATTTGCGAACTTGTCAAAGCAATTGGTAAGATGAAAGCGTGGCTACAGAATATTCACAGCATGTTCTGTCTGGATGCAGATATACACTAACATGCACAGTTCACTTTGAAAATGAAGTAGCAACTTTTTATCAGGTTTTTAAGACAGAAGACGTTTGTAAATTCTACCACAGATGCAAAATAAATGCAGCATCCTAAACTATGGTAAACTGTTGGTATGGTAAAATGTACTGTAGCTCTAACAAAATGTCCTGCTTATATGCCTTTAACAAATCATTATATCACAGAGGACAGCATGTTGGCACAGTGGTTAGCACTGCTACCTCACAGCGCTGTGGCCTACATGTAGGGTTCAATTCCTGGTGTATCTGTGTGGAGTTTGTATGTTCTCCCGTGTGTTTGTGTGGGTTTCCTCTAGGTGCTTTGGTTTCTTTTCAAAGTCCAAACACAAGTTGGTGGGTTAATTTGCTTCTGGTAAAACTGCCCCTGGTGTAAGTGTGTGTGGGTCTGTGTCTGCCCTGCTGTGGACTGGCGCCCCATCCACGGTGTACCCTGCCTTGTACCCGTTGCCTGCCAGGATAGGCTCTGGATTCTCCATGACCCTGTAATGGATTAAGCGAATAGAAAACAGATGGATGGATTAAAGTATAGACTCATAGATTTCATGTCTTCCAGAATAGTCTAGTATTTGAATGATTAATAATGTAATGCCACAATATAGGAAAAGCTTTAACTGTTGTGAACTGCAATGTTTGTGTTGGATATGTCTTCTCTCTCTGACTGACCAGATGGAAGTTGTATAACTTTTCTATTGCAACACAAACTTTAGACAGCCACACTATTAACAAAGTTTACATGAAAAAAATGAACTTCCTATTTATACTGTATAAGACACGTGTTGATTTGTTTCATGCCATATGGCATGCAAAGATTAAACTGACAAAAAAAGTGTTCTTCACCATGTATCTGCAATTAACTGCAGATGCTGATTAATTATCCTCATATTAATTTATTCTGCTTAACAAAAGAGGGTCCCTCACTGCTAGAACCTGACTTTTGTTCACGATATACTGTACAGTAAGGTATCTGAAATCAATTTACTGCAGGCAAAGGAATTTCACATGTAGATTTTTTAAAAACCTATTTTCAAATCAAAAGAAAATAAATGGATTGGCTGCTCAGACATTAAACATTATTATAAGGTGAAGGATATTTAATTCATTACTTTATGTCCCTCAAAATAGCAAAAATGCTACAGTATTTAGGTCACATAGAATAATAATATAAAATCAAATATTATTTTAATTATACTGTAATATATTGTACAAAATAATTTATATAGTACATATAAAACTATGTACTGTACTGCATTTAAATAACCAGAAAGCATTTTCACAAAGAGAAGATGGAGCTTTGATAACAGATGTACTGTACTGTATGTGAGCATTTAAACTATAAAAAAGAAATTTTATTTTCTTATAAAAATAAATTTCTATATGTGTCCCTGTGCTATGCACATCTTTGTCTTAAATGAAATGGAAAAACAAAATATCTCTACATCTACTTGAGATGCAACCTGAGAAAGATCCGGTAGTTTAATTTTTGATTGAGGTACAGTATACATGAAAAATGATACCATAAAAATAATTTGCTATAGCATACACTATACTTAATTTTACATATATTCCATCTTCGATTTATTGTATAAAGTAAAAAGAAAAAAACTAATTTTCAGACCTGTCCTCAAAGAATGAGACATTATGTGACTTGACAGGCTGATCTGAACAAGAGAGTGTGAGCTATTCATTTCTTAGTCGCTGTATGGTTGACCATGATAGCATGGTCTGACTTTGTGAATCAATTTGTGGTTTAAAGCACTTTGCTAATATAGTGTACACTGTATTTTTAAAGTAAGAAATATGACTCTTAAATATAAACATTTTAGCTTCAGAATGTGGTGTAGAACAAACAGCTATTTTTCAAAAATGATCACAAAGTATAACTTTTACCATTTCTTTGATGGGGATGGTGATGTGTAAATGGTTTTCTAGATGGATTTTGTGCATTTTAATATAAAGTCTATGACAGTCATAACCAACACTGAAATCTTGATTGTAAAAAGGCCTTTCAAATAATGTCATAATCAAACCCATTAAAATCAGTGAGGATTTTTGAAGCAAATGCATTGATATACTGTATTTTATTTTCCACGTGGCCTATATTATCCTAACCCTAAAATAAAAATCAGTTATCTTTCCTTACTTTAAACATTTGCTACAAAATAAGCTGACTCAGATTGTTTACTGAAATACATCCATGCATTTTGATCAAAGCTGTAAAATCTTGAATGTTGTCTTTCAAAAATATAAAGTTTGTCTTCCACACACAAAATTAACATTTTTTTGGCACAGGCTGAAATGCAGTTAGTATGGTATATCCATCCAATAACTGATTATTATGATTTTGTTGCAGTTTAATTTCACATATAATAAGCTTTCATCAAATTAGCTCTTGAAAATCATTTAGGTATTTGCTGTTCAAACTCATGGGGATTTCTATAATCAAGACCATAACACTGTGTAAACTTGCCTGTTTCTTTGACAGCTCCCAATGGCTACATAAAGTCCAATTGTGAACTTTTTATTATAATTGCTCATTTCGGTGGGGGGAAAAGAACATTATAAAAATGCATCCAAAGGCAGATAATATAAATGAATGTCTTTGGTATATGAATAGTGTGATGCTGCAATTCAAATTTCTGAAGTTGATTGGCATACTGTAATTAATTCAAAATATTTGCTGCATCTAAATGCTTTTGTTTAAAACTGAGGTTAGCTTTAAGTGTGATGGTCAAGCCATAGTGGTCAGTAAGCTAAATCAAAGACAAGCCAGCAGAAATATCTGCATACTGTATACAGTACAGTTAGATGGTGGGATGGCAAGAGAGATGCAAAAAATGTGATTTCTTTTATAAAGAAACTCATGTTTTCGTCATGGCCTGTGGCAGTATGTTCCCCATTTGCTTGTAGGAATGACCATCAAAATGTAACAAGAGTTTTTTATAGGAGATATTAAGGAGGATAATTTTATTTTTAGTCACATGACTAAATCTAAGCTGTTGTAGAATTTATTCTCTAACTTGTACTACAGTATATTTCATTTTTAATAGCCAGTGGTAAAAATATATTCACTATATATCTCTACAAAGTCAGTGATTCAGTGACTTAAAGTTTGATGGTTAATCGCACAACTTTACATACGGTAAATTAGCTTGGGTACACAAGGCCCTTAATGTATTTTCCTCTGGTACAGTACACTCACAAATGCATCAATGATGTACAGTATGTACATCAGTCTTCTTCCTCTACCATGAGCTCATACACTAGTCAGATGTTGTCCACGAGACAATAAGACAAGCTAGGAGAGGACCTGATCCAAGTATTCAGTATCTTCAAAGACATTGGCAGAGTCAAACAAGTGGACTGTTTCAGAATTAGTAGTGAAACACTGACCTGAGTACACAAAGTACTTGGAAATGCATTGAAAATTGAGAACAGGAGGTGCCTGCTTGTTGTGCGAGTCTGGAACAAGCTTCCCAGCTATGTTGTTGTATATTCCACAAACAGTGGGATGAGATGCTTCAATCAATAAGCTACTAGCTACCAAACAGGCTAGACTGCCTGAATTTCTGTACATAGTTGTGGATTATAGTTTAAACTAATATCAAATACAATTATACTATTTTAAATCTACTTATTACAATTAAATGACAGAAAAATAATTTTTGTATCCAGATAATTCTAAAACAAATAAAATGTTTGTAGGGCACTGCTATGCTTGCAGTCTATGAACTCCCTACTTTATCACCAAAAATAAAAGCAATAACTGTTTGTTCACAAAGCTCAGCAACATGACAGAATGAGGCCATAATTGATCGAAGAAGAAAGGACATGCTGTATATAAAAGTGTAATTTTAAAGTCAAGACACAAGTACAGGATAGACTGCATTCATAATTCAGTAATGAATAATGAAGAAGTGGCATTTTTAAAACCCACAAGAGGGACGTTTGCTGGTGTAAAAACATTTAATACTTTACAGTATATTTAATTCCATAGTGATAAGAAAAGTGCTGAGTCTACATATCAGAATCTTTAACTTGTAAGAAAGGATATCAATGAAAAACTCTGAAAATAAGAAATGTAGGCAATGGATTACATTTATTCATTCAATGCAGAACTTTAAACAGTAAACTGATTTACTTCCAAGGAAATGATTTTGATTCAATTATTTATCTTCCTGCCTTTACATTGAGAAAAATTTAAGAAACCTGACAGTGCTTTCTTTTTGTTGTACGATCCTGAAGATCGTGGTTTACAGTATAACATTCTAAACAAATCCTTTTGACTTTTTATTTAGATTTATTGTGTTATAAAACATCGTTTTGCATTGTAATTATTTTCTTGTCATATTTTCCGCTGTTTTCAGTTGACATTATATTTTATCCTACTCTATATTTTAATATAATAACATACTGTAAGAAAAGATACAACATTTCCTACAGTGTGAATATGAATTGAACTTTGAATCATAAGGTATTCATAGGCTATTCATATGGGTTTCCCTTTTCCTCACAAATGAGTCATAAGTAAAGGGTCTTTCACTACTGAACTAGAAGCATCATATCTGCAGTGAGCGGAACAGACTTCAGGTAGCACTTTGTATATATGTGTATATACAGTATGTACTGTATAATTGAGCATCTATTAGCATAGAATATTCTAAAATTCAATGTGCTCAGATGAAGCATATTACAAAGATTCACCTTACATTTCTTCCCGTGCGACCTCCCTGTCAGGTGATTTTAATTTCCTGCGTTTAGCCTTCACTTTTCTGTTCCCCTGGTGCGTGCCTTCAGCCTGCCTTGTCGGCTGAGAACTCAGTGACGCCAGCAGCTGCAGGTAGTTTCTGGACCCAGGGTCCAGCAGGGGGGCTCCAGAACAGAAAGCGGTTCCGCTGTTGCCTGGTTCCATCCGCGATCCGCTACTGCTTTGAGGACTGTGGGACTCTGTAGACTTTGATCCGCCACTGCTTGTGTCTTCATCGCCATCCACCAGTGAACCAGGGAGGTTGGAATGGTGTGGGAAAATGAAGGGCTGGTGAGGAAAATAAGCTTCAGGGTTGTACAGAGGCAGGGAAGGATTCTGGATACAGCGCAGGAATTCTGCATTGTGTCTTGTATTTGGAATAGGACCCTGTAAAAAAAACAATAGAATGATACCATCAAAGACCATTAAAATTTCTTATTAATTTATTTAAATTGTTAATTTTTTATTTTATTCATCCAAAAAACACCTTGCATATTTTTTTATTTGTAGTTTATTCAACTAAACATTTTGATTAGTTGGTATTATTACATTTGGGTTTCTTGTAACTATTTTTCTGACATTTCTTTTTGTCTTTTTGAGATCGAAGGACATAACTTTGTACTGGCTTCATTAAATTATCATAGGGCTATGCAATTCTGGTCCAGGAGAGCAGTTGAACTCCTGGGTTTTCATTACAACTCAGCTTTCACACAGGTAAATGCTTCTGGACCAATTTAACAGCTTTTCCTAGGTGCTTCTGTTTTATAGAGACCTTGGAAACCTGCAGACACACCAGTCCTCTAAGATGAGGATTGGACACCCCTGACTTATCACATGTATAAAAGATTTTCAGAAATGTCAGTGTGGTGAACAGGAAGACATTAGACCAGCAGAAGTGCTCAAACTGCCAAATCATGAGTTACATTTGTTGACGGAGCAGTAGACAGTGCTAAATTGTGGCTAACTCAAGTGAGGATATTGCTGCAGTATATCTTCTCTTAGAACAGAGAAGAATTCCCTGAGCCTTACTCTAGGCATGTGTCTCATTCTGTATGTCCAACAGAAATCTTGCTGTCTGACTATTGTTCTAATTGTGGCCAGACAAAACCATCTAGGAAAGGAATTTTAAACATACAGTATTACTAGCTAAATAATGAAGTGAGCATTCAGGATTTATAACTGTTCTTTCATTTAACAAACCTTTTTAATGTCATGTACTGTATATGTGTTTTTCTCAGTTCCTCTACAATATTTGATCTTACTTATTCTGTGAATAATGATGCAGTCCACTTCTTGTTCTTTTTATTTTAAAATATGTGTGGTTTTCAGCATTCCATACTACACAACCACAGCTACATTCTGAGAACATGAAGTAGTGGCCAAGTGCTTTATGAGAACGATTTATTTTTTACTAAATCACTCCATCTGAAAGAATTCACAATTGCAGCGATTTGGCAGTGCAATCTCAAATTGAGATGCTGTTTAGACAAAATAACTATCCTTTCTGCCATGTAATTGGCATTAATTCCATAAGGTGCCATTCATTGGAATCTCAAACACGTAAACGTTATGTTTTTAATATATATGTTAATTATACACAGCATTGGTTGAATTGTTTGAATGTGTTAAAGCACAATGACATTATTTATAGCAGCAAATCCCCTGGTTCAAAGGAAGCTACTGGGGAAATTTACTGCAAATGTAACACAACGACACTGTTTTTGCTGTGAGAATTCAAGGCCTAGGTGGAATAGCAGGGATAAATTCTTTTTTTGAAATTAGAGTTTCTATTAACAGAACTGTGGAAGCAACAAGTCTCAAGGCTTCGTCTTCAATACTCAAATGTGTTTCTTTAAGCAGTATTCCTATTTTCTTCAGATTATGACAATAACTAGGCAGCTCTTTTCAATTTGCTAACCTCTTGTGAAATTTCTACAACCTTAACAGAGAAAATTATAATTTCCACCCTAATACATATTTTTAAGTTTAAGTTTAACTTAAGGAGCTGATGTACAGTACACAGAGATATACTTTGCTGTAATGCATCCCACATCACAAAGTCAATCAAAAAAAGCTAACTGAATATTCGACCACCTCAAAATCAAACTAGCTTCTGAAACTGTTTAAAAAAATGTTTTTTGTCACGTAGTTGGAATTGTTACTTTAGCTTTATGAATTAGTGTATTAGGTATGTTATGATACATAGTGTAATGCAGATTGAAAATCACAGAACAGTTGGAAAAAGCTAGAAAGATATCGCTGTGAAACATGTTTATGGTAGTATCAGGGGCAACAGTAATACAGCTTGTAAGCACTGAAATTATAAGAATTTATCTCCACTACAGCTCAAGGTCTTTAATTAATTCTAGTGTTAATGAACAAATAAAATGTGTTGCCAAGTTAATTTACTGCAAGAGAAGCAGTAACGTGTATGAGATGTGGTGATTAAAGAAATTTGTTTTAAAAGTTAAAGAAGAGAAAAGTAAAAATGTTTGAAAATAAATAGGCTTTCGAAATGTTCAGCCACCTAATGAAAAATACCTTTATTACATTTGTCTCATTGCGATAATAATCCTATATAATATATTTTCAAAAAATCCTATGTTCTGTTACTATTTATAATAATTTAAGATAAGACACTGCTCATTTGAATAAAGTGAAATCTGAAGTACAGTACCAATATACTGTTTAAATACTGCTGAAATGATGGAGAGTCCTTATCATTGTAGTATGACTAAAGTGTCCGGGTAAGAACCAGATAAGAGGTTAATGTCTGCTATTTAATGTGGAAAATACTAATAAAATTGAGTAGATAACACATTTCGTAAAACCATACCTTAGTATACCGACAGTTCACTCCTGTACCCAGAGGGCCATCATGTCTTCTCATTTTCATTCTATTCCAGACTCTTAATGACTTGAATTGAATCAATGGTTCACCTAATCAGTCTAGACTACTCCTGGTTCCAGGTCTTACCTCACGGAAGATTATAAATTACGTACAAAGCTGCCCTCCACGACTAAAACTGAATTATCACTCCCTTAGAGACCAGAACAGAAACAAGAGCAGCTGATGTGTACTGTAAGTGCTGGTGAAGACCTTCACTCTAAACCTTAAATAAATCTTCATCATTTACCTTTAAATAGTTTTTATATGTTTCTAAGCCCCTGAAATGGCAGTATGTCATACAGTACTAATAATAACACATTCCTTGCATAACTGAAGTGTTGTGGGTAGCCCAGTGGTGCTCAAACCTGAACCTGGCCTTTGTATTATTATTTACAATATTATTTGTATTATATTTTTAAATTAGGTTTCATCTTTTAACATTTAAAATAGGCTATGTAATTGCTGTGAACCTTGTAAACCCTGTACCAATTACAGAACTCCCCTCATTCAGATGAGCTGCCTGCAATGTACTGAAACTAACAACCTTTGGAAAAGGGCAAGCTTTGGGTATTTGTCTCTTTGTCATTACCACCTGTCCCTGTTAATCTTACAACTGATTGCCTATTAAGAACAGTTTTGTTAGAAATAATGGAAAGCCAGTTGACTGTTTGAAGTTACAGTATGTGTGCTGAAGTTGTTGTTGCTGAAACAATATGGTTAATGTGAGGTATTTCTGTAACTCATGAATTAGGGCAAAAACAGGTTAACCAAAAGTCTAAATAAGCAAGCAAATCAATTAAAGGCATCAATTAGCACCAGAGTTTTAGAGCTCAGCTAGAATGATACCCAGCTGACACAGTGGTCCCCCAGGAGCAGGATTTGGTGTAGCAGATATCCCTCTTTATTAATAATGAAGTTCAACAATACAAGAATGTATAAGTAGGTTTTAAATGCGCTTTCCATGCTTTCATAACATGAGGAGACATTTTGTACCACACCAGATGCTTACTACTGTAACATTGTTTATGCAAACGCATTTTCTGCTACAATGTGTTTAATAAAATAAATCTCTCTAGACCAAACAGTCCTTGAAGATTTATTAAATATTCAGAGCATGTAGTTCTAAGCAAAGAACAAAGGCCACATAATTTGAACTTTAACTCATACTTCACAGGCTGATGCTTCAGTCAGTCTGTGAAGAAAAAGCAATTATTGTACTTGAGCTACCACTGGGAAGAGTCGTATAAAAAAAAGGTCATTGACAAGTCGTTTCATTGAAGAAAAGATTTGTGGTAAGAAATCAATTTTGCTAAAAGCACTGTAATTGTGCCTTCCTGACTGAAAAAGCTTTCAGATGTGGAGGAATACTGACAAGACATTAGCCTCCTGAATCACTAAATCCAGTTTCATCAACAAAACCCAGAATTATTAAAATTTACATTTTCTATTACACAGAAAAGAAAACGTCAAAATAGACTAATGAAACAATATTAAAAAAAAATAAAAAGCCCAGACATATCTAATTTAATTAGCCCTACCTTATCATTATGTACTATACTACTTGTCTTACACTGACACCTCATATATTGTAGAAACAGCACATCACATTAACCACAATACTGCAATTGAGTCTGACATACTGTACCAACTCACTGAGATATGACTTGTTTTTCAGTTTCTTATTCAGCAAGCAAATTCTGATTAAAATAAATCAAAGCTTTGAAGAGTTCACAGACGCTGTCGGGCCTTACCGTCTGCCATGGATAAGCCAAAGGACCTATATTATTAGCAAAATATGAGGAGCTGAGTCTTGGCTCTTTGGTAACATACAATGGATGTGCTCTCATCATTGGGTGTCCAAACGAATTCTGCAAAATAAATAATTGAACATATTAGATGAGATTAAAAATACTTGTTTCCAGGTGTAAAAGAAGAATTACCCATCCTTGCACTTAAGTAAGGACTTAGGTTTTCCCACAGGATACACAGCACATGGGTGAAAATAAAATAATTTTGCACATGGTAAGGATAACTAATATTTCACTTCACAATAAATACTCTACAGTGTGCATCTCTCTTCCAAGTCAGATTTCAATGGTTATAATAATTCAAAAAGTAGATAATTATCAGAAACGCTTGTTGTGGGGGACATCAAAGCTGGTTTCATGCTCCAAAGAAGAGAATGAATGTCTGTCTGTCATTTGTCGTTCATCAGAGAGGGGTATTATATGTAACTATTTTTTTTCTAAATATGAACATGTGGTGCCTCGTCTTGGGTAAACTGAGTACAAAACATCTCTGCTAATGAGGAGGAAATAAGAAAGCAGCTTCTGTTTAAATTATGTTTTAAAAGAAGCAAAGCAGAGAGATGACTGCTGAGATTTTAACTCCTTACTTATGAAGATAATGCACAGTACCAAAACTGATCAAACTTTTATTCAACTGAATTTCACTATCTACTGTATGAAATGATGTGAAAAGAAAACTGTCAAAACACTGGCATATTCTTAAAAGTTACCATACTCCCTGAGACAATTAAAGATAATCCATCACATCTTCAAATGTGCTACTGTAGGTACTGTACAGTATAAAGTTTATTTTACAGAAGAATTTGTGATTGCCACTCTATCCTAACTGTAATTGTAGTGGTATTAGTTATTTGTTTGGTATTATGTCTTAACGGAACAAGTAATAGGTTTATTCCATGCTGAAAAAAAGAAGAAAGAGAACACAACGTTTTAGCTGTGGAGCCTTCTTCAGGTGTGAGGAAGGCTCCACGGCCGAAACGTTGTGTTCTCTTTCTTCTTTTTTTCAGCATGGAATAAACCTATTACTTGTTCCTTTGCAGCCTACGCATGCTGACGCAGCTACCCACCTGAACTGTTATGTCTTAACTGTAATACTACTAGCTTAATTATAATTACATTTTATGTTAATATGCCCTTGTGGATTGGTACGTATTGGTCAGATCAAAATCACATTAAAACTGTTCTGCTGAACGTAAAGCAGTCATTCATAAAGTAGGACTACTCTATTGCAAATACAGTAAATCTGGGTTTGGATCGTCTACACACTCACTGTTCATTTTGGTGAGAAAAAGATGCCTTGTGATGGTAATTTAGTGAAACTCATATTACACAAGGAAGCTTGATAGATGCTTGAGATTACAAAGTTAAACCTGTGTTTAATTGGCCTAAATGTAATGTACATTTACATTGTGAGTGTACACACTCATGCAAGGCGCAATTTTACAAAAGCCAATTAATCTACAATATGTCTTTGATTGTGGGTGGAAAATGAAGCTATGTATGATTTACTGAATTTAAATAGACATTTCTTCAAACGTCTTCTGCGTCTCCCCTTGCCAGTTCAGGTCTTTGATTAAAGTACATAGTACTTATTTTAATATCTATGCTCCACTACATTGAATGCAAAACATGCAGAATGTCCTGTGTTTTAGAAACAGGAGTACAGAAACTAGATGGATGAAGTACTTGGACTGATGGTTAAACTAGTTTGAGAAACACCAATAACATATTAACAAAGATAAAGAAACAATCAAGTATCATACTTACAAATTCCATTTGAGGCCCTTGCTGACTAAATGCTCCAGACTGAGGCATTCTCCAGGGAAATGCCTGAAGTCCTTGCCTTGTTCTAAAAGTACAGACAGAGAGCTACAGTATATGATAGTTTTTTTTTTTCATTTTTAGGAATTAAATGTAGAGTATGAATTAATAGAATTACGTCTCAATTTGTAGATAAATGGGATCAGGGCTAAAAGGGAACTGTATTGTTTCAAACATAAATGATAATCTGTTTCAAACAGGAATTTGTACTGCTTTACTATCTGAAAGGAAAGTCATTGTAGATGCAAACTTAAAACAAAGATACAGTAAGAAACAGAGTTACAGCAATCCCCCAGCCTGTCCTGAGCATGTTTTCCCTAATACAAACAACAACAAAAAGATGTACAACAGTATCTCAAAATCTAATACCATGAGACATAACAAATCATTTAACATACGGTACATACAGTACAGTATCTCACTTGTTTAAATTACCTGAAGTCTTTGAGTTACAATGATTTCCATTTTTGTCCATCATTTTCCATTACAAAGGTACTCATGCCTAAATCACAGCTTAATTTATTTTTTTTCAGAAAGCTGAAAATGGATTTGTTCAGTGTACTGTATGTAGCACATTTTAACTAAAACACATGAAAACAGAAGCATCAAATCAGAACAGGTAGCAGTTTTTTTTTTTTTACTGGAGAATAGAACTGAATACTTGAGCCCCATCTAAATGAAGGATATCTTATTACACTATGATGCTTAGAATTATTTTAAGCTCAACTGCTGAAAGTGATTGAAATAGCAGTGTTGTAGATATTAAATACAGAATTTGAAAATGTTACACAAACAAAGGAAGAAAAGCTGTAAAAACAGTAAGTGTTACATGTTTGACAGACGGTCTTGGTAATAGCAAAGCCAACTTAGCAAATCCTTTCCTTTGATTCATGAGTTTAAATTATCTCCACTATTCGTTCAGAATAAAAAGCATTACATTGGCACTGATTTTCATTTTCTTCTGCATTAATTAAAGTTATTATGATAAAGAATGCAAATGTAAGTGGTACATTGAGCATATCTAAATCTATTTATCATAAGAAGGTCCTTGGGCCCTCAAATCAAAGTCCCCATGTATCGCAGTATTTAATTGTTTACACCTTTGAGACAGCTGTGCCCATCTCAACACCAAAAGCAATTTCAAATCAAGCTATTTAGGTCAAATGAGTGCAATCTGGAATAGGGCCATACCTCTGGTAGATGCAGACATTTCTTAAGGTAACGTCTGGAGTAATCTGAAGTTTGTCCCTAAAATCACAGCCAGCAATTGATCCATTTTAATTTTTTTTTCACACACCTTGTCTGACTACTGCAAGACATAAATGAATGAGTCCCCCAGCATTTTGAGCCTTCAGGATGCAATGGGCTTCTTTTGTTACACTACGTGAGATTGTCCAGATGCAGTAGTGTTCTGGGGGCTGGCCTCTTCACTCTGGCTACTATTTTGGGGGGAAATATCCATTGCTCCCCAGTGTTTGTTTGATTGATTCATCCACTAATGATGGTCATTCAGTGCTGGTGGTCTCTATGTTGCCCCCTCCACCCTCCACAGCCTCAATGGGCTTTCCTTCCTTGATGTCATACAAATGAAGCTCTCCATTGCAGAGGTCCACAGGACCTGGGGAGAACTATCCAACGCTCAATACTGCTACCTCTATGCTTGTGAAGGAAGGGGGTGGACTGGGGGGGGAGGAGGGGTGGATGTTTTTCCACATGGAAAGGGTGTCAGGGATGGGGGATTCATCAATATGCATACTGTACTGTACATTTGTTTGCAAGTCAAGCGCTACAAATAAAAGAGCCTCCGTGATATACATTTAAAGCTGGCTAGAGTATCTTTTTTCTTTTTGTAAGGGAAAGAACAGAAATAACAAGGAATCTAAATTTCCGTGATCTAAATTTACAAACAGGCCTTAAAAGCCTTGCAAAACTCAAATGATAACTCATCTAATGGACAGCTGTCCAGCCAGAGAAGCAATGGAAATAGATGATGATGATAATGCATTCATTGAATTCTGTTTACACCTATTCTTACCTTCCCTACTCCAACAATGTATCCTTTCAATATTAAAATGTTCTGTTGTTTGTCTTTTATTCATTACTTTTTCGGTAGAAAATAATCTTGGAATCAGTGGTAACAAATGACATTCCTTATTTTGAGACTAAATTCCTCACAATGGTAGCGAGCAAGTTGAATTAATTTCAACTTGTGTTTCAAAATGAATAGGGGTGCACAAATTTCCAATGTAGACAGAAGATGCTCTGAAAGTACCTGCAATTATATATATATTATATAAAATATATTGGCTTCGTATTTTGTGCTTAGGTCCTATAAAAATCTTCTTTTCTACGCTAAAATCTTTTACATTTTCACAAATAACATTTATCACCTTACTATACTCTCAAGCAACAGTTGAATTTGTTCCTCAATCAGGGTGCTTTCTTTATACAAAACATGTAGAAACACCTCAAGATCCATATTTACATACCATATACAGTAAAGCTGCGTCAATAAAATGAAAAACATGTGATCAATATTTTTTACAGCATTTGGTTTAACAATGATTTTTTCATTCTAAAATGTAATAGCCATAATATTTTAATAATAACTGCTTCTAAAAATATAATTATTCAATGAAATTTTCTGCAGATTGCATTCAATTAAAAAAAAACATGATTCTTCTAAATATTGACGTATATGTATTGATAAATGAAACTCATGTGCTACAATAAGGTCCGGGAATCCAGATGTTTGAGTTTTTCAATCTCTGATTACTGAAAAATAATGTATTCTCTCAACTGATTAAGAGAACTGAATTATTTCCATGGAATGGAAATAATGTTAGACAGTGTTGCACAGCAAAACTATCAAGCATGACAGACAATTCATGGACAAAAAAAAGCATTGAATTAACCCTTGAACTGGAATTAAAGAATTTAATAGGAGGAAGGTATCTAGAAAACTGTAGAAAACCTGGTTAGCCTCAGCTGTTTTGATATTAAGAGAGCTGGCAGGCAGCAAACCTTTTGTGCAACTCTGGTAGTGACAGGTCTGTATTTAGGCTCAGGAATGTTTGACAGCTGAACTTTTGTGATGTTTGCAATGTCCAAGATATTCATTTTCAATACTGCATGTCTTTTCCTTAACGTGACATTTATTGTAACACAGGAGGCTGTTCCTGCAGTATCTGAGGGGTAAAAGCACACAGTTTACACTTTAAGATTTGAGGAAGAAGAGGACAATGGCGTCTCTCTGACGGACTCTGTGGAGGGCCTTTCATAATAAACCTATTTCAAAACTACACTGAACTGTGCTGTGAATTGTTGCCTCCCTACCAAACTATCATTTCCATAAAACATGCACTGAAATGTAACAAACATAGAATTCTTGATTTGACAGGGATGGATCTTTTGGCTTTTTGTGAACTCAGAGCTTGATCCTCGGTCTGCACTACTGCTAAAGAAAACAGAATTCACTACTCCAAAACTCTCATCCTGTGACTTCTGGGATCTGAGTGCCCATGAGGGAGTGTCATTTCCAGGCAGACTCATTACGTACGACAGCATGATCCCCGTTATTCACTACTCATTTCACAATCAGCATCAGTCTACTTGATGCCCATCAACTGCCCACAGGTCAAACAAGTTTCAAACCAGCTGCACTGAAACAATGCTGCAAACATACTGTACAGGATCATATCACTCCTGGAGAACAGGAGTCACCATGGCAGGCTGAATGGGTACAGTATATAGACTCGAACATCTTTGAACATTTCTTAGATTTACACTAGGATGCTCTGGAGCATATAATTAAATTAACCAGGTCAAGTCCATCCCCCTTGGAAATACTGGTGAAGTCTTGTGATGGCATTGGAATATTCATGTTATTTGCAATACTGTGTGCAAGATATCACAGAGAAATAGTGTTTGATCATAAATATTGATCAAAGGTGGTTTTAGATGTACATAGAATATAATACATATATTTACAATGTAAGTACTGTACATATTGTATCAGACAATATACAGGCTCTACTTTAAGATTTCTTAAATAAAATCTACAGTATGTACTTCATAATAATTGTCTACTGTAAATTTAGTCTGTAAAATTAGTGTAGATCAAAGTTATCTGTATAAGTGAATTTATTTCATCCTGAATAGGATAGTAATATATTATTGGACATATTGTAAGTCTAATAAGGCAAGCACGAAACATTTTTAATGCTACAATAATAAAAAATAGAGAAAAAGAACTATCAGATGCAAGAATATATTTGTGTAATAACATTTAAAACTAGAAATGTCCACTTTACCTGAAATATTCACTCAAAACTCCAGGCTGAGAAGAAAGCAGAGATGTAATCTAAAAGGCAAAACAAACTCGTTAAGCCTGAACTCTTATCACAACATGTGAAAGAAATTACAATTATAAAAATTCCTGTCAAGCTTTCAGACATTTACATACACATAACGACGATCAAAAGAGAGTATTTTTCCCCTCTAATATCAGAGGAATTACTCAACTGAACAGCAAGAAATTAAAGTAAAAATTAAGTTCATCCATCACTGTTTATGAGCCATGAAAAACATTATATAGAAAATAAATCTTTCTCTGTAAGACACTTTCCGCCACAAATGCTTCACACTTCACATGCATCAAATTTCAAACACGCACAGGCTTGCTCTGAAATCCAGCAAACCTTTGCAGAGTGAGAAATAAATTCTTGTATTCCTATATGACATTTAACTTTAAAACAGAACTGTTTACCCTTCACTGCTGTGCAATCGTAAAATGTATTATTATTCGCTAAACCCAGAAAATTAAGAAAAAGCAATCTTGTTCTCACAGAGTAACACTAACTTCTTCCTTGACTTTAATCAAGGATGAAAGCAGTTAAGCTGCTTTGAATTATTTAGCCATCACTAACATTTGCAAAACAATTGCATTTGATACTGCATACAAGTGGTAGTGTGCATGTCTGTTAGGCACCTTACCAATATAATTGGCTTATTTGTTGCAACACCCCACACATTTCTACAATACTGCCCAGCCCAGCCCTATTTGATGGCCCCTGCCCCCTTCTAGTCAGCTTAGAGATGCTGATATTCCACAGCAAAGCCTCTTGACATTCTGCTAGTTATACTATCAGAAGCCTCCCACTGGCATGTACTGTATAAAAAACCATTACAGGATTTTATTGAGCAGAAGATCTGTAACTCCTGAGAAAAACAAATCTGCATGGTATTGCACTTCCAATAATAAATATACAATGTTATACTGTTGTAAACCTATAGTATGTGTCCTAATATAACAGCTACAGTATGCAGTAAATGTTGTGCACAAGGAGGCAATGATGTTTAGTACACAAACAGTGTAAAAGAGAAAACAGGGAGCACATTACCATAGACAGTGAACAGCTTGATTTTCGTTCATGCAAGTCATCATGGACACCATTGTTCACAATGAGCTAATGCAGCATTTCCACTGTGCCCTGTTTATAGGAAGATTCTCCATGTCGTTGCTCCACTAAATAATTATGCTGTGTATTTCCTTAATTAATTACTATTACAGTAGGTATTTTTTTAATTTACAGTAGATAGTTTTGAATACAGAATATGTACTTTTTAAAACACAATTGGAAATGTCACCATGAATTAGATATGCTCTTCCTCTAAGCTCAATTCTGTAATTAAACAATTGAATAATGCAATAATAACTCTGGTGAATAAAGTTGGCTCATTGCTAATCAGTTAGTTCATTTCTCTTGGTGAATACAGACATGGCAAGAAGGTTAAAAATATGTTTCTTCTCAATTAGGAAAGCAGATTATCTACTGTACTATATGTATTGTAGTGTTTTCATTGTCTTAAGTGCTTTTTTTCCCGATATCTCAATTAATAAAACGCTCATATATTTTTCAGTGATTAATGAATTCAATTTCATTCAGACACCAGCAATAAAAAAAGTCAATCATAATAGTTCTGTAATATGAAAAAAGTTTCTCAAGGGATTCACAAGACTGATTCAGAAAATGTAGATTATGCACAGCATGATACTGTATGTACAGCACAGACTGAACAATGTATAGTTCAGTGGAAAAAAAATGTTTTCAGGTGAAGACACATTTTTGGTGTAAATCCATATTATTGTCATGAGTGACAAGGGTTCTATTAGAAAATGAACAAACTGCTTGCTGATGCTAGATGATTTTATTTAGTACTTGAAGCTATCCAATACCTGCTGTTAGCATTTAAAATGGCTTTAGAAATTCAGAGCAGTTGTTTTAAGGGGTGTAGGGACTCAGATGTACTTTGCAAGACCCTCACTTTCATATACTGTATAATATAAGACTGAGATTTCCAGAATGAATGATGCTATGGATGCTAATTGGAAAACACAGGTCAGATAGACTGCTGATCAAACATATAAAAATCTCTTAGTCTTTTCATATAATTGAGCCGTAATGTGCTTTTGTGATATGGGCAGGTCACTTAGCATAAGTTTATGATGCACTCTGCCCAAAATAATGAGCTCTGGACATTTTTAATTTACACAGTGCATTACTGCTGAAATAGCACAAAACATCATTATATTGAGAGGTCTAATTCAATATGAGTAGAAAGCTACAAATGCGCTTCCCTGAAGTAATTTATCTATAATTTCCTCCTGCCATCACTTGATCATAAAACACAGGGAAAGAACGAGTCGTCTGCAGTTCACATCTGAAAATTGCCTTATTTTAAAATTGCTGACATCCCACCAAATACAGACACTGGTTTACCTGAGCTACAACTCATTCAACAAAATACTAAAAAGAGACAATATTTTTGTACCAGCATTCTGAAAGACGTGGTATTACATTAGATTTTGTCAGCAAGCTTGTCTGGTCTTCACATAGATTTATTCATAGTAATATACCACAGTAATATAACCAAGTAATATACCATAGGTCAACACAAGTAAAATCCTGCTGCTCACATTTAAAGATTGAAGAGGATTAGTAAATTATTTATACAGATTTGCTTGCAGTCATTAGCAAAGGGCTTTGGGTTTGACAATTAGGCTTACTTATTTTATAACAGTATAATGACAGTACTATTACCCAACTTACAGTACTGCATATAATAAATTCCATTCCCATGGCATTTTCGAAAAATTATTATAATAAATATGGGAATGACTACACAATTTCTAGTTCTTGCAACTTTGGAAAACAATTATCACGTCATTTAATCATTTTTGGAGTAAGAATATGATTTATTAGAAGTAAAGGCTTTGTGTAATATATATATATATATTTTTTACAATTTTAGTTTAGTAATCTGATTGTGCTGCCTATTGCTGCCAACCAGAGTGGCAACAATGTCTTTAAGTAAAATAATTTTTGAACTACACTATTCACCCAAATATAAGCCACCCATAAATACAGTATACTGTAAGTCGCACCCAGAAATTTGGGCTGTGGAGTTTGAAAAAATAATTTTACAAAGCACAATAGAACACAAATGGTTGGCATTAAATTAAAATGAAAAAGTTCTCTTGTTTTTAAATAAATGATGGAAAATGGAGAGGATTTGAAAAGACAAAATGAAAATAATACGGTTAACTTCGTATCCGGAAGAGAGGAGTTTTAGGATTGATGAGATCAAAGCAAACTGATATGCAATGTTCCATAGCCTAAAGCAAAGTGATTAGGACAACACCACAAAAATAAAACCCATTCTTCCTCTTGAAGTGTGTTATTCTGGCACTAGACACTTTGAATTCTGGAACAAGAATGGTTAGTTGTTGTGACAGTAAATCCACACCAAACTGCCTTGGAGCCTGACGTAGAGCATCACCTTCTTGAATGCAAAAGTGTTCATTATGGATAACTAAAAAAGAATATAAAAGTTTTTTATCACTCAATCACAATAACATGCCAGAACAGGCAAAATTTCAGGAATCTCAGAACACTGCAGTATACTGTATGTGTTTAGGGTGTGAAGAATATTCTACATTTTTAGAGGGTGGAATAGAATTAGTTGTAAAAATTATAACATCTAATGTTCAGGACTAGAAATTCTGGATAAAAACCCAGTGTGACCTTGGTTTTGTATAACCAGTAAAGGGCATGTGAATGTTCAACATGATGGCACAGCTGGAAAAGAGCCAGATTCTGTTACACAGCTACAGTACTATAATTAACTGGACTTTTTTTGTTGTGTGAGCTCATATGCTCACTTACCATTTTCATCAGCATTTTATATCGGAAAATTCTTCCAATTCTTTATTTAAAACAAAGAAATGTCCTATGATCTATGGCATTAACTAAGATGTTCATCGAAAAGTGCAAAGATCATCATGAAGGCAATACACACAGAATCATTACCTGACCAGCAGCCACTGCTGTTCATATATATAAATAAATCTGTTTTTACTGTAAAATTACAGCAGCACTTCTACTTGAATTTAAGCAGACTGTGATCCAAAGCCATTTGTAATTCAGATTTCTGATTTTATTTATTGCCTCCAGAATTATTGCACACAATTTACAGAATTGCTTCTGAGGTGACGGTTCTTTTTTTTCATCCTCGCAGGATTACACAACTAATAACAAGACCCTGTTTAGTCACTGTTCTCCATCAAGCTTAGAATATGATGAACCCTTGCCTCCTTGTTTAACAAAGCTGTGTCTCTACAACAGTTTAAATTGCCATTTTGTGTTCAGCTCAAGTACTATTTGTTGTAAGGTTGGCTTCTGATGAAATCTCAAAAATCACTCAGTTTTGAGCCTAACATTCGGCCTAAATTAAAGATAATGTATTTTTCACCTAATTAAATAGTGCAAAACATCTGTAGGTTGCATTGACTATTGCTTTACATATTGAAACCAGCATATGCATATGAGTAATGAAAACCAAGTGTTAATTTATTTACATAACATATTTACATAGCTTGTTTAAACAATTGAAGGACAGTAAATTAATACTTCATAAACTGTGTATTTCAGAAACATAGAATAAAGATTCATGCTAATCTAGATTAACTTGTTTATTCAATAGACATTGATTGTTAGCTTGGCTCTGCCATTGCTACAGGTTGGTTATTGCTACAGAATTTATGGACACCAAATAAAAATACTTTAAAAAATCATAGTAAGAGAAATCTGTACAATTCTGATTACCTGAAACCAAGGTTTGGAAAAGAAATATTGAAATACCCCTTAACTGTGGGACATTATTAAGAAGACCTGTGTTGGTTTTATCAGAAAAGACTAGGTTCCAGTTTTACAAGCTGTACAATTGATTAAAAAAATATAATTATATAATATACAGTGATAATATATAGCTACAATTATTTTTTTATCCGGAGAGTATTCATACAGTGAGCTACAACTCGGAGGCCCTTAACTCTGTTCTTATCGGTTGGAGTCAACGTAAAAAAACACCTATGCAACATGATGTTGAATGACAATATGTAATGAAGCCTCCTTATTCAGAATCAAAAATAACAGAAAGTAAGACTGTGTAGAAAATGAGAATCCAAAGGCTTAGAATTTGCGGCCTGCGGTTAAGGGCACTGATGCATGCAATAACAGTGCAAGAAATATTGTTCAATCTTGAACTCACTAAGTATCAAAAAGAATTGAAAACTACATGGTAGAAATGTTGAATGTTTATTTTCTTCAGTTAAATAAGGTCATAAAATATTATCTGAACACTACATCAAGAAGAGCACATACTCTGCTGTGTCATGCGTATTTTATGAAATATGATATATTCCTAACTGATTTCACAGTAAAGAACATTTTAAGAAGTGAACAAGTGTACTGTATGTTCTGTTCTTTATAAACTCTTCAGGACTTTCATTTATCTTGTATTGTTTGAAAAAGGGAAGATTCGTCAAAGGAGAATGTTACCTGCCGATAGCACATGGCACTTGCCTGCAAGGGATTATTTTATCATCTTTGCTCATAAATGGTAAGGCATGCTCTTTGAAACAAAAAAAGTAAGAAAGATTTTCTGACAGCTGAGACACACATACAAGGCTAGAAAAATGCTAAGGAGGCAGAGGAAGAGACCACAAAACATTTCTAAGAAAAAAAGCTCAAGAAAAGATGATACAAGCTTAAGATCTGCCTTTTGGCAACACAAGGATAATTACACAGAATTGGGGGTTTTGTTTCAGTGGGAATGATGCTACAGAGCCAAAGCTTTCAATTCAAAGCAGAAATGAAAAGTATTTAAATGTTTAAAAAAAGCACATCTTTGCACAGTTAGTATCAAAGAATACTCTTAAATGAAAAAGAAAAGAGGTGCAGTGCTTAATCGCTCATTAACTTGCAGAACACCAGCAGAAGCCAAGATTAGCGTTCTTTCAAGGTCAAAACTTGCATAAGCAGCAACTCAGAGGGATTTTCTTCAGTGTCCTCTCAGGGCACCTACAGCTCAGTGTTAAAACTCTTTGGGTAATGTGGCCTAGACTATAGCTCTAAAGTTAAAAAAAAACTTACCTGTGAGAAACAAGCCTGAAACCATGGAGAGAAATCTGAGATTCAAGTGTATTCTTATGACTCCTTCTGATTATGATTACTGTCAGAAAAAAATTACAGCAATAGGTTTTCAGCATTTTTCCAGGACAGAATGCCTCTGTCTACTGAAAATAGGGCACATTATATTTGATCTGAGATGTTCCTGTATACAGGGTTTCTGTAAACCACAAGTATATTTCATGACCAGAGATTTTCTGGGTTTGCACAGCTTGAATGCAGTTCTGGAAATGACTTGCAATGATTAAACAAAACTGTTTTTAGTGGTGAACAATACATTTTAAATAGTTATGGCATGACAGTTTCACAATATATTATGAATGTTCCCAGGGTATTTGTTTTCCTTCTGAACATGAAACAATCATATAAATTTGTATATTAACCTCACTGCCCAAAACATTTCCTCTCACGTGTTCTAACAAATAATACTTTTTATGATTATTTAAAAGTTAAGAAATACATTCAAAGAAGTACTTTGGGTCATAATATATCTTGCTTATATTGCATTTTTAATAAATACTATGATAAGCTAAATTTTTAACAGTTTATATTCCTACACTGTATTTTAAATGCTGGTTTGTCTTAAAATAATTATCATGATTGTCAGCAAAGGTAAGCATCATCTGAATATCATTTCCTACAAATGTGTATTAACGACATACAGTAGTTTCACATTGTAAGATTGATAAACAAAAGCACTCAGAAAGAAAAACACATTCATACACCTTTACACTCAATTCTAATACCAGGCATCATTAATTTGTAATTAGTATATGGCAAATAATACAAAAGGTTGCTGAAGCAAGATGAAAGTCTCAATTTTTATTCCATAGGAGTGGATATCTTTCCCTAAGATTTATGTGTTAATACACTATGAATTTCTTCTAAGTCACAGTTTGAGGCAATTCTCTGCTGAAGCAGTATGGTGAATGTGCACATTGTGTGAGATGAGAAAAGAATAATGGCAAGTAATAATCTTTGAAGCCTTACAAAGAACTGAAAAATGAAGCTTAATTTACATTAATTCAAATAGGGTGAAAAGAAAAAATAAATTATTCTAATTTTGAATTTAGCCCTGCAATTGCATACATTTTTAAAACCTTTGGAAACAGAAGTAAAATGGGTATCTTCAACTATCATAAACAAGGTTTGAGGGTTAATAATTATGTGACATAAAAGTAAATCCATATGTTACCACTGCTTCTAATACATTTTAGAACCACACAGCTGATATTGATCTAAAGAGATATATTCCTCTGGAGTTTATCAGCTGACCTTTCGCAGTCAGCTTGATATATACTTTAAATGTCATGTGTTAGTTGTTAAAACATTTCACATCTGGAATATTTTAAATGTTCTACGGCTCAAACTGAAAATGTCCATGGCTAAGGTAGATTACAGTAAATATCAAGAAAAACTAAAGAGACAAAATTTGTCTCTGGAATATGTTAATTGCATAAATATTCATTTAACTTAATATTTGGTGTAAGGATCTTTCATCAAATCTTTCTCAAATCTTTTTGGACAAGTCTCCACCAACTTTCCACACTGGCTTGGAGTGCAACTTCTGCCCTTTTCTTTGTGTGATTTGCTCAAGCTCCTGCAGGCGTGGGGATCACGTAAGGACAGTAGTCTATAGTCTATAGATTCACAGTAAAATTCAAATCAGGACTCTGACTGGGCCACTCAATGGCCTTTCTTATTCATAAACCATTCTAGTTTAGCTTTGGTCCTAGAATTTGGATCAGCGTTCTGCTGAATATTTGTCCTAGTTACAGTCTTAAGCAGGCTGAAATATACTTTCCTCTAATACTTACAGGTACCTATATTTTGCTCTATACTGTATATTTTCCCCTCAGTCTTGACAAACTTCTCAGATCTCCCGATGAGAAGCAGCGCCATAACATAATAATGCCACCACCAACACACCATGCCACTCAACTGACTCAGGGACATTTTCTCCCATCTGAGCCATTGAACTATGTTGCTTTTTCAAATTGATTGTTGGCCTCACTGTGGCATGGTTCATGCCATGGTCGAACATGGTAAAATCTTGAATCTTGCTAGAAATTCACTAACTTAAGGACCTTAGAGAGACAAATATATTTATTCTGAAATCATGTGAGTTACTATTATTGCACACAGAGGTGCAATAATAATTGTGTGCATTGTTAAGGTACTGCAGTTCTGTGCACCTGAGTTAATTTAGATTTGCCACAGCAAAGGTTTTGAAAATGTTATCAAGATTTTGCTTTTTTCATTCATATTATTTACTTCATTCTTTTTGTTTAGTGCTTTGAAAGTGTGGAGTAGGTTCTGTACATAAATATTAGTTGTTACTGCAGTGTCATGGCTGCATGCTGTAAAGCAACAAAATGTGAAAATCATGCCAGTGCTTATGCAAGACTAATTTTTCTGGGAATATACTAATATAAATATTTTTATTTATAATAATACAATATTATTTTTCAGTTATTTGTTAGGTTTTAAAGATTAATACTGGGGTAGAAGCTAAAAAAATCTGATTGATAAAATAAGGTAATACATCATGGGAAATGACAATCTGGAGAAGCAATTAACTGCATGTAATATTTCTGTTATGACTTATGCTGCAGATTTAAAGCACTTTCTACAGAAATTATCACATAACACGCATAGCCTCACAGCTGCAGAAGGACTGAATGAACCTGCATGCTGAGTAATCCTATCTGTTGCACTGCTGGTGTTGTTTCGGTATGTTGTTGTGAAGCAAGAGCTGAGCTCTCAAACAAAGCTCTCAGTTTGTAGGACAATCTACATGATGGTGACCTTTGGGTAAAGATTTAAAGGTCAGTACTGCAGGAGCAATTGGGTTATTTGGGTTATAAATCTGATTTTTATAAGGTTGCTGGGTTCACCCTCTTGGACTGGGGAGAGGTTTAACTCTTGGAGTTAAACTTTTGCACTACATTACGATCAAGAGGAGGCAGCTGAATGGGTTTGTGTACATAACAAGAGTGCCTCATAGGAGGTTCAGACTGTAGCTTTTCTCAGTATGACATACTTGGTGAACACTGCGTAGTAGGCTGTACTTACAAGCTCTCTTAACCAACCCTCTCACATTGAACATTGATTGCACAGTCATACACGATATGAAAATATGATGAAGAGATGATATTCTGAGAGACAAGAATGTTCTCAAAAGAGCACTGGGAAAAAATACGCTTTTCGCCAATATAAAAAGGCAAGCACAGAAGGGCTGAGCGTTTTACTAAATTGATTTGCTCTTTTTAAATTTTATTTTTTCCCCTGAACTGAGCTTCAGAATCAACGACTAGCTGTCAAGCACACAGTGAACTTCAAGCAAAGAAAGATGAGTCTGAAAATCCTGTGAACCACCCAGGTCAGACCGAAGTGCACATGAAGAAAAAGAAAGACCTTGAGCAGCGATCTCGCCGAAGGAGCACTGAGGCAGCACTGCTGCAACAGCTGGGAAAGGGGCACACTGTGACTTCCATCTGCCGACAGACTGAGAGGCTGGTGATTGTATGAGCACTGAGATGGTTTAATTTCAAGTACAGATCATTTACCGGTAGAAGTGAGAAGGGGAAGATGGCCTAAGGCACAGGAGGTAATGAGAAAGTCAACTGCTGCTCTTAGTAATGCATTTCCTTCATGATTCAAGAAACCTACAAGGTCTGTATCATTCAATCCATTGTATTCTCTCTCTGGTAAGTAACACATTTTGCAACACATTTCAACTGTAATGTCAAGACAAGCTTATCTGTTATGGAATTATACGTGGAAGATCTCTTTTTCAGAACCAAAGCAGTGTACTGCTCATTTACATTTTGTCAAAAACACATTACCATGTATTTGCATCTAACTGTTAATTCCAATCTACAAATAAGCCCAAGACATAATAAAAATACAGTATGTTTACGTTTTGGGTTAATCAGAACTTTGTGTGTGTCATTACAAGATGACTTACAGTATATGAAGTAAAATGCATGACTGTGGTGCAATGATTTTGCACAATGACAAAGTCAGCAAGGTGCAGTACTATACTGCAAAGCAATATGATATGATAAGTCACTTTAAGACAGAGATAGCTACAGTCAAGAAATAAATATGCAGGAAGATTATGCTACATTTGCATTTCTAACACTTTTCCAGCACCATTTGTGTGAGAGACTTGATTACTTTAGAAGGTGCACTCAATTCTACTATAGAAAAACATTCTTGTTGTGTAGTTCAGTTATACATGCAATCTATATAATTTATACCAATAATTACCCACAGATTCCAGTTCTCCACATATTTGGGTAGAAGGACTATTTGGACTGAACCAGTTCATTTTTGCAAATCTTTAATATAAGACTGAAATTAAAGTAAGCGAATGTCATGCTGGTCGTCTTGTTAAAAAGCAGAGAAGCAGCCTATTATGGGATAATAAAACCACTTTCTACAATTTTCTGGGGTTTAAGAAATCGTATATAAAATGCAATTTCCTCTGCTTTTACTCATTGTTTAAACCAAATAGGAGACAAATGAATACTTTTGGGGAAAACAGAGGTACAGTATGAGACAATTTATCGTAGCAAGGAAATGGAAATAAATGGAAATACATTTACTTTAATGTCTTCTGCACAAGTACAAAAAAAACAAAATTAAAGTAAATGAAGATCGAAGAGCCATCTGCATAACAGGGCAAGTGCTGTCGTTCCGGAATAAAAGGAGTTGCATAATGTGGGAGAAGCCTCAACAACAGCCAATTGCAATGTTGAATGCAGCATTAGGGCTTTTGCAAGCTTAACACCACAATCCAACCACCACAGCAGGTCAGTGCTCAGACATATGTGATTGCTTTATGATTAAAAATGCATGCAACAAAAAAAAAGCAAGTTGAATATCAGGACTCCAAGCAAAAAACTCCAACACACAACAGTACAGGTCAGCCCATAGTGACTTGCATTAATCTTAACCACCCATTGCTGAACATTAAAACTGGATTTTGAAAAAAAAGCAACAAAACATTATATGGACTATTTCAGCCATTTCAATAAAGCATGAATATCTTTAAAGGATTAATGAAACATTTCCCGTGTCATACCCAGTGGCATCAAAAACACGTGGTACTATTGAAGAGAACATAGGAATGCCTTGAATAAGACACTGTTTCTTTTTTAGATAATGAATCTCACAACACCAATAACCATATGTTTGACCCAAAGGGGTTTACAATTAATGTCAGGAAATGTAAGGGTTTTAAGATGAAAAAACACTTTTTGTTCCAGATTTAATCTCTGAGGGACCTCTCATTAAAAGTCAAATGGTAATTTTCGCTACGAAGTGGATGGGTAAACATGCAAGATTTTATTTTCATACACCTTTTCAAATTCTGCCTTTTTTCATCTGGAAATCTGATGGTTACTTTTTTTTAAAATTATATACCCTCATTGTAAAAAGAGTAATTTAACCGGTCCGTCGGACTCATGTTGGTGATAATCTGAAATAATTAGAGTTCTTAATATTACTCTATGTACTGTATGCACACTGTACTGTAAATGAACTCAATTGCAAAAGTAAACTTTTGCCAAGTAGTAGTATAAAAATACTTTATAATTTTAAGCGAATTTCTAAAAAATGAAAATATTGGCATGAAAAGGTTTACCTTTTAAACATTGGGCTTCCAACAAAACTTGAGCAATAAATCTGCTTTCAGTGCCATGATCAGAAAAGATCAATCTAGGATTGAGATCTCACCAGTACAAGCAAAGCAGGGAACTCTGCTCAAAGTGTGTACTGTAATTTATTCTACTATCAGTAACAAAATAAAAAAAGATTGTTTAAAAATAGCAGGAGCATGACTATTATTAAAATGAAATAGTTCAGTATACAGAGGAAAACTGCTTGCAATGTAAACACCTATAGGAAACATAACAAGGAGGAAGTGAGGAGCCCAGATACAATCTTTTAATGGCCCTGGAAATCAAAGGTTTGTATTTTACAACACCATGGACCACACGGAGCAGTGTCACATTATCTTAAAAATCAATGATTTTACACAGGAAAAATAGTACAGGACATGAACGGGGCTGCTGCAGGCGGCCGAGGCAGGTAGACCAGTACAATATGTGTGGCTCTTCCAAAGCCAATGTCCCAGGAGGAAGGCCAGGGACACTGTGTTGTGAAAGGTGCCAGCCCTTGCATGAGAAGTTATATGGAGTTACTGGGTACTAAGTCAACCCCTTAAAGACATAGCATATTCTCTATGTATCTAAATCTAACCTTGTATTGGAACTCTACTGAACTCTCTTAAAAATTTGATCTTTATATGAATTTCTCCTGTTGAATCTGGTGAACAACTATTTGCTATTGAATTTTTTGAGATGGTGATATGGTTCATTTGGATGAGGAAATGAGTTTGGTGCAGGACATCCCAAAGACTGACATAGCTCAATCTGTTTTGCTTGGGGATTCTGTTGCTTGTTACAAGCATGCCTCAAAACAAGTGTTAAGTGTTAAGTAATGTTGTTTCTCATTAATTAATGATTTGCTATCAAACAAGGTACCCTGCTGAGTTACAAGAAAAATTATTTTGGCTATAATGATCCAATCCAATTAGTAAATCATGATTGTTTTAAATATGATGTTGTCCCACTTACTCAGGAAGTTCTACATGGTTCAATGCTGTGAACCTTTACCTTTTAATATTTACATGTTTCTTCTTGGCCAGATTATTGTTTTTTACTGCTATGTTGGTATGTTGTTGAGACTAATTTTGTTGTGGACCAAATCAGTTATTACTGCTGATGTTTCTGCACTTCACAAGTGTCTGATATTAAGCTATGGACACAACAGACGTTTATGCTAAACTGTGAATGAAGGTATGCTCACAGACTATCAGCATCATTGGCATTAATACATCAAAGGTCAATATTGTTTAAACTTCCAAAATTTATTTTTTCACTATAGTGTTCAATGTCAAGTATAATTTAGTTTTACTCCCAGTTTTAAAAGGTTAGCTTGCAGTGGTTTTCTTTCATCTCTTTCTTTTTGCTTATGTGTTTTATATGTGTGTTATTGCACAGCACATTTAGATTTTCCAAGTTATTATACCCTCAACATTGCCATTTAGTGTTCACTTCAAAGCCACAGTTAAATGAGGTCAGTATAAACACTTGGCAATCGATTGACATAACTAGGTTGAATTTATGCCTTCTACAAGTATTTCCTCAAAATCTGTTCTTTTGTAAAAATGTCTCCCTTTTTCCCCACTGTTGAAGTCTGCAATATGGGCCATTGTTCTGTACTTAATTAAAATTACCTTTTCCACTGATTTTTATCATACACTCTGTGGAAAAAAGTTTTATCTGGAGTCTTTTACAGTAGCTACAAGACATATTAGGGTTATTTTGTCTGTGTGTAAAATCTTAATTAAAACATCTCCAGGGGAATTGAAAAATAAATATTTGAAGGTTTTAAAACAGATTTGTGGTTATCGTTGCCTTGCTTATGCTAATGAGGAGATCAAATGTTGTTGGATGCATTATTCCTAGTGTCAGAAAAGAACTTGCTAGGATAGAGATAGCACTGGTAATATCAGGAGTTACTGGGAAAAGCAAAATAGGTCTCTCATAATTTTTGCATCTTCACAGAATGTACAGCTAAAGAAACAGGCAAGGAATGAAACAAATTTGACAACTTTTACCCTTCATTTTGTATGTTCTATATCCTGAATAGTTTTGTGACGAAGGTGAAAAATGATATTCAGCATTGTGCATGTGAATTAATGGTGTGCATCTTCCACAACACAATACCCTGCAGAAAAGTATCTATAAAGTGAATTTAATTAAAATCATAAATTCAGTGCTTTTACGGTTTCTTCTAGCATTGTTTTATAAAGTTATTTCGGATCCCCGTATCCCAGGTTCTCTCCAGCTGTTCAGCTTATACATCTCGTTATTAACAATTTCTTGAAATAGTATCTGCTACATTATTCATAAGTCTTGTGTTTGTGCATAATTATTTCTATAGGCAGCCAAAGAACATGCCAGATAATTGCTCAGAGCATGAGCTGTAGAGGTAGGCCTACTGTAAAAGCAAAAACTGATGAGCAGCATTAATATTTTACACACAATCCTCTTATGCACCATTTTCAGAGGAAAATGTTTCTACCTACCTCATTGCTTGACATCAATTTTGCACGCAGTGGTTAATAATATGTTCTCTCCTTGGTGCAGATGCTATAAAGCTGTATTACACTGCTAACAAAATGTATATGTCTGTTAACTGAACAGGGGAAATTATTCATTTAATGATATTGCAAGGCTATTGTTCATAATCCATTAATATGCTTAATATTTTCTACATAGTATTGTTCAAGACCATTAAGCTACAAATTAAATATAAAAAAACAATAACTGAACAATTTTTTGATGATGTCTTTGGAAATTACAGTACAATAATGTATTACTTTATTGGTGAAAGTAAATTGTGCTGTCTTATTTTTAATGTATAACGGAGGTTTAATAAAAATTGCATTTCTTTGGCTATTTTCATCCAAAATGATTCCATAGTGCTTTATATATAAGAGGGGAACCCACTGAAGTATGGCACTCACCTTGGTGATATGTTGGAGTTATGTGTCAGCAGCCCCATCACAGAGCAGCCCCATTGTAGAGAAGTAACAGCAATTAAGTGACACAATTGAGGAGGTAAGGTTGGTATTGTACTGTAGGTCAGATATATATTTAGCTAGGACACCAGGGAACACTTACTCTTTTGAACAGTGCCAAGGGATCCTTAATACAGACAGGCATGATCAATACCATGGCACACAGCTCAATACTGATGGAACAAGATACCACTAATATAATAGCTACAGATATTATCACAGGCTGAAATACTGCACAATCTGTCCACACAGAATTCCCAGACTATGTTAGTAACCATACAATTTGCTATCTACAAGAATGAAAGAAGGTTGAGGCCAAAGACTAATCTCAAAACATGGAAGATCATGATTATTGACACAGAAAAACAGATTATAGTATCTTCATAAAAATAATACCACCAGTGATTGAAAGTTATACTACAATACAGATCAAACAAACTGTTCTCTACAGTCAACAGGCAATCCTTCACCAGGGGAAGATGGTCTGGCAGACAATGATAGTCACAGCCAACCCAGAGTCAGCTGCTGCACAAAACGTGGCCAGGCAAGACAGCCAGCAAACTGCCGCAGCATCAGAAAAACAATCCAACAGCGGCGATGGATGGAGTGCACAGCACGGAGGCAAATAGTGAGCCCAGCTGGCGGACAGCAGCGGTATTGGGATCCAGCGGCAGATAGCACAGAGACAGGCGACAATCTTAACTAGAGGAGCAAAGGCCCACAGCAGATGGCCAGGACAACAGGGAATCAGGCCGGAGCAACAGCAACATGGAAGAGGCAAAGAAACGTTCCAGGTATACAGTATAAGGCCTGTATTGGACATGCCTGAGCTCACAGGGATCAGTGTCAAGGAATGAAGGAATGACTGAACTTCTAGAAGAAGTAGTTAATAGTTTATGAGCAAACAAAGAAATATCACAGTGAAAAAACTAAAACCTATGAAGTGCAAATAAAAATGAGTAAAAAGTAATGCTAGTGCTAGTATACTCTCACCACTGAAAGCTGGAAAAGGAGTCTGCTAATGTGTGTATCTTTAAGCATAATGGAACATCTATAGTACAATAACATCTACAGAACTTGCTTCCAGTTATCCACACAGTACATTTATTTTTATTTTAATGACATTGACAATATATAACATCTGTGTATAAGAAAGAAAGGCTATATTAAAATAGATTGGTAGACAAAACGTCAAAGATTGAGAATAACAATAAAGACTCATAACAGACATTCAGTAGAACCATCCAAGTTGTTCCTGCGCTAACCTAGAGCCTTAAGACTAGGAGCAGTAACAGCTGCAAAACTGCAATATTCAGATGTAAATCATTACAGCAAACACAAATTGAAAAGAATAACACATTTAAATGTTGCTGCACTATGGAGTCTTTCAATGGAAACAATGTCAAAATATGAAACCAGCATCAAAAAGTTTGTTCTAATTTCTGTTGAAGCTTGACTCTCAGAACCGTTTATTAATTAAATCTCATGGGTGCGTCCCTTGAAATGCCCTCCAAGATCAATACTATTTCAATGGGTAATATAAGTGATATTTTATTAAATTACTGTACACGCAAAATGATCATGTTAGAGACCATCGTTGTTTTATCTTTCAACAGAACCTGCTACTAGCTGTGCTTGCAAAACATGACTGTATGCTAATATGTTTTCTACACAAATATGGACAAAAAGGACAAAAGGCCGCTCTGACATTTTGGATTTGTGAATATGGAAGCTGATTACAGAGTCCAAGATAGATACAAGATGAAAAAAAAGTTACTGGATATGACCATGATGTGATTGTTAAGTGAATCTGGATGGTTAAATACAAGATTAAGTGCTAACAACAGAAAGCCAGCTCTTTGAACCATCCTTAGTCTGAAAGAGTTGGTTGGGACACCAGGGTAAAAAAATAACCTACTTTATTATACAAAAACAAGACAGCAGGTGCTTTTGGATGACATGTACTATTCTAACAGAATGTGTCTGTTAAGAGTGTCTGCTTTCAAATTGTATGGATTAACAAGCATTACTATAGATTTGTACCACTCCCTGAACATCTGGCTAAAATAAACTTTTAATGACTAAAATAAAAAATCATATTTTGTAAAAATTCACCCAGTTTACAGGGAGAATATAACTCAATAGGTGTGCTCCATTGATAAAAGACAAACCTTTTCTGTTTATGCAACTCTTACTTTTACATTGGAGTTAGGAACTAGCAACATTACAAGGGGAAGATGGTTATTCACAATGTAACAAAAACTGGTTTCAACACCCCAGCAGATTGACAAAATTAAAAAGCCAAAAAGTGTGCTAAAACATTCAAATGGTACAGTATAGTTAAACGCAGATGTTCAGTTCTGGAAGGCTGGTGTGTCTGCAGTTTTTCTAAATCTCTTTAAAGCACAATCACATGAAGAGCAGAGAGAAGATATTAAATTATGCCAGTTAAGACAGTTAGTGTACCTTGTTAAGAGCTGTGATGGATTGCACACACTGCAAAACACACCAGCACTCTGGGACCAGGTTTGGACACCCCTGCTAGAACGTGACAGATGTTGTAATATGTGGAAAATAGGCATTTTCATGTTTTTTCCAGTCAAACATCCAAGTTTCCAATTAAAAATAAAAGAATATTTCACTTAAGCTAAAAGTATGTTTGTCTTTTGATATACCCACGAAAATAACCAAGGGGACTTCAAGGATATCTCTTATTACAGCAACATACAGTACCACCGAAACCTTTTACTATTCTCACTTAATTCACTAGAGTGACAGCATATGAAATTGAATAGGCATTTTGTCTCTTCACGCTTTTGAGAAAGTGCAAACAATGGCAAAGCGAGCATTCATGTAATTTCAAGATAGCCCATCGGCTCTTGAAGGGAAACCTTTGTGCTGAAGGTTAAGGGAGAAAAGTGCCGTAGCAATCCTTCACTTCTCTGCTGTCTGCATGACCACAATAATGTTCAAGATTCTGAATGTCCCTTGAGCTGACGTTTTAAGGTGGTTTGGTCATATTAAAAAAAGTATTTAATCATATTTTTAAAAATAAATTATCAGTAGTATCTATTTGCAAGTATCACTTGGTTGATGGTATCTTTCAGTTCCTCATCTAATTTTCACAACAAAATTAGTTGGCTTTAAATTCCGAGACCTCTCAGGGACATTTTCATCCTCTGGTCACAACAAAATAATACAGAAAAGACAGAGTAATGTCTGTTTTTTATATTGCTGGTGTCTCTTGTTTACTGCCTGTGTGGAATGGTGTTAAAATTCAGACACTGCTCCTAACCTTCTTTAAGCAGCAACAGGAGAATTTCTTCTGCTGCATAATGATGACAGGAATTACAGGCACAGAAAAACAGTGTTAAACTAATTGTTAAACACGGTATCAGTTAGCAATAAGTTCAAGTAATCGCTGAGATAATAACTCACATTATCATTTAAATATACAAGCTTTATCACTTTCAATTTAGACATTTGTTAACTATAACAATTCCTTTGCTAAATTTGTGCTTTTTATCTTAAAGGACAAGGACTTTCCATATATGAGGGTATTCACTTCATATACCACTAAAGTGTAGAACCCACCTTGGTGAAGTATAGTGGACTCATTAGTACAACAGCTCAAACAGATAAGTGAAAATTTACTTCACCACTTGTATCAAGGGGAAGCTTTAGAGAGGCCAATTGTACAAAGTGGAATTTAACAAGGACACTGAGGTTAACACTCCTACTTTTACAAACAGTGCTTTAAGTCAGCACCTTGGTATAATGCTTATCCAAAAGATAGGACCCCCTAAAATGCAATGTCTGCCTACTGATAGATTAACTTGAAATTCTGGACCAAAGAGAAGAGTGTCACTGCATATACTGTAACTTAAATATGCACAGTCAAATTAAATAATTAATCAGCACATGTCTCGTGCAGAAATATATTCAAAACTTAATAATAAGAAAGTATTTAACATGTCCCATCTGCTTTAGCTCCATTAAATGGCAGTTTTGGAAAATTTGTCCGTAACATACTTAGAAAACTCATTGCTGCTTTGTACCTTTGAGTAGACTGACAGGCTCAAAATGCAAAAATGCTATACTCTGTTTTCCTTATCTAATTTTCACCATCCTGCCTGTAGGTCTCTTAAAACTTTGAAAATGAATACCCATACCTATCTTACAATCTTGTACCTTTTTGAATTACTTTTTTGTACTTCTATTCTTGAAAGAATGTTCTTTAGTATATTTTTTTTACTGGTGATTTGAAAACAGCTACCTGCATGGTGCATGCCTTTTATGATTTTTTAAAAGGTTTTCTGAGTGTCTGTATTCAAAATTGATGTTCTACTTTCATTGCAACTACACATTCAGTCTCAGCTTACATCAAGAGAAAAAAAAATGTCATCCCAAGAGGTCACCAACCTCATCTTGAACTGAATGCAGTTTATCAGTGTTTGGTGAGGTGCGGTAGTTTATGAGCACATGTGGAATGAATACCAAATGAAGCTAAATAGATACTGTGGCTTCACAGATCAACCCCACAAAACAATGAGCTGGGTAAATGATTTATTTTATATTGGTCACCTTGGTGCACACACTTTCTCTGTATTATTTTTCAAATGAGTTGCAGTAGTACGTAATGTTTATGCTGTGAGCAAGAATGAAAATAATTTAAATGCCGTAAAAGTTCTTAACCTCACACATCATTTGAATCATGAAACGAGAACAGTGCAACCTTTTCTGCCCCTATCCTAAAACAACAGCAGGCCAAGGATTAATATTCCTATCTAATTCAAGCTAAATTTAGAGATGTCAAACCTTTTTGCCAGACTTGGGCTGGCTGAGATGGCTGACGCCAGGTGCCTGTAAAACCACATGATATCAGAGGAGCTGTGTCCACCTCCTGCTGTTATTAAAGAACTGCCGTTTGTGTTCTGGAATTATAGCAGAAAAGAGGCAAGCGACTTAGAGGAGCACATGTTCCCGGAGGGTTTTTGTCTATCTTTGGCAAGCACGATTTGGCAGTGGTAAACAAGAGTGGTACAACAAATAATTCCAGAGGCATTAAAAATAAATCACTTGCAATCCTAATCTTTCATCAAAAAAGGAGGTTGTAGCAAAAGGCAATCAAAAATCCAAATAAATAGATTCCTTAGGTTTCTTCATGACCAACCAACCATTTTCTCTCTGTTTTTTCCAATACAGGGTCACAGCGGAGCCAGAGCATATCCCGACAATCTAGGGGTGTAAGGCAGGATACACCCCAGTCCATCACAGAGCAGACCCAGACATGCAAACACTCACACTAGGGCCACTGTTCACAATTAACCACTAGGATGTCTTTGAACTGTGGGAAAACAATTGGAGCACCCGGAGGAAATGCACATTAACACAGGGAGAACACACGAGGTCCATACAGATACTTCCCCAGGTCCCGGAATCGAACCCAGTGCCCCAAGACTGTATGGCAGCAATCCTAATCACTCCACAACTGTGCCTTGTTTGAAAAGGATGAAAAAGTAACACTCATGAAAAGATTAAGAAATAATGTACAGTAGCATACAAATACAGTCTCTCCCTTCTGCTTTATCACAGCAATACACAACATAAGCACTGCAGCATTAATGGCTTCACAGCAGTCAGGTTCAGTTGCCCATCACTGCGCTATTCCAAAATGGGAAACTAGGTACTGCATTGTTTCTGGAGTAATCCCTAGTTTGGCAGGAAATGATTAGCGTAACGCTCTTATAGTACATGGAGGTTTTGATTTCTAGCAAAGAGCTATAGTACCAGGAATATAATGGCTGCACTTAGTGGATTAAACTACTTATAACACAGTTCAGAATGCTGTTGTTTGTGCCCACAGAAAAATGACAGTTCAGATAGTGTATGACATTTTCTACTGTCACCCAGATACAGTATAACATTGTATTTTGACATCTGAAAAGTACCAGTAGACCTTAGTTTAGGTTTATCAGTGTTTTACAAATGCCTGAATGAAGAATGATTGAATTCTACAGACAAATATGAGTAACCTAATTAAATTTATGATTCTGCGTTCTCATGCACTTTTTTTTAACATTTTGAACTTTTGCTTATGAATATGACAAAACACATCTCACAGGCCTTCTAACCAGGGGCAGAAACTGGCTTGTTCAGGCACTTTTGCAGAATTTCTGAAGTTCATCACAAAGTTCAATTCAGAATCTGAAAAATAACCTAGAATTTTAATCTGTTGAAGTAGCTGTTACAGTGTGTCAGTAATGACATTTAAATCTTCTCAGTAATGCAATTATAAAACTGTTCAAATGGGCAGCTTCTACTTGACCAAATGTCACGAAGGACACATGAGATGAAATTGTCCGTGCAGGATGTGCTCAGCCATTTTATTACTTACACTACAACACCTGAGCAGCTCTATTTCTTAAAGACACTCTAGCATAATTATACCAAGTATTGTATTCATCTATTAGTTTCTGCAAAATCCAGTAATTATCCTGGCAGTACAGAACCTATGAAACTATTCAGGTCAAAACATCCTGCTATTTTTAACATGCAGAAAAGTTCCCATGGTAACCATAACAACCTTTACAATAAAGAACCTAAACTGTGCTGAACATTTTGACTTTGACGAACTATATGATCTTGAGGTATTGTAAAGTAAACTTTCCAGGAAAGCACAAGTTTTTCTGAATCACAAAATGTTTTTTTTAGTTTACATTAACAATTTATTTAGCAATTAAAGACAAAGAGAGATAATGTAAAATGATTTTTCATCAATACTAAATAGCAATTATTTTGATTATTGGCAGGTGCCACTTGAATTAATTTGGAACAGTTTCACATCAAGTTCAGTGTAAGGTAAATTAAGACCTCACAATTTGTGAACAGAAATCAAGATCAGAGAAAATGTTAGAGGAAATAATTACTAGCAAGGATATCTGAAAATAAATTTGTAAACAGCAAATCAAACATTCTTGTTAATGTTGTATGATACACTGTAAAATTTATATTTCAATATTAAAGACAAAACTCCTGCTTTGGTAATTAGGGTGGCATAAGTACTGTATCATAATGATTCAGAGTTAAATGATTTGTTCCATCAAATATCTTCCAGATGACTATGTTTCATTTGTTTGGTTGGCAATTTTGAAAGATGACATTCTTGCATAGATCATTAGTTTATCATTAGCATCGTGATGGTAGAAAGTTCTAGGAACTGACATGTTATGAAAGCTTTCCTGGTATAAAGGAGACAAACAAATTCAGAGCACATGTTGCCAATAAATAGTGAACAACTTCTAATCAAAGGTAGACAAATTTCAATCTTCTTGTCAACACTGTGTTTGTACTTATCTTATTATCAGCTTTCTCTACGTTTGTGCACCAAGCCTGTTGAAATTAAAATCTGCAGTATTCATTTTGTGCTAGAATCCCTTCTGCATGTCATTTTCACATAGCAACATCACCCTAGCTTTTATGTTGCAGTATGTGTAGTTATGTGGTTCCAGTTGTAGTGATAAGGTTTATTAAGTGGAATCAATTAAAAGTTACAGGATATTTCAGTGCTCTGTGAAAAGATGACACTTTTTTCCCCACATACTTTACCTCAGCAATCGTTCTTTAAAAAGATCACTTTAATGATTTTTCCAGTAGCATTTAAACACTATATAATTAAATTGCTTGCCTGCTGGATAAAAAGGGCCACACGTTTTTAAATCCAGCCTAAGTAACTTCTCATAATCCTACAGGTTTCAAACTAAGAAACCAATAAGGCAATTAAATTTTCACTTTATCTGTAGTCCTTCAGAAAGCTTACTATAAATCTCTTATTGAAATTCTTTTATATGTCAGTCAGTTTGAAAACTGGTTATTTAACCTAATCTGTCTTGTAGGGGACGTGTGTCAAAGCTGAATTGTAAATGGTTGGGAAACTTCATGTTATACTTCATAGATCTGTCTTAAGCATTATTCTAATTGAATAAGTCAGAAATGTCCGTGAAGGGATTTATTTTAAGTAGGAAGTTGTATTAAGAAACATTTTCTCCTCTCATTTCTTTGTAATCTTTTAGCTGAGCTTTTGGAAAGGGAATCTGTCCATTACACTATGGTTTTAATTACAATACGTACAGTATGAAGAAATGCAAACCTACTGTAAAAACAAATGGAAAAAGTATAATCCACAAACTATAAAAATACATTTTTAATAAAAAAATAGACTTATACAGAACTTAATATCTCTTAATACTGTATGTCTAACTTAATATAATATAAATATAAGAATTTAAACAAATAATGTTACAATTTTAACATACATGTACAGTATGAGCTTGAAATACCTTTTTAATACCTCCCTGTTTTTCACTGCAAAACAATTAAACTGTTCATAAAGCAGATTTGTACCAGTCAGTGGGTTTAAATGCGCTAGTGATATTGTACGGACCTAATACTCCCTTTGCTGTGGATTCCAGATCTGTTCTGATGCATTTATGCATGGCCATGTTAACTTAACTGATAGTGAGATAAATGTATGTTGCCTAACAAATTTATCACTCTGAGGATAATTACAGTAGAGCTTTATAAAAGAGCTTTATATCAGCTCCTGTGTGATTATGTCCAATTAATGAAACTATTATTAAAGTGGTTAAATGTGTCAAGCAAATTAGTCGCAGATGTTATAATGTTTTGATTCCAGTCTTATTCACAAGATCTCTCATTAGGACATCTTAAATTGTAATATGTACTTATAAATTATTTAAAATAAATGTCATTACATTGAGCAAACACATAAGGGTCACCATTATTCTCATTTACAGGTTATAATGAGTTTCTAAATAGGCACTTTTAGGCTATTTATCAAGTCATAGAAATATTATATGGCGGTGGCACTTTGTGTCATCAATATAATCAAATATGATCCTTTTTGCCAAGTACATAAAGCCATTGGCTTCAATGGAGAAGACGTCTACACCTGTTTCACTTGGAATTATGTACAGGTAGTTTGAAGCTTTTTAGAGGTTAATTGAAAGAATGGATGACCACATTTGTGAATAATAAAATATATTTCTCAAATCTTTATCCGCAAAACCTTAGCAATATGGTAGAAAGTTACCATGATGGTGCCATAATGGGGCCTCTGTTGTAGTTTTTAACAATCATACATATTGAATATACTGTCATGAAAATTAAAATAACACATGTACAAGAAAATAAGTTAGTAGCTGTATTTTATATTAAATTAGATCAAATAAAATACAGTATATAAACTTGTGAAGTACTCGTGGCAAGCTATTGCACAGAGCACAAAAGCTAATTGACTGATTTAATTGACCTAAGCCTCTGAAGAAAATGTGTTCCTGTGTTGCCATCATTACATTATATGCTTTCTTTTCAAAGACTGAAAAGAACATTGTTTCCAAGGAAAGCTTTTTATTCATTTTACAGTATCTGATATCCCAAAAAAATAATAAAGATGCATTCATTTGAACATTTGTGTAACTCCACAATAAATATATAGGAACAGTAGACACTTCAGCTATCATGACTTTTTCATGCTTTAATGTTTTTAACCTTGTTTCCCAAACCATGAATTCACAATTTAATTCAGAGACTGTAACCCATGATTCACTGAACAGTGTTCTTAGCCGCTGTTAAGTAAGTCAAGGCACTGGCACCATAAGTCATTGCAATCTGTTGCCTATGTCGTCATCACAGGAGTTACAGTAGATATACCACGCAACAAACTGTCGAGCCACATTCAATATTAACTTTCATTAAGATGAACAACTTCCATTCATATTGTCATGTGAAAATCTAAAAATCAATCCACAAGACGAACAGCAAAAGCCTTTTCCTACTTCATTCTCTTTATCGTAGCAAATCATAATAAATGTTGATAGGTAGGATAGGCCAATACATATATAAATACTGTATATGAGATAGTAGGTACGGAAATGTATCTTTTTAAAAGTAATGCTCTCATCAATTATTACTGCTGTATTTCACACTCAGATTAGAAAATATATTTTTAGAAAACACTAAAATTTTCTTAAATTTCTATCAACATTACTTGTTCATCCTGAGTCCAGATGGTTGCAGTTTTCATAATGTCAATTTTGAACCATTTATTTACCAGAAGTGACAGAATAATGTGACACATATCAGTGAGATTATTGCCTGGAATGTTTCAATAGGAATTGGACTGCTTTCTACTCTGACAGATTGTGTTGCCAGGCAGTTGCTAGAGCATTAACAATTGGTTGCCATGGGTGTTACATCTATGCAGGATATGGTCACAAGGCATAAAAACTGTCAACAGATTATCTTATGTTAGGGTATAAACAGGAGCCTTAATAATCTCAATAATGCCCCTTCTTGATAAAATGTAAATCAAATTAAATTAACTTCCTCCTTCTTCAGCACAATCGTTTTCTTAATTAGTAATGCAATTATGACTGTCTTGTATACGGTATGTTTTCTTGTTTGCATTCGATCATGCTAAGCTTCAATTGTATACATATCAAATATTAAAAATTGCTAATTCTACACTTATATACTGAGGGAATTATTCTTAATTCAGGTATAAGTCTTTTATATTTTAAACACTTGTGTCTTGAAACTTTCCACTCCAGCAGGTCTGAAAGTATGTACAGTAGTTCTGCTTTTGTCTATACAGTATATGCTGAATTGTCAACGTATGTTATGTTGCAAGGCATGACTGCCATATGTTCTTGGCAGAGTTACAAAAACGAAGAGGAACTTGCTTGATGCTCTTCACGTGCACAGTCAATGTCAAATCCCTTTTATGGACAGGTTTTACAGACTTTACTGTATAAAAAGACTACTCTTTGTAATACTTTTTTGAGTCTGGCCTGCAAGAGCTAGGATCCCATATGCATACAGTATGTAAGAAAAAAGAGTTCTGCTACACTGAAACTCGAATTGTTGTCATTTGTTAGACACAACAGTTTATACATATCTCTGATGTGCAGAAAAAGCTTTCCAGTATGCCTCTAATGAACAGTGTTTATTTTATGTTGGTATGACTTGTGAGTATGTTTAAAAACTTGAGAACCATAAAGAAAAGCTTCATGGCTCCTGCAAATAAGACAAAATAGACGTAACGAAGATACTTATCTTGACAAATGCTACCTTAGCATTCCTCTTCACAATGTGTTAAAATAAGGTGCTGTATTTCTCCAGAACAAAGTGAACACCAGATTGAAAATGTCGGTTGTTCAGGGAAGCTCTAAAAAAGTATTTAAAGTTCAAATAAAGATATAAAATGTGGACATCTCAGACAGAATGACACAAATTTAAAGATGTTGTTGAATTTAAAGACATGTTTAAATCCTTCAAGAAACAACATGAAACCACTTCTAACTGGAATCAACAATTCAGTCTCAACATTCAGAGCTATTACATAGGAGCATCCGGCCGTGCGTCTTATATTACATTTCACTAAGATTTAACCTGTTCTTTTGACACCAAAAAGTGTAGAAGGTGTTCTACTCTTGTATACTATAAAAAAGACATGCAAAGTAATTACAAATGATTCTGGATTATTTATTTCGTTTTTAGTTTCCTTGCATTACAAGAAGGGATGATTTTCAATGTGCCCAAGTTGTTTTCTTAAATGATTTTAATATATACTGCTGTGAAAGTTCAACTATAATTAGAAGATTGGCACTACAGCACTTATTGAAAAGACCTGGGAATACAGGAGGCACATAAAACTTTAATTTGTTCTAATTTAATGATTTTGCAATTAAGCACATAGGCTATGTATAACAAGAAAGATAAATGTATGCAGTGCTGTAGCAGTAATAATATTAAGGAAACCATTAGATCACAGTTATTCTGACCATAATTCAGGAATTTTGTGTATATTTCTGTATATTCCTTAGGCAATATCAAAGTTGTATTCTCGAAATCTGAAAGGTGAGAGGCACAAAGGCTTAAGCGAAGGACAAAAAAAGAAAACAAATGTTAAATTTCCAAAAGGCATCGTTTATGTCTAACCAGCTTTGTAATTACAGTCATTATATTCCTTTGAAGTTATCATAATTCTACGGACCTAACATATTTTTAAATCCTTCGAAATATGGGAAGTATTTTAATGCATTAAAGTGCTATGACTGAATTTTTGTTCAGACTTGTTTTTAACTATTGTTATTAATTGTCTTAATAAATAATATAATTTATCAACTATGCTTTGTGAGACTGAGGAATTATTATGCACTTAGCCATCTTAACTATAATCATCAGCAATTAAATCCTATGGATCTAACACCCTAAATCTTGAAATGCTGCATATGGAGTACTGTATTTTGAGTCGTTACACAAACAGATAAACACAAGATCCTATCACACTTCACAAATTAAAGGCTTCACTTGAATATCAAAGGTTTAGACATTATAATGAATGTGTAATGGTTACACCACTGCAGTAATCAGGTTTTACATGACTGTGCTTGATTGTCAGACCATTTGTAAAGGCAGTTCAATTAAAAAGTTCAACAGCTAAATATGAAGAGTCCTGTCACATGTAGTTGACTGTAATGCATGTAAAACAGTGCAATGAAGCTCAGCATAAATTAAGACAGCAGATGTTTGTTTATACTTAGATTCTTGACAGCTATCAAATTCAAATACCAAATTACCATCTCCAAAAGTGTGATGAAAATCCCTGAGGTCTCCTTCTTTCAGTACTGCCATACTGCACAAAGTTCTTTGATGAGGATACCTTGTAGATCATTTCTGCAAGGGAAACCTTTTATATTTCTAAACTGCAATAGAGTTCCCAGCTGGGCTTGGTAAAAGAAAAATATGGGAAACAAATTACATTTCAGGCCATATGAAGAAAAAATCTACTCAAGCTGTCAACTCTGGTACATGTGTTAATGATATGAAAATTCTAATATTCTCATATTGCCTTGGAGAACTTAAAAAAACAGAAGAGTGCAGAAACCATAGACAGTATTCTTATAGGACACTAACAAGAAATCTAAGAAGAAATGTATTTGGTATTCCACAAAAGATGGACTGCACAGTTTAAAAACAAATAGAGAGAGCAAGCTGTACAGCAGGGTGTTCAAAGATAATCTCCACACCAAATCTGTTCTTGCGGAGTAAATGTCAACCCATTGAATTTCTAAGAAGTTTCCTAGAATTTCTAAGAGTTCCTTGTCCTTGAATTTTATTTTCATTATGCTTTACAACTGATATTGGTCAGGAGAATTTTGAAAACTGAGACTCCTCAAAAAGGCAATCAGACTCTTTATTAAAAGCTAATAAAAGCATGTTATGTATAATATATTAGTTTTCTTTTAACAATTCAGATGTGTGACTCTTAAAATTCTTTAAAAACTGCTAAAAGGTTTTCTGATAACTAAGTCATTCTAACAGATCTATAAAAACATCCACCCATTGTCCGTTTCCAACCACTTGATCCATTTTAAGTGTCGCGTGGGACCCAGAGCCTGTTTTGGCACAAGGCAGAGTACATCCGATTGAGATGCCCCTTATAAAAACAGCATAAACAGAAACTTGCCATATTCCTACTGTACATTAGCATAATAATTCTATTAGAAACTGTTCAAAGCTAATAAGGACAGAAATGAAAAAGAAAATGTTGCATTTCTTAGTTTAGACACACTAATAAAAGTTATAATGTATTTCCCTTTCATTACTCAAACATTTCTCCACATGAAAACAGACATTTTCTTAGCGCTCATTCACATAGTATCATATACAGCTTTACTGTTTCCGGTTTGTTTCAGACTCATCTGCCACAGCATCAAAATGAGTGAAGAGTTTCCTGACTACAAATCATTTAGGAAACTACATTTTAGCTTGCTGTTGTGTCACAGTGTACCTTAATTCCTGATATTCCAAAGATGTAGTCCGATATCTAAGTTAAGCAATCGATTCAATGGCTGACAAACGATGTGTATGCACAGCTCATTGTCAAAATTTGTCATATGCAGTTATCCATTAAATACATTATTATCTTGCCTCAGAGCTCCTATTTCTGTAAAAACAGGACAGGCATGCCACCATTATTCAAAGCCGTTACATACCACATAATTTAACATTGCATTCACCATCTCTTCGACTACTGTAATTGCAACAACTTTTTTATTTTCAAAACTCTGAGCATTATTCTTTACCAACTATCTTTTGAACTTTTTGTATAAGTTGCTGTGGTTGTTGGTCGAATAAACATTTTGTATTGTGCTTCCTTAATTAAACAGTTCTCCAAACTCACACAAATGTGTCACAGCAACAGAAATCACTTACTGTACATTCATTATGTATTGACTTGATCACCATTTATTTTAAACTCCAGAGTAGCTGCAGAAGTGACAAGGCATGGAAAAAACTTTTAGAAAATGTATGAAGTTTTTTTCCAAGGCTGCTGTGCAATAAAACTATATTAAGACAGAATTATTGTGTTTTAAGGATGTTTACAATAAAATATATTGTATGAACACTTCTATATATAGTGTAAAAACAAGAGTTTTGGAAGTGTGCTGTTATTTGCTTCAGATTAAGGGAAAAAGGTTGTTATGCTACAGTAAGTTACTTACAGTATAACATTTGTGTTCCAGCATGAAACTGCACTGCATTAAGTAACAGACCTCCTAACATCTTTTAAAGAATGTGAGGAGGCTCTGCTGTACTTTTGATATATAATCCCAGTGATAATTCTGCAATAGCTCAATGCATTAATTATTGCCATTCTCTGTAATTTCATTTAAAAATAAGGCTCCTACACTGTCTTGAACATTGTCAAGGTTGATTACATATGATAATTCCAATCAGTAAATAATAACTTTTTCCCTGCAGTATATCCCAACTGGAATTGTATTCAAGCACAGAATAACATTACCTCCATTCTTAAAGCAGAAAGTCAGGTTATGAAAACAGATCACACAGAGTGTGTGCTGTCTAACATTATCTATTTCCAACTTATTTAGCTTTATATCAAGTATGTATCAGACTCCTATATATATCGAGCACCAGTGGAGAATAAGATTTGCCCACAGATATGGTAAAAGCAGAAAATCCCTTCACCAAGAGCCCCATCATTTAATATAGGACATAAAAAATTGTGAATTAATAGTACTAGTTTTTAAATGTGTCAGTTGCAACACAATTAAAGTATCCCCAAAGTAACATTTGATTAAAAAAAGTACCAAATTTATTGTGTCTGTCTAGGTGCTATCTTGATAATGCCAAGTAATCGTATTTAAAGCAGGAATGCCAATCCTTCCAGTGAAAGCCATAGTGTGCAATAAAGAGAGGAAACTAGTATTTGGTGATAATGGGAGAGGTAAATTGATTTCGAAACTGCATTGGTAAAACACTCTGTTTGATTAATTATTTTAAAACCTGTGATTGAAAATCAAGTAAAACTTTCACACCACGAAAGAGGAAGCACCACCTAGTACTTCTCTCCCACTCTAATTAAATACTGCGTGTGTAATGTTAGAATCCATGCACTTATTATTACAGTACTATTTTACATCACAGTTAAGAGATGCAAAATGTTGTTTCAGTATAAAAGCTTAAAATTATATTTTTCTCAGCAAGAAATAAATATAGTTCAGCAAAAACAGAATCCTATATTTAAGATGAAACCTGTCTTCTCATGTATAATGCTAAGAAATGGCAGTAATAAACAATACCTCGGCCTGTGCTCTCCTCCATGCATCAAATTCTTTTTCTTTTCTGGTTCTCCTCCGCTTTCTCTTTTCTTTTTCTTTTGAGGTCTCCGTGCTCTGAATACATTCTTCCTGTGCCTGTGACTTCTGCTTTTGAGAAAGTACTCCTTCTCCAGTACCAGCATTTCTCGGGTTCTGCCTACAAAACCAAGAAAACTGTAATTGAACAGATTTTGCAGAAACGGCAAAAACAGTTTTGCAAAAACAGATTTTCTTCCAACCTTCCATGCAAATGCTTCCAAATGAGAGCATTTTTCACAGTGTTTGATTTACATATGGTATATTAGCACTAGAAAATTATAAATATAATCCACAACATTCTTAAAATAAAAAACAGTTGCTGACTGAAAAAATAACACAAATATAGTAGTTCATATCAAGTACAATTTTAAAAAAAGATACATTTGAAACTTTTTTTCTATCTTAATTGGGCCACCTAGTGTGGTGAATGGATTTCAGTCTTCATAGAGGATATGTTTGTCATAGGTCTTCATGTTTTATGAAAATCCTGCTAATTTGGCAGATTTTATTTCATTTGAATTTAGCATAAAATATACAAAAGAATGTTACAAGTATTAAAAGCACTTAAGATGAACACATTTCCATGGCTTGATGGTATTCTGCCAGTTGAACTTAAGGCAAAAAGAGGTGTTATATACAGTATAACAAACTTCTGCTAATAGCATTACGCATTCTACTATGAAATATTCAAATTGAGGATCACTAATGGAGTACCACAGGAATCAGTATTAGGAGCTAGTTGATATCACGGAGGTAAATGTTGGTATAATTATTAACCAGGTCATGCTCCCAAATCACACCAGCATACAGTATGAGGATTAGCAAACATACTGTAGCTACAAAGGATATCATAGACAAAATTAAAAACTGGGAAAGCAATGGCAGATTAAATTAAAGTGTTACATGCAACTAACAAAAACAAACTGTGGATCTGAGAAGCGGCTATCAGTGAAAAAAAACAGGTGTTTATGTTGACACATTATTTTTGTCCTGAAGCAAAAAAAGACAAATATAATGTTAATTTAAACTGTAGAAATAATGAGATGTTATATTAAAACTGTACAATTTGAATTAGTCAAAGCCCCTTTAGAATACTGTTTACAGTTTTGGTCCCCACACTTTCATATAAGAAACAATCAGTCTTTCCTGATCTTAAAGGAATTTCCTACTCTGACAATCTAAAAAACCTTTTTTCATCTTTTTAGGCTTAACAGAGATGACTATGAGAGAACCTGACTCAAATATTCAAAATCTTCCATGACACTGATAAGGTCGACCCACTGGACTTCTTCGGGACCAACAGTAAAAGGAGTGGGAGGATTTTTTTTACACAAAGGATTGTGGGAGTCTGGATAAAGCTACCCAGTCATTTTGTTGAAGCTGCCAATCTGGCTTCTTTCAAGAAGCGGCAAAATGATATCCTCATCTTAGCCATTAAGATTTTTAAGCTTTCCTTTATTCAAAGTCTGTCATACTGTATCAAAAATGTCCTTTCTGGTACAGTGGAAATGGCAATTTGTGCATCATGGTGGAGAATTAAATAGCACCTGCTACCACAATATCTACAGTACTTACCATCTGTCACAAAACTTTTTTTTTAACTTTGAATTTTTACATTCCGAAACTAAAAAAAAGTTATTGATGAAAAAAACATTTCATTATATGACTAGATGTTTTACTTTAAAACTTTATTACTCACTGATGCCTCCAGTTTGAATCACTTTCAGGATACCTGTCAAATTGTCTTAAAATGAATGTCAGTGTTAAAAACCACTTCAAAATAAGAAAAGCTATTATTGGATATTAGTTTTTATGTGTGATCGTTTTGAGATATTTAGATTTTAATTGATCCTGATAAGGTATTCCAAGAATTGCTACAGTGAACCTTATTAAATTGTCTTAAACACTTGGCAGTGATAGGAAGCATTGTGAAAGAAAGACAGATGAATTGTTAAGGTTAAGGAAAACTTGATCAAATATAGGGAATTATAGTGCGTGGTTACTAGATTCCAAAAAAATCAGATCAAGTGTAACAACATATCAAGGTTTTGCACTTTTTATAGTGGGTAATTTACTCTGCTATAAAAGGTGAGTGGCTGGGTTACCTTAATTTTTCTCTCTGTCGTTTTTTGTTGCGTTGTCTTTCAGCATCTGTCCTCCTCTGTAACTGCCTGTCAGTTACGTCTACATGACGTTTCAATGCTAAATCCTGTCAAGAAAGAAACACAAGCACCAGACTTGGATGAAAAGCTATTATACATACAAATACTGTATCTCCTGGTCTCTTACTTGAATATGTCCAGAATCTGAACTGGTATGATGAAGCACACTTGCTCTCTGACCAAACCACAGGGTTCCTTGCATCTATTTCAGCAGGTATTAACAGAGAAAAGAATACCCCTCACAGGGGTCAGTTTCAAACCTGACCTGGAACACTTAGCTCTATCACAATGTAGTCTATCTAAACCACTGTCAGCCATGACCGATACTAATCCTCAATCAGCTGTGATATCTGAAGCTGTGGGAGAAATGTGAAAAAAACAGGATCATGGGTCATGCTGTGAGAGCAGTTTAGTGTGAATTGTGATCATTCGGCAAGTGCTGAGGTGCATTCGTCTTTTGTCTGAAAGCTTCACAAATCAGCAAAAAAAGAAAATTATAAAAGATAGTTCTCCTTTGTCATGGAACTGTCCAATATTGCTTGAGAGCATCAAAAGAAAGCATGCAATCTAAACTAAGGAGACATATTTTGATTGCTGAGTATTTCTCTTCCCTTGGTATACAGTTTATACTGAAATATGTTAAAATATGTCTTAATGAGGGAATTAAATGTACAGTTTCTCCATATGGTTTATCACAATGCTCTGTTTCAGCACCTTCTGTCAAAGGAGAGAGCCCTCCTCAATGACATACTGTAGATGTCTGTAGTATTGTAAAGAATATGTGAGGGTAGTTCATCTTAAATTTATGCCCTATTTGAAATTATTGATGCTCTGTCAGCACTACTGCATTTGCCCTGGTCAGATACAACAATAAGAACATTTGAACTTAATCTTCAGCCTGCTTCAAATAACTGTATGCCAGCCAAGTACACACACTACATTAAAACAAAGACATAACAAGCTGAAACTGGCTTCATTTATTTGAAGTGTTTTATGTTATCAGGCTTCATCAGGCTAGAAATGTAGTGAAGAGAGAGCACAATATCAAACTAAAACATGTTTTGCTCTTTTGGAACATGCTGTTGCTTTACATTGTCACTGTTTTAGCAGAATTTTAACATCTTTGTTCTAATTTTCCCTTTTTGGGTTCACATGCAAAGTGCAAGACACTGCAAACCAAGTACAATATGGATATACTGTATGCTTTACACCTTTTTGTTCAGTTATAAAGTTATATATTATAGTTCAGTTCATAATGATGAATAACTCTTAAAATCTCTGTTACAACAAACTACATACTGTACCTCTTTAGAGTACATATTTTATGGAGAGTTGTTTTAGGATTTTCACAATTAAAAATTGAACTCCAGAATGCATTTATTTATTAGTTCGTAGAATTAATTAGCTAATATTTCAAAATACTTCTATATATACTTCTAAATACCATTAATATTTCTAAATTTTTCAGAAGAAACTTTGCAATTTGTCAGGGAGGTCTGTGAGGGATGGTTATTATAATGACGTGTTCTAATAAGCATATAGAGCATCTCTTGATATCTTCCATCCCAGAGTGAAGATTCAGTATTTTGTAAAACCCTCTTACCTGAAAGATTAATTGCTAGTAAAACATTCCTTATCTAAAGCTTCTTAAGGAACGGGTTTGTCCCTTTTCTTATTAGGAGGTCTTCATAAATATTTTATCTATGCCAGCCATCTGCAGGAGCTACAGCAATCAATTCAATTGACAAATACAACTATAACACAGCAGAAACAGAGTCTGTCAATCATTATGGCTGAAGGGATTTATTCCAGACTGTATGAGACAAGACAGGATAAATAATTGGAATAATATGCTCTGGAATAAAGGGTTATACCATTGGGAAAGCAGACTGCATGTTAAATTGATTGCTTAGAGGGCATCAGTAAAAAAAGATAAAGTCTATTGAATACTGTTGCTTATATATTATTTTAATGGATCTGAAGTGAATGTGAAGGCAAAGTAATGATGAAAACTAAAAATTCACTTTACCTGTGATCTGTCCTGCCTGTCCACAGCTCTAGTGGTGATGTCAGTTTTTCTTAGCTTCATTTCCAATTCTTCATCACTGTCGCTATCTTGAACTGAACATAAGAAAATACTGACATGAAGTAGATATTCCACTATTGAATCAACTTCCACTGCACGTTTTGTTACTGTTTCAGAGAAAACCTTGAAAGCGTTTTCCACTTTGTTGTCAATATTCTTGATCACCATGTGCCTTTTTTTGAAGTGGTAGTACAAGCAAATCATCATGTAATACAAACTAGCAAAAGGCTAGAAAGTACCTGCTGCTGTTGATCATCAGTAAAACATTTTTCTCCCTTGCTCTTACAGTGATACATGTCTGTCATTGAGCAGAGGATTGTAACATTGCGAAGGTACTTTGATCGCTTATTGAAACCAAAGTGCTCAAAAAGAGAAACAGAACAGCCATTCAGTTATAGCAGATTATTCAGAAAGCGTGGGCCTGCAATAAAGGTGTACAATATTCTATGGGGGCTAACAATGACAGCTGTGTTCAATTCAGTGTGAGATTCTCAAAAATTCAGATGTTTACCTTGAAATGCTTATACTGTTTACTGGCAGCTTTCAAGGAAATCCACATATTACTTACTTGAATTCATCCTATACAAACACTTAAAGAATACCGCTTTCATATTGTACAGCACAACAAACAATTAGCAAAAATACAATAAGGAAAGCATATGTACTGTAGCACAAAACGTTTATTCAAGGTAATAAAGCAAAAATTACTCAAGACCAAGCATTTAAACTAGTTGTTTTAAAGTATAGTATGCTTCTTACAGTATATTGAAATAAGACAAAATTTAAAGTAAGCATAAAATCACCCCTACTACAGTACTTTAGAAACAATAAAAACTGCAGGTTTTGACATGTAACTGCAGTATATGACACAAAGTTAAAAAATATACATTGACAGGCTAATAGAACTGAATCATTTTAATCTTATTCTCTTCACAAATTAAAAATAAATTGAATAAAAATGATAGGGGGGACCTGATCAAGTATTTAAAAAACTCAAAAGATTATGGACAAATTCAGATCAAGGGAGTTCTTTTGAATCAGCATTGAAACATGAACTACAGGACACAACTGGAAACTAAGAAAAGTTTGAAGTTTCACAGGAGTTGTGTATTTACACAAAATGTTTTGGAGTACTGTATATACAATAACAAGCTACTAAAACCCACAAAGGCAAAATAGACAAAATGGCCTCCTCTTGTTGGTAAATGGTAAATGCTTACAGTATGTTATAAAAAGAAGCAAAATCATCGCAAAAAGTAAATAAATGAAGAAATGCAAAGGTACAACCAAAGTGCAAAGACAATTATTAGTGTCATGTCAAACACTAGATGCTGTAAATCATAAACCAACACCTTAAAAGGGAAACAGCAGCCTCAATTACTCACACTGGTTATTATATCTCAGTAGCAAAATAAATTCATTGACGCTATTGCAAAATTTTACAAATTTCAGATAAAGCACAAAATCATGAATTTCGTAAAAGTGCTGTGTGGTTACCACGTTGCTGCAAACCACTGGACTTGCCACAGGCACGCGTGAGAGTTTGCAAGAAATGTGCCATAAACCAGCCCTTCCTGCTCACCAGTCACTGTAATGACTAATGTAGTGTGTCCGAGGGAATAAGAACGGGTTTTGCAGCAGACATTTCACCACAGAAATGTTCCAACATGATCCGAATGCAGAGTTAACAAGTAGTAATTGTCGGCAAAACCATCACAAAATCAAAATCAAAATTTGTATGGGATTAAAAGATATGTATTCAAAAGTCTGCTTGTTTACAGTGTAATAGGGCCTCTTCACACCATCGGATGCTTTCTTGCCTCATTCTGAATCGCAGACGGTGATGGCAACATGGTGCTGCACCTACAGTACCTGGAAATTTAATGTAGAGTATTTTCTGTTGTAAATTGGAGGTTTCACATGTTACTGAGTACATTTTACTTTCACTGTGGTTAGAAATAAACTCATCAATGCTGATTCTTTCTAACCTGGAAATATAAAAATAGGTCTGTCTGGTATCTCTATATATTGAACAATCCATCTATCATGAAAAACATTCTAAATGTACTGTGTCAGGAAAATAGGTCAGTATCCGAAATATTTAATCTAGGATCCAAGCTAGAAAACTGAATGCCTCTTATGCAGGTTAGGGATATAAAACACGATGCAACAAATTGCTTTCTGATCTCTCACAAATAGAAATTAAAAACTGATTTTCATCACTCTCCAAGGAGAGCAGAAATCATTAGCATTAGCATTGGAAAACCCAGGTGACATTATTCCCAGACTCAGAATCTGAAATGCTAACAAAATGTGGAAACTCTGTTCAGCCTACTAATATAAAAGGACCTCTCAGAGTTCTGGCTGGAAAATGTGGAGCAGTGCACCTGGAGGGGGTCATGGATTCTCAGACAAACTGTGCTCCCTTCATGTAAAACCAACAAAAGAAGGAGCAAAGAATACCTTCTCATTTCATAGCTCCTGATTGCTTGATTTCATTTCTCACAGCTGCTCCCAATCTCACCCTTTGTTCATTATCTTTTTGTCAACAAAGAGGCACAAAGGTAGGCAGTGGAGTGAATTCTAATGAAGGTTTCCTAATCTACAAAGAAACACTGGTCTTGGTACTGGAGAGTTTCGTTCTCTCTTACTCCGTACCATGCAGTCAGCCATGTATGAAGCCTTCTACCCCCTCTAGTAGTAATCTATCCACAGTGGTCTTGCTGATAATAAGGGTCTGGATATAGGCTACACTTTAAGTGGTAATACAACTGGCATGTCAGACTTTGCTTGAAATAAGCAAAAAAATATCTTCCCCCTGGATATCAAACCGCTGTACTCTGCAAGAATTACTTTTCTTTTTACAAGAGCTGGACTCCTATTACTTCAGAGAAATAGTTTTGTCAGAGACAGGCACATTTAGTTAGTTTATAGTCCATACTGAAATAATTCAAACGGCCCTACTGAGAATGATGATAGTAGGAAAATCAATGAATAGACTTTAGAAAGTAAACAGAATTCAGACATAGTTTAAAAAGAAAATAAATTCCCTCTTGAACATTGTCAGCCCAGATTAAAATCTCAACCCATCTGTCCGAATTTAAACTACAAACCCAGTAATTGACAGCAGCTTTTTCTTTGTGAGAAGATCCTTGCTTGTACCCACTAGAATCCTGACATCAAGGACTGCACTTGGTGTATAATGAGGAATTAGCAGGTGGGTTGAAGACTCAATTTAATTTAGCCCTTATTCATGTAGTGTCGTATCATACATACAGTATGTTGCACACAAGGGAACAGAGATGTCCTATTGATCTTATTTGATTTAATAACTTAATATCCTTATTAAGAAATTTAAAAAATAAAAAACATAACATGATAAAAATAGATATAAGATCCTAGAGGATAGTTAGCATGGACCTAGAAAATATAGGTCTTGCTTAACTACTGAACTTGTTTAACTCTGAGGTCTTTGAATAAACAATACCTGTAATGGAGACACATACAATATGATATATTTAGATTGCCAGATGATTTCTATAAATGTATAAATGACAGGTGATAGGCATTCAATGAAATGCATGTGTATAGATTGAGAATTGGTTGATGGACCACTGCTTTTGTCACTGATTTATATCAATTAAATAGATTCTGGTAAAGTTAGTAAACTAGTAAAGTTGGCAGAAGATGAAAAAGAGAAGGATTAGTAAAAAAGAAAACTGTTGAAGTAGTAAATAGAATTTAGAAAATTTAGATAATATTCAAGACTAGGCAAAAAACTAGTAAATTACATCCAATGCAGATAAGTGCAGAACTTTACAACCAGGAAGCAGAAATGAGAATGAGAAACACTGAACCTGAAGAGCTTCTGAACTTGAAAAGTTTCTAGTGGCACATCACTTACATGTCATGCCATGTCATTTGCTAAACCGCTTTATACCATGCGGTGTCGTGGGAAGCCGGAGCCTACCCGGCAAGCAAGCAGGACAGGACTGGACAGAGCGCCAGTCCATAATAGGGCCAGTGCAAGCCAGTCATACTGTACATGGGGGCAATTTGGAGGCCACAGTAAAGGCTGAGGGGGGAAATTTGGCCCGGACACTGGGGTAACTCCCAACTCTTATCGAGAAATGCCCAGGGATCTTTAATGACCACTGAGAGTCAGGACCTCGGTTTAACGTCTCATCCGAAAGACAGCGCCCACTACAGTATAGTGTCCCCGCATGAGGACCCACACGGACTGCGAGTGGGTGTGCCCCCTCTCCCCCAGTCCCACTAACACTACTTCCAACAGCAAACATAGCTTCCCAGGAGGTCTCACATCCAGGTACTGACCAGGATCAACCCTGTTTAGCTTCAGTGGGTAGGCAGTTGAGAGCTGCAGGGTGAGATGGCTGCTGGCTACACCACTTACATATTCTAGACAATGTAAAGAAACAATAAAAAAAGCAAACAAAATGTTAGCATATAATTAAAAGTGTGGAATTAAAATTAAAGGATGTTATGTCATACTGTATGTCAATTTACCATTAAGTCATTTAGAATATAATTCTGGCCACCATGTAACAAAAAAGATACTGGTGCTCTTCTTGCTGCTTCATTCAGAAGAGCATTCGGATACATTCCTGCACTTAAAAGAACTGAGCCCTTTATATTTTGAACAGAGAAGACTTTCACAAAGTCATCCCAGAGGACTTCTTTAGAATACAGTGTGAAAAACAAACCAGAGAACTCAAGTGGAAACTACTTGGAAGTGTATTTAAAACCAAGTACAGGAGGCATTTCCTTACACAAAAGGTTGTGTGTTTGGAACAAGCTGCCCACACCTTCAACAATCCTTGGAAAAATTAGCTACTACTGGTCTGAATGGCTTCCTCTCGTTTGTAATCTTTCTTGTGCTCCTACGTTCCTACAGTATGTTCTTATCTGCCAGATTAGGCTCTTCTAGTTGAGTGAGTTTTAAAAATAATTATTGCATGAAACTTAAATAATTTCTTGACCCAACAACTTCTCATTGATAGAAATGTTCAGTTTAAAGACAGAGGAGACCAAATATACAGTACTAAGGTATCAAAATTCCTCATACATTATTGGTACCAAGTACTCATTTGTTGCCTTTTAATGACACTCAGTATACTGTACACATTGCAAAATATAGTTCAAAACATGAGGGAAATTAAATGGGAAACAGGATGTCTGGTTTGGAAAAATCAAAGTCAATAAGAATTGATCAATGTGGGAGCAGTTCATAAACCATTGTACTGTAGTTACAACAGAAATGTTAACAATAACCAAGAGTGTCTTTTAAAGATAAGAAAAGCAAACAAAAACAATGCAGTATCTGCTCAAAGTGAATTTTTGTAAAAGGACAGTTGTAGGATTTACAATCTCAGATATTTCAGTAGATAAAATTTTAAATCTGTTTTTGGCAACAGTTGCTAAGGTAAAGAAGAACAGCAGAGATCATGATTTCTCCTCTGAACAGGAAATGAGCATACAAACTACAGGACTATTTTTACACTTTTACTTAACCAAACATCCTTGATGTCTGGGGCTTCCAACATGATATGGCAAATTTTATTTGCACTGATTAACAAGAAAAGATTTAAAACCCCCTTTCCATTTGAAGAGACAAGAAATTAGCGTGCTAATTAAAGTGCTAGAGGCTTCTTCTATACTGTACTGTATAAATAACCATTTAATTTTACGTCCACTTCTTTAATGACAAATGCAGTCTTGAAATGGTGGTTGGTTTGGTGAAATAAAATGAAAAAGACTGTTGGTAACAAGCATTACCTAGACTTCAAGATGTTTTAACAATGGAACCAAATGGTCCAGCACTTTCCATAGAAAACATTTAAAGCACTTGTATGTGAATAAAATTTTCGCAGATGCTTTAAGGTGAAGCAGAAGGGACAATAAATTGCTATCAGACGTGCAACATGGAATTTTGACAAAATGACTTTCACCTATTCTTAAAATCATTAAAATGTTGGTTCTTTGTCTTATATTTTACAGAAACTGCTAACTGTTGCCTAGCATGATATAGACTTTTAATGAAATAAGAATTAATTCCTCATTTGTACATTACATTAAATGTAATGTTTTCAAGCTGTAATTAGCTAAATGTACTATGAAAAATATTTTTTAAAACATAGTAGTTCAGGTGGGTAGATGCGTTGTGTTTTCTTTTTCTTTTTTTCAGCATGGAATAAACCTATTACTTGTTTATTAAAACATACTTCTGATAGAATTCAAAGTGTTTTCCCTGTTTTTCCAAAGAAGAACTGTATTGATCCTAATTAAATTAATAAAAGGTTATGCTATCCATGTTTCATGAACAAATATAATTAATTTTTCCTAAGGTATTTATTAACATACTTAGATTTTTAATCATGTATTCATTTCTTGATTGCAAATGCATTTTTAAGGAGAACTGCAGTCCCAATTTCTCAGACTGATTATTAAATCTTGGTTACAAAATAAATGAAATGAGGTTATAGAAAAAAATTACAAACTTCAAATTAAGCACAAAATCAACTTTGTGAAAGTACTGTACATGTTGTCATAAATCCCTGGTCTCACGATGCGAAAGAGAGGGAGTTCCCACACATTGTGACATCATGCAGCCCTTCCTGCTCACTAGCCACTGTAATGACTAACATAACGTGATGTATGATCAAATAAGTGCAGGTCATGCTGCAGATATTTCACTGCAGAAATAGTCCAACATCACCTGCATGCAGATGTACTGTAACAGTATTATTAAACAGCAAAACCGACTCGAAATTGAGAGCAATAATTCTATTGGATTAAAAGAGATGCATTCACAATTGATGTACTGCTTCTTTTCAAGAGAAAAGACAGGACCACATCATGCAACGGAAGTTAAGTTCCCTAATTTTGAATCGCAGAACATGGCACTATGCATACCTGGAAATTTTAAATTGGAGATTTTACAAGTTACTGTGTACAGTACATTTTACTTTTACCCTGGTCTGAAATGCACTCATCAATGCTGACTCTTTCTAACCCACAATATAAAAATAGCATTACAGTTCCCCTTTAAATTGCTTGATGTGTCTTGGATGCAGACAGGCAATACTAAAGATACTTTGCATTGCATGTTGTTGAAATTCTAAACATGAATTTATGCCTGTTGTGAAAAAATTTGCTGAACTGTAAATGAGAATGAGAAACAAATATCTATGAATATTAATGTATTTTGTCATAAAAAAATAAGAAAGATCTGGAATTACATTGAAGTTTTGAAGATATAGATTGGAATCTAAGGTAGAACATGGCCTTTCATAAGCAAATATGTTCAATTGCCACGTATGAAACATTGACTTTTAACAAAGTTTTTTTTTTAACTTGTGAATAGTACCCTTATATAAATATGAGAAAAAAGCAGAAATCACATACTAAAATGACCAAATAAAATAAAGAGTAAACCTAAACTGCACTAGAAGCTACAAGTAAAAAGTGTCCAATAGAGTTTTAGAACCCAATCCTTATAGGACTTTTATCCTTCAAACGTGTTGTCATGTTGTCTGAAATTGTCTATATTCTTATAGAAGGCACACCACACACAAGCTGTACATTCTACTCATGCTAACATTAAGACCTCTCTTGATCAGTAACAGAAGATACTGTGAGACAGTTCTAAAGGTCTTAAATTGGATGCACTGGCACATGGTATTTTTGTCTCCCATTGCAAAGGATTCATTAAAAAATGTACCCTGTCATCTGTCACCTTCTTCCTGCTGGCACCCATAAAGAAAAATCCCCCCAGAATTAAATACATAAAATAGAATTAACTCTGACTTTGGAGTTGTGCAATGCAATAGCAACTGCAAGGTTGAGAAATCACAGCCAGCTGTTCCAGTGATGTATGGATTGATATAAATTCCATCCTGGTGAACAGATTTCTGTAGATGATAAAATAAATATCTCATCCCTTGGTTAGGATGCTAAAGATTTATTTTTTTCATTTCAGTGGCTTTATATTGTACCAAGAATTACAATTTCTGCTGTATTGAAATGTAAAATTGATAAAAAAAAGAGAGGCATAGATTTAACATTCAAAGACCTTAACTTTTTGCCTCAACTTCAAGCTCCCAAGATTGAACAAAGCCTATTATGTTTTCAAATATTTGTTAGCAATAAAATGATCCACAAAAGTAGACATTACTTTTTAATTTTCTATCAATCCGATACCAATTACAATACTAACTACAATTACAAACCACCTGAATAAAGAAGTGTTCTATAAGGAATTTCCTCCACTCCCCCCACCAGAGGAAATCAACTCTCAACTTCCTTGTGATGAATTGCCTAGAAATCTCAATAAAATCTATTGATTGGTTACAAAACAAAGACTTATTTACAAGAGGTCAGGTTGCTGCCCTTTCCATTGTACTGCAATATTATTTACCATAGAACAGCTGTGTATGTTTAATTGCCATGGCAACAACTCCAGATATTCCAGCCTTGTATCATTGTAATCTATCTGTACAGCTGCAATAACAAGAACAGGCCTTGGAAATAAATTAGAAATGTCAATCAAGGCTGTTAAGGGGACTGAAAGGTTTTTAGGTCAGTTATGAGATCTCAAGAGACTTTCTCAGCCTACAATGATGTATAATTTAACCAGTTTCTGTTTCCTGTCCTCATTATTTGAGTTTATCAAGGAAACTAAGCCCTGACAGGCAAATTGTATAGCCTGAGGATAATAAAACTCAGGGAATAATCAACAAGAAACCATGACTCCAATATTTTCAAATTATTTTTTTTATTTTCATAGAAGATAATGGGCAAACAAATCTAAATGTATCCCAAAGCATTGCAAGTTTAAATCTAAGTACATTAAACAGTATTCATTGCCTCATTTTTAAATTGCAACATTAAAACATAAAACTTTATTTTGTTGTATTCTTAGTAGTCTAATATGGAGGGAATTAAAATGATTTTGAAAACATTTAAAAGTTTAGAGTAATAAAGACTCAATATCTGCAGTATGGGCTTAGGAACATAATTGAAAAAAATGCACAATGTTTTGGTGTTTAAGAAGCAATCCCAATAAACTGGAGTAAGTTTAAGATAAATATTTTATCTTAATTTTACAGAATCCCCCAGGGTATTTCCGAGTAATTAAAAAACTTTCTTTACATATATTTAAAACATAACAGAGAACAAAAAACATGAATGGGGGAGCTAATACTTTTTAAAGGGGTTCAAAGCGAAGTTTGTAATTAGTTCTTTGTGGAACAGCAACAGAGACTCGTTTGTGCTGATTTTCATTAGAGGAAGTCCTGTTGAATTTTATGAAGGCAGCTGGTCTGAAGAAACTTCTTTTTGTTGTGAACTGAATATATTAAGCAAAGAAAAGGACTTTAAACAAGTTAACACACAGCAACTGTTTTATTCTGTGTAAAGTGAATCACAGGGAATTGCAAGGGTTTTGGCCTACAGTAATTTTAAATTGTAGTTTCCTTTGCAAAGCTGTTACCTTTTAAAATACTTCCTTTACCTTTACCACCTTTAATCTGTTTTATAAATAAAGGGACCACATTGGCTTTGAATTTTCACTGGAGAAAGTCTTTAAGATTAACAGCTTTTTTTTAATTAAAGAAGAATCACCCTTGACAATAGGTTTCAAAAGTGCTGTTCTCTGTACCTTCATCAACATCTTGTCCAAAGCATACGGGTAAGTGTGAAAATTCCTCTAGCCAAAGCTAATTTCCACCCAAGGTATTTCTTCTATAAACATACAATTTTCACCTTACAGATTTGATTATACATGTACACATACAGAGCATTTTCCTCCTTTCTTTTCCCGTCAGAATGCAAAATAATTAGATAGATACTTTATTGATCCCGTGAGGGAAATTGCAGAAAATTAGGCATGCACATGCTGAGATGAGATTCTTGGTCCACAGCTTAAATACAGTTGTTTGAAGGTGAAACAGCTGTGATTTGTAGATCCAGTCAGTTTTTGCCAAAATGTCATAACTGCAGTTCCATATACTCATTAAAAATCTAACTGATTAGTTTCTGCAAAATATCCCAAGTGGAAGAATACATATTCATCTTCATAAAAAAATCCTAGCAGGAGAGTAGCTTTGCTGCTGTATTCTTCCTATCAGCTTATATTCAAACAATGCTTGATTTTAGTGTCATGTACTAGGACATACTGTACAGTACGTGTCTGGGCCATTCCAACAGCAGGGAGTGGGGCAAGCTTGCAGAACACAACATAGAAACTACATCCGTTAACCATCGATTTTCATCTGTCCACTCAAATATACTGTATAGGTATGGTTAATTATACATCTTAAGACAATGATGGCCATTACTGATATACCTCTAGTATTATGAATGCAGGTATATGATGTTAATAATCTTTTCTATAACTTCCAAGCTAATAAGATGTGTTTGTAAGAATACGATTAGAAGGTGAATGACAGTTGTCTTTTTAACATACCGTATGATCCTTGTTTGAAAAAAGCACTGCAACCAACTTACAAAAAGCCTTCAGCAGTTGAAAATGGGGGTATCGTAATCAGATACAGAAGCAATTGGGGCAAGGAAGCCTTATTTGTAACTTTTAACTTTTTTTGTACACTGCAATGTTTGTAACAATTGCAAATGTGAAAGTGTACCTGCATCCAATTATGTTATCTCAATTTTAACAGCAGGGGTCTGTTTTGTAAATGGGCCTTTTTTTCACATGAAAAGTGCTTTTATAAATGCAGCTTACAACAAGACAGTTTTTCTTAGAAAAAACTGAACGTACTACTAAGAAAAATACCGTCTGCAATTCAGCTACAGCAATAAAAGCTGTTTTAATAAGAGCAAAGTGCTTTTCTCTGCTACGAAACACATGACGTACTTTGGCAACTGCGCCTTAAAAACACAGTTAATGTAAATTATTTTCTTACAACTATACACAACTTTTTGAAAAAACAAGGCTGCTTCCTTGCTTATCTACAGTATAACAACAGAACACGGCCAACCAATCACCTGCTTTGGACAGCATTCTCATTTTTTAATTGTGATATTTTCATTTATTTTTATTCATTTTCAATATCATTGATCTGATCAGCTTGTGATGGTTAAACCATTATATCTCCTATAGTTTGGGCTTCCATAATGGATTCAAAATGGGATGAGAGTAAATTTGGAAACAATAATTAGAAGGTTGCATCTACACTTAAAATACTGTAGGTGGTAATGACAGTTCAATCCAGTAAACACCCCCCCGTAACCCCATGGACACTTAAGAATATGCATATGTTTATGAGGTCTTTAAAGAAAGGAGTATGATGTGTTTCACTGTCCCACTGTTAAAGATGCAATGCAGGGGACAGCCTACTGTTTTGTCAATAAAGGTTTTTAGCTTTTAATGACCAAGAGTTAAAATGAGAAAAATAATTTAAATAGTTTTTCAACTGAAGCTGGACCGTAAACTATCATTTACAGGGGTGAAAGGCTAAAACATTCAGTTCTCACTATCCCCTATGGTATATGTTATTTCCAAATGATACACCATTATTTCTGTCACTGCTGGTCTTTAGGGAATTCATGTGAGAAGCCATGTTAATTATAGAGTAAGAAATAAGTCAAGGTTAATGACAGCCCATCTCCCCTACACCAGTTTAAATCATTAAAAAAACACAAAACCCTTTATATTTATACATTACAGATAATGCCCCTTCTCTGAAATAACCTTAATAATCATCTGTGACTGCTGCTGAATAGCTGCTGTTACAATACAGGGAAAATCACCTTTGTCAGATCATATTCGTAAGTCTGCAATGCTGCAAAGCTGCAAAGCATTCAGAGTTACTGCATACATCTATTTGAGCATGCTACATTAGGGGGCCGGAGGGTCAGCAAAGTACAGAGTTAATCAGTTAAGCTAGCAAAGAAACAAAAATAGGACGAGCAGAAGAAATTAAAAGGAAAATGCATTTATCTTATTGCGCTCGCTCAAAAAGCAAGAGAAAATAGAAAGCCAACCATGCGGAGAATTACTTCATCAATGGAAATATCTTTTATATCAGAAATTCTGTTTAAAAAAAGGACACATTTATACATATTGTTATGATCCTTGAGAAATCCTATTACTTCTCAGAAAAGAATGTTTAATGAAGCATGGCAGCTGTGCTAGAATCTATTAAGTGGAGGCACACACCTTAACGCTGGGGGCATCACAAAATCTCATATACTCATTGCTGCAGTCTCAGCTGCTGGACATTGTAATGAAGATATTTGAAGCTAAACAGTTTCGAGAGTTACTTTTATGTGTATTACTAGTTCTTCTGTAAATACATGCAGTACACTGTAAAAAAACAAAACTTTTTTAACTTTTCTTTTGTCTGACTTTCAGGCCACTGTTGAACATTCCAAAGCTACAATAAGTAAGCTTGAATTAGCTAAGCCCAAGGTGTGTTTTAGGCAGTAGCCCAGACACATTTCTCAACACTTCTTTAACCCTCTAGACACTACACTTAACACTGTCAAGATGCTAAATTATGTCACATGCTCACCAGTCCACAAATTAAACCGTCTCCCTCCCAAAAGAGGAATGGCTCGTCCACTTGTTCAATGACTGATATAATGCACAATATTTACTCCCAATAACTGAAAAAGCACTCTTTTCTATACGTTAACATTCAGAGTATTATAGACACTCACACTGAGAGAGATAATAGGTTTATGTTAGATGGACCAATGCTTTTATTTCTACAGTGATAACCATATTATATTGTTAAATTCCATTACAATGTACACTGCATTACCTTAACTTGAGCCTCACCACTTAAAGTACCCCCTTCTCTGAGTTGCTCATCATTGATTAAGCCTAATGATAGCCTAACACATGAGCAGGGGGGCGGAGTAGCTGTTACTCCCTTTCTCCAAAGCAGCCAAAACATCAGGATAGGAAGGGGAAAATAGAAATAAATTCAAAGCAAGGCTGATTGTTTGAGGCAATTTAAAAGCCACTTGCTTGCTATTCATTCGATATTATCATTAATTATCAAACAAGTGACTTGGTATTCAGCTGACAATTGATATGTAGCCATATCACCCTGCAACTCACAACTGGCAGCCCACTGAAGCTCAGCAGGTGTGAGCCTGGTCAATACCTGGATGGGAGACCTCCTGGGAAAAACTAAGGTTGCTGCTGAAAGAGGTGTTAGTGGGCCAGCAGGGGGGGGGGGGCGCTCACCCTGCGGTCTATGTGGGTCCTAATGCCCCAGTATAGTGACAGGGACAATGTTGCATCATCCAGGTGGGGCTGCACACTGGTGGTGGTGGAGGGGATCCCCATTACCTGTAAAGCGCTTTGGGTGGAGTGTCCAGAAAAGCGCTATATAAGTGTAAGCAATTATTATTATTATTATTATTGCATGTAGAATGAATATGAGAGAGACTGATTTTGTTGTATGTAGCAAGTTAAGATATTTCCTTGTCTGAGAAATAATCTTGTTTCATGTATCATCTAAAGGTAAATGAGTTTTTACTTTCCAACCTTTGTAATACCTATATCAAATGTTAAGGAGGTAAACTAGGCATTTGCTATGCTATTCGATACTAATCCAAGTCTTCTAAATAATGATTTTCACATGTGCAACACTGTTTTTCTCATTATTGTCTTTCAAAATGTAAATGCTTTAATTTCCCACATACTTATGTGATCACTATAAAAAAAAAATTTAAAAATTAAACTCTTATTATTGCTGCACTGCTGAGGGGCAAGCCTAAAATCTTTGCTTGTTTAAATCGCATGAGTACTATAAAGCCTGGATATTAAAACGAAGGGATGACAAGAATGGTTTACCAAGAGATAATCACACCCTAAGGACATTATAAAGACGCAAGGACACAGCAGTTTACAGTATTCATTTCTAAGGATGGATGGATGACAAATGAATCTTGCATCTTCTTAAAAACATGGAATAAACTGATGTTTAACAGACAGATACTATATTGTTGAAAAGCCATAACGAAGAGGGTTTTGATGCAGTATCTACACAAAATACCCACCTGTAAGCCTCTGAAATTTCAATGGAGGTAAAGGTGCCACAGCGCTCTGGAATGGTTTACTGACTCTGTCAGTCATGGGCAGCTGTTTGCTAATTTTCATGTGGGCCATGTGTTCATATTTTGCTGCAGTGGACTCTTCCTAGAGATAAAGGGCAGTAAAGGAATTTAATATGACAACATCAAGCTAGAGCAGCTCCTAAACCCTTGATTTACTGGTTATTTAGTTACTACTAGCATGCTTTTGTGTTGCTTTGACATGACTTTGCACAGTTTGTTTCCTGTTACTACACTAATGATTTACACTGCTTTTACAATAGTATGTCACACTGAACTTTTATAAGAGGAAAACAATTTTGGATTGTGTTGTAGTGCCTGTAAGTTACTGTATCTGCTTAAAGCAAGATCTTAATCAAATATATTGTCAAACACCAGATTTCAACAAACTGTAAGGAAAAGGACTATCATCTAGCATTTATACAATAAAGCATTCATATTAACTTTAAGAGTAAGTGCACCAATATACTGCATGATATCACAAACATAAAAAAATCAGGTGTGGAATAAGACTTCATTCTGAAACTTCATTTCTATAGAACATCTGAGGTATAGAAGTATTCTATTGAGTTTTGAGAATTCAGCATAGTTTATATAGTTTAAATAGTTTAGTTCTATGTGATACGTTTTTATTAATGACAGAAATAATGCAATAAATCAGTTTGATCTTAATTTATCTTTTTCAAAAATTTGTGAGGTTCATTTGACTTGTAAAGAGCAAAGTGAAAGGAGGAAAATGCCACTACTGCAGTTCCATTAACAAAACAGATCACAAAGTGTTTTTCTTATTAAACCACTGCTCAAATACAGTCAACAGAGCCAGGTTGGTATAAATAAAAAAAATGAAAACTGGCTATGACCTGTATGTCTTCCTAACTGACTTTAAAACCAATGTTGTAAATGCTGTACAAATGATTAATTGAGACTGGTCCAATTTTTCCTTCTTTCCAGTGTCCACCTTCAGCAGCATAATTAGTGTGCTCTTGTTCAGACATTACACTTTTTATTGTTGGGTCTGCTTAGACAGTGCCTACAGAAGAACACTGCTGACTCACAAAACATTGGCATGAATAGATGAGAAGCCAGTAGTTACTTAAAATGGAAGTAAAACTTTGTCCAGAAGATGCAGGCCTCTTTGCAGAGGAGATGGACACAATGTGATGCCTGTCTTGACTGATGCAGATGTCAAGAAAATTCCTCCCGAGAAGCAGCAGGTGTAAAATGATTGTCTGAAGTACTGTAGATAACGATGATGATCGTGACAGCACAATGTGTCCTACAGGTGGTTAATAGGGCTTCCATCTGATGACCTTGAAGGCCAATCCAAGGTACTCATTATTGGTTCCATAATAGTAAGGGTGTGGGAGAAAACCAGAATCATCCCCTTTCAGATTACATCACAACACGAGAGCAGTAAGTTCAGTGCTGTGCATTTAAAGCTGATGGATAAATCAAACAGAACACATAAAAATAGAATAAATAATTTTCTTTCCAGAGACTTACAACCTTTCTTGCTTGTGTATCTGTGTGTATGAATTCAAGTCCACATCACGCAGGCGGGTAATAGAGTAGGATTTTATGGTCCATGCAGCAGTTGTAAGCTATATTTATTATATCTACCAAATAATCCATTTTTAAGGGTCAGACTGACAACTCTGTTTAACTTCAGAATGATTTGTGAGTAACCAAAAGCAAAGTATTACTGAAAACAGAAATGTGATGCAATGAAACTCGCAAAGAGAAAAAAATCGAATTTTGAGTAAATGCCATGCAGGTAATTTGGAAGATTGCTGTCTTAGCTATGCAATTCAAGTCATTAATCCCCCATCCCAAAAAATAAACATATTGCCCTCTATATATTAGCATTAAATTGGCCTGAATTTTGGAGTACCTATAACTACAATACTGTAGCTTTCTGCTCCATTCAGAATTATCCTTTTCTCTATATAATGAATAACAGCATCATTACAATGAAAAGCTTTCCCAGATTACACAAGTGATCTCTTTCTTTTATAAAGCCATTATGTTTTTCTTTTTACAAACAATGAAATACTTTAACAATTAATGTGCATTATTAGAATAATGCAGAGCTTTGCCAAAGATGAAAGTTAAACTTTTTTTTATTAAGCTTTATATAAGAAAAACTCTTATCCGTCTGACAAAAGTGTTCTAAAAGTGTTCTGAAGTTCTAAAAAGAGGTGGGTTGAGAGAAAGGCAGTTTCAAACCTCTAGTTCTGTAAATTTGGATGTAGATGGAGTTATATAAAAATAAATAAAAAAGCTGGCACTACAATAAAACTTTAAAATTTGAGAATAAAAGGATTAAAAAGAAATAAAACTGCAAGAAGGTCAACTTCTGCTCAAGGCGGTTTGGCTGCTACTAGCTCTGCCACAATAAGCACTGATCAAAGCCACATGCAGGGAAGGCTAGTAGTTATTAGGAAACAGCTAAAACTGGCATCTCAGCTCACATATGCTCTGCTTCCTAGCACTTATGTATTATTGCATTTCTAGTAGCACTTAATCTTAAACCAACAATAATATGCAAAAGATTGCTTTCTCTGCTTCCTGTACATTCTGTATGTTATGAATATAAACACAAATTGTTGACTTAAAATCTGTATCGTGCATGCTGATAATATGCTTTAATATACTGTAGACCAATTTACATGAAACACTTAACTAAGATAAAACATATTATCGAGCCATATCTTCAGATACTGTACTGTATGCAAAAAAAATGTTTAATGTGAGACAACAAACCAAGAAGATTTGAGAATAATAATACACTAATAATTTGTTAGTCCTCTATTGACACAATGCATTACATTTTAGTGAGGTCTTGACTGTTGTCTAGTCTAAAAAACAACCATTTCTTTTTGGTTACAGCCGTGACCTTTTCAAACCTTGAAGGAGAATGATATTAGATAGCAATTCTGGGAAGTGTATGAATGTTATCACTTACTACAGCCTAGTATTGGATATTCAGAAAGTGTTAAATCCTTGTATGTATTTTTTTTCTTTGTTTATAACAAAGAAATAAGATGACTTCCCCAGGGGCAGTGATAAAGTATTTGTTAATAAGATAAATAGTTAATAGAAACATACTGTTGTTTCTTATTATTTCTGAATTGTACCTTTTGCCCCAGAAATGTAGACAGTAATCAAGCATGGATAAATCACATTAGCTTTAGACAGCAAGTGGACAGAGAAAAAAAACAGGAAGATGTTGTCAGAATTTGGGAAATACTGAAACTAGCTATCTCATCTAAAATAAACTATTCATTCCATCTGAAGACCTGCTGAGTCCTAGAGGAAGCATTGAAGTAGAAAACACTACAACACTGATATTAATATTTTATTAAACAACACTCACTATTACTGGTATAAATAATGAATACTTTAATTTGTCACAATTGCTTTGCCATCTTAAGCTTCTAACAGTAAAGAAAAAGGCACACACCTAAAAAAAAAAAATCTTCTCCCTTCTTAAATACAGTAAAACTATGTATTGTATATCGAAAGTAAGCACCAAGCAGAGAAGTAGGGAACTAGGCAACTAGGACCTTACTCAGAGCATGACTCTGTGCCAGACCCCTGTCAGAACAGTCCTTGAATCTTCTGCACTACCTGATATGGGTGCGGAAGGAAATAGCTCACAGGTGTTGCAGATTTCCTGTCAGAATGCATTTCCATGGTAACAGGCACAGAGTACCAGGTGTGTGGATGCTACCATTGCAAACACTAGCTCACTCCGCAGCTTTGTCGTTGGGGCAATAATTAAAATGTTACTTGTCACCGATAAGTCAAGGTGGTTAGTTCTGCATCATACCTCAAGCTTATTGAGCTTCTCTTCGATTTTGTCAGTTGAAAATGAAGAATAAAATTTGCATTCTAGGCTAAAATAAAAAAAAAACATAACTAAAAGAGCTGGCATAACAAAAGTCAGTTTTCTGTTGATTTGGTTTGCCTTACTCTCACAATATGAGAAACCATTGAAATTGTGTATCCATGACATGCTCATATGACACAAAGCAAGCATTTCAGTAATGAATATACATTTTGATCTTAATATTTTATTTTAAAACAAAATATTATATCAGAACTTTTGCGTAAAAGGTGTAAAAAAAGGTTAGAATATATTTAAATCTGTTTAAAAGCAAGGAGGAAAAAGCATACTAAACATATTATATTATATAAAGTGAGTCTAACCTCTTGCATGTTCTTTATTCCAAGTCCTGCAGTGTGTGTGTCTGATATTCTGAAGAATTCCTGGGGTATTCTCTCCACTGGTGTTACCTGGTAATAGGAACTGTCCTTGACTTTACTGCCTTGGTGTCTGCTCTGCTCATCTGTTGATGCAGGGTTTTGCAGAGCAATGCTCCTGGGGTAAAAAGAACACCATATACAGTAGGTCAGAAAAAGATCTAAGAAAAAAAATCTAACTTAAGCAAAGGAGAAAAAAAAACATGACTTATACCGAAAAATCCAATCCAAAACGAGAATCACGTAGAAAAAACACAGAAAACATTTACTTTAAATGTTGCTCACTTGTTTACTTTTTTTTATAGTTCTCCTCTGGAAAGCAGCCTATACACAGCCTACAGCACCAACTACAGAAATACATATATTTGCACAATAAACTACACAATTAAGAGAGCTTACAAAGGAATAAATATCTGACTCAGTTCTGGATTACAATTACTCTACGAAGCAATACATAGCACGAACAGCCAAAAGTCTCCAAAAAAAATATACAGATACGAAAACAGTATATAATCACTTATCCTAAAGTTCCCTTGGGACGCAAAATCCAGCACTGAGCATAAAATATGTCTAAGTAGTGTGGGAATGCTAAACAGCCATATCACCCTGCAACTCACTACTGGCAACCCACTGAAGCTAAGCAGGTGTGAGCCTGGTCAGTACCTGGATGGGAGACCTCCTGGGAAAAACTAAGGTTGCTGCTGGAAGAGGCGTTAGTGGGGCCAGCAGGGGGCGCTCACCCTGCGGCTCATGTGGGTCCTAATGCCCCAGTGTAGTGATGGGGACACTATACTGTAAACAGGCGCCGTCCTTCGGATGAGACGTAAAACCGAGGTCCTGACTCTCTGTGGTCATTAAAAATCCCAGGGTGTTTCTCGAAAAGAGTAGGGGTGTAACCCCGGCATCCTGGCCAAATTTCCCCATCGGCTGTTATCAATCATGGCCTCCTAACAATCCCCCTCTATGAATTGGCTTCATTACTCTGCTCTCCTCCCCACTGATAGCTGATGTGTGGTGAGCGTTCTGGCGCACTATGGCTGCCGTCGCATCATCCAGGTGGATGCTGCACATTGGTGGTGGTGGAGGGGAGTCCCCATTACCTGTAAAGCGCTTTGAGTGGAGTGTCCAGAAAAAGCGCTATATAAGTGTAAGCAATTATTATTAAACCTAACCTGGCTTCAACTGGCCAATCCTGCAATCTGTCTCTGAACTCCTCCAGCCATCACATTTAAAAATGTTCCTCAAAATAAACAATTACGAGTCTGAAACAACTATAACAAGTGTAAAAAGCTCTTAGAAATGTACCATCTTCAATCATGTGTATTCTTTAGGCAACTTTTCAATCAGCGGAAAAAAATTCTGAAAATGGGATTGAGATCTGTAAGCCTTTCATACCATTGTAGGGTTTGGGTTACAAGAATCATGAAATGTTCACTCAGGTTATACATCTAGTTGCTCGATAAATGAGAAAATTAGAGAGTTTACAAAGAAAGACACATTTTCTTACAATTTTTGATCTGACTCCGTCTTAGATTACAATTACGCTTCGCAGCAATATACAACATGGGCACCCAAAAGTCTCCGAAAAAAAAATTGCAGATAGAAATATATTACCACTCATCCTAAAGTTACCTTGGGACCCAAATCCAGAACTGAGCATAACATATGTCTAAGTAGTGTGGGAATGTAACCCTAAACCTAGCTGGGGCTTCAACTGGCCAATCCTGCAATCGGTCTCTGAACTCCACCAGCCCTCAGATTTCCAAATGTTCCTCAAAATAAACAATTACGAGTCTGAAACAACTACAACAAGTGAAAAAAGCTCTTAGAAATGTACCATCTTCATTAATGTGTATTCTTTAGGCAACTTTTCAAGCAGCTGAAAAATGTTCTGAAAATGGGATTGAGATCTGTGAGCCTTTCATACCATTGTAGGGTTTGGGTTACAAGAATCATGAAATGTTCACTCAGGTTATACATCTAGTTGCTCCATAAATGAGAAAATTAGAGAGTTTACAAAGAAAGACACATTTTCTTACAATTTTTGATCTGACTCCGTTTTAGATTACAATTACGCTTCGCAGCAATATACAACATGGGCACCCAAAAGTCTCCGAAAAAAAAATTGCAGATAGGAATATATTACCACTCATCCTAAAGTTACCTTGGGACCCAAAATCCAGAACTGAGCATAACATATGTCTAAGTAGTGTGGCAATGTAACCCTAACCCTAGCTGGGGCTTCAACTGGCCAATCCTGCAATCGGTCTCTGAACTCCACCAACCCTCAGATTTCAAAATGTTCCTCAAAATAAACAATTACGAGTCTGAAACAACTACAACAAGTGAAAAAAGCTCTTAGAAATGTACCATCTTCAATCATGTGCATTCTTTTGGCAACTTTTCAATCAGCTGAAAAATGTTCTGAAAATGGGATTGAGATCTGTAAGCCTTTCATACCATTGTAGGGTTTGGGTTACAAGAATCATGAAATGTTCACTCAGGTTATACATCTAGTTGCTCGATAAATGAGAAAATTAGAGAGTTTACAAAGAAAGACACATTTTCTTAAGTAGTGTGGGAATGTAACCCTAACCCTAGCTGGGGCTTCAACTGGCCAATCCTGCAATCGGTCTCTGAACTCCTCCAGTCATCAGATTTGAAAGCTCTTGGACATTGTTCGGCTTCAATAATGTGTCTTCTTTAGGACAAGTTTCAATCAGGTGAAAAATACTGTAAAAAGAGTATTGAAATGAGCATGCTTTTCAGGCCAGTGTAGGGTTTGGGTTCAAAAACCATTAAATGTTGACTGTAGTTGTACAGTATAGTGACCGAACTACAGTAATATGCCAAAGCACCAAAAAGCAATTCTAAAATACCAAATAAGTCCAAGTACACATTTGTTTTATGGAAAAAAGATAACACAATGACACCTCAGTTTGCATATGACAATCCTGAGCCCACTGCATTTCTTGAAATTGCTTTCCTTACAAAGGTTAATCACCAACATTTCCAGTGACAACTTCATTTTGACTCTGAATTTGCAATCAAGTCTACATGCTCTTACAAACAATTGCTACATTTGTAGTTTCATCAACAGGTATTTAACCCAAAGACCTAAGCTGTCACCAACTACTCCTCCTCAGAACAGTCACACATTAAAAATAGGAAATTATTTTAAAGCACTTGGTAACTTTTTAATTATATTTTCATCCCATACAACATATATTTAATGATTCCCTCAGGCTTCAGTTAAGCCGTAATACTCTAGAACGGATTCATTGTCTTAAATGGTGAAAGTTTGTTATGCAAGTTTTTCTTTATCAAAGTCAGTATGATATTATGTCCTATGATAAATGTCAAGTATGATGGACAGTATTATTCCATAAAATGCTTTTACAAAAAGACTTTAAAGAAAAGATAGGTGAAATGCATGGGTATTTTTGAATTAATGTTTGCTGAAAAATCCACCAGTTTTTAATCAAGAATTAGAAGAATTCTTTCATTTAGAGTATATAACGGAATAGCCCCATTTTTAATGTTGGTCTATTTTGTCATATAAATGAAAGGACATTTATAATAATTTATTTGATTTTCCCTTACCACTTGAAACACAAACAAGTGAACACAATTGAACAATACATTATAGTGCATGTAAAACTGAACTGGAGGCACTACTTTATCCAGTGATCTGTAGGACCACGTGGTCTATGGACCAAATTTTTTCCAGCCACAGCCGTATTGTTGAAGCTGTCCCAGCTGGATAGCCTCATCTTATTACTATCTACTGTTATGTTTTTGGCAATCAGAAATCGTCTGTGTAAGGCATTATGGTAAGGTTATTGAAAAAGTATTATGTTTCCCCCCAAAATGTTACAACAGTTTTTTCTATACTATATATCTGAACAGTCTCTAATAAACTATGGAAAATACACTTTTGTCTTTTGTCGGATAGTTGCTTAATAGTTTATTATTTCATTTTTCAAGATGTTTTAACATGAAATAATGAACTATTAAAACTGTTCCTAAAGAAGTGAACAGTAGACAGTATGACAATTACACATTAACACTTCAAAGTATTTTCAGCTTAATTAATTAATCATGCTATTCTGTCCCTTTCACAAAAAGCTGTGAATTTCCAGAATTCTGAGAATAGGTGATACCTGTAAATAAAAATATGAATCATAACTACACATCACAATTCAAATTAAAGTTAAATATGTGTTTTTAATATGGAAAATTCAGTAACATAAATCTAGGTGCAGCAGATAGAATAAAATATTGGGCAAATAATTTAGAAGGAGTTAATGCCTACTTTGGCACCATTCCACTTTCACACCAACAGAAAGAATTAATTTCCCTTGCATTGACCTTGCCCTGCATACTTAATTCAGATACTTTCTGAACTATCATTAAACCCATACTGGCACTGAAATCTCTTGAGTGCTTGAGTGGCCCAGCAGAGTGACAGAGGTCATAATTACTATATATATATGGAAAAGCCCCTCTCTCCCCCTGGGTCGCTGTAAAAAAAGCTTCTTACAAGTAGCCTGAAAGCCAAGTATAAAAAAAACTAAATTATCCTCTCATTACTCATATTAAAAGTAAACAAGGAAACTTTAATTTACATAAATTATTTTTACAATAAGGTCCATATAATATTCTGTATTCTGCATATTTACATATTTAATTCAGTTCTGTATTATCTTAGTGTGATATTGACTTCACATGGATCGACAGGGCATCACAGGCAGCTAGGGAGGGCTAGTTAGGGTAGAAAAGTATAAAAGCGTTGTTAAAGGAGGAAATCACAGTGGAGCAAAAGAGAAAAAGGTTAATTAGATTTACTTATTACACGTGAGTGAAAACAGGGACAGATATAATCATCCTGTCAAGGCAATAAAGGTTTAAGACCAAAACCGAGGTCTCGGTTTCACGCCAGAATGTGCTCTTAAATATTTCTCTCATCACCAGCAGAAAACCTCATCACTTTTTCCATATGTTGTCTCAGCATTTATTCTTGCTAAGCAATGAACAGTTACTGTATTAACTACAATTCTCTTTGTAAAATGCCCTAAACAGAAAAGAGGTGAGCTTTTCTGTCTTCCAAGTCAAGGTGACCTTCAGTAAGGCATTATCTGAAACGCGCTGCTAGACACATTGATTGAAGGACATAATGTTCCTTTAGAAAGGCTTTCTAGTTCTGTACTTTTATGCTACTATTGCTTGTTAATGCAATCTCTAAATGAAAACAGAACCATGTAATGATATGCAGCATTCATTAACAAAAATTTACCATTAATGAATCCTCTCTCAATAATTCCAATCAATAATGAAAGCATTAAAATAAAAATACACTAAGTACATCTAAGAGTATAGTATTAACTGAAGGTTTATTATCAATAAATACATGCTGTTCTTTATGGTAGATCAGAGACATTTTACACATAATGGGAAAGCTTTATTCTCTTCTTAGACTTGCAGTTTAAATCTTTTTTTCTTAAACCCTCTACAACATCATTCTACAGACTCTAGAAAATAAGTGTAATACTGAGTTAAACTTTACCAAGAGTGGAAAATTGACTGTTAATTCACCTCTTCAACACTGACACACCTGTTGGGGCAAGGAGGTGAACAAAGTCTTCCTAGGTTAAATATCTTGGCATCAACTGCTAAAAAGATTAATTTGGTGTGAAGAGAAACTGACCAGATGTGGAGAACATGGCAAATAATTAATCTTGTGTTCTCCTTCCCAGGTCTGGGGTTGTAAGTGGTGAGGTGAATTCTAAATTTGGCCTTCTGAATGCAAATGAAAGACATTTATTACAGAAAATTAGGCACGTTGCAATTATTAATAGCCATTTTTTATCCAAGCTTTAAAATTCAAGCAGAGCAGAGAGTAAAGTTCTGGAAGACTTTTTTTTTCTTTGCAGACCCAAACTATTGATCAGACTGCCAGAAATGCATTCCACCCCCACCCAGTCACAAATGAAAGCAGATACATACTGTACCATCGAAGCTAATTATTTCAGAAAGCCTCTTTCTGTACAAATGCAATGTGTATATTTTTTTATGAACACATGGAGCAATCATGCAGTGACAGCAAACCTTTCACCTTTACCCATTTCTTTTGAAGACCTTCGTGATAAAAGGCAAGAAGGGAACACAGGGACAAGGTGGACCATCAACGAAATTGGTAGTCTTTGGTTCCACGTGTGTTTTTATGCAGGTATAGTCAGTCATTCATCTGCTGAGGTGATCTTATTTTTGTTTGCCTATTTTCCATCAGGAATGTTTACCTTTGATTGCTTATGTTTAAAGATACTACATAGTGTTTACTCAACTGCTTAAACACGGGTAGGCAGGAAAGAAAACAATGATTATTTTCTTCTTTTTGAAAATAAAATGCTCTTAATATATGAAAGCGAGTCAGTCGTTGAGCCTGCCTGCTGCCAATGGCAATTTCTTAGATTCTTTTTTTTTTATTCGGCTCGAGACGTTTAATTAGGTGTTAGCACAGATGCCCCCAGCCCGTGGGTTCTGGGTTCGGTTAAGGACTGGACTGCCTCCTGTGTACAATTCGCATGTTGTTCTCACTGCTGCAGGTCCTCCATGTTTCTTCCCACAGTTCTAAGAAGAGATGCCAGGGTTATTTGGCATCTCTAATCTGTCCACCATGTGTGTGCCCTGTGATAGACTGGCACCCCCCATCCTGGGTTTAGCCCACGTTGTGGCGGTTGTCAGCTGGCTTAGGCTCGAGGTCACTGCTGCCCTGTACTGGACTAAGCAGTTTCTGAAAATGTTCAATAAGCATTTATTGAAAGCGGATGGACTAAACATTAAATAAAATATTCCTTTCATATATGTACGCTATTATTTCTTACAGACATTGTTTCATCTTTTTAAATACATTTTTGTAATATTAAAAATAAACTGTCGCCCTCTGGAGATGTAGAATACACAGTAAAATATGTTATAATAATTCTTCATTCAAAAGCAGATGCCACGGCTCAGTTAATAATTCTCAAAATTTGATTTTTCCCACTGCTTTTGTAAAACAATATGTTTTAACCTAACTCCGTGCTTTAATGAGATTGCACATTTATTCATGAAATGCATTTTTAAAAAGGAGTGTGTCACCTTAGATTAAAAGGGGGGGATTTCATAAATTCAACACTCCTGACTGCCTAGTTAAAATCAACATAAGCCTTTCTAAATTTATCTTCAGTGCATTCAGCTTTACTGCTTTTCTACTGTCTGGAAATTCTAAGAACAAATTACAAAACCACACCAAATTAAAAGGGAAAACCAGTGCAAAACAAAAATCAAATGTAAACTTCCCAGATTATAGTTCAGAATACTGTATATCTGGTCATCATATACTGTACAGTAAAGTTGCATGCTCAAATATCAGTCTTCCCTGTGCAGTATCCTAAACCAGCAAAGACCCTTTCCTTTTGAGTCAAAAAGACAGGCACAGATGTTTTTTGATGCCTTCCAAAGTAGAATCGATGAACCCACAAAAAGTCTGTATAAAAACACCACCTTCAGTCTCATACAAACAAATAGGCAATATTTATAAATGTAACATATAAATACATTCTTCATCTGTCTCTGTCCTCGATTGTCAATATACTTTATAACTCCTTTACTGTATATATATATATGACAGTTGTATATAAATATAATATGTTTAATATGGAATATATTAAACATTTGTTGCAAATTTAGACAATGCATTGTGCGGTATTACTATTGTGAGAGGTTCAGAAATACAACAAAATGTGATCTTGCAAACAACACTAATAGACATGTTTGCGAATGTTTATTTTTAGGAGGCTTCTTTCCTGGCTCCAGAGACTGCAGTAAGAAGACTGATTTGGAGATTGGCAGCACAGCTTTATGTAGGTGTTTTGGAACATACAGTTATTATGCGATGACCTAATATGTACTGAACTGCAGTTTTGTGAAGTTTGTTTGATTTTTGTTATCACAGTGGATTTCCCCTTTAACGCCCTCTCTGTACTGAGAAAGCCAAATTTAAATAGCATTTTAATAATTACGGCCTAAGAAAGACCTGCAGCGTGTAAATTCTGTTTTCCTGTCTGCCTTTTGAAAGCTTGCTTTCTTCAGCCTGCAGGGTCTGCAGTATGGCTCTCCCTTGTACTGGTAAGCCATGCATACAAAATAAGGGTGTAACATTCTGAATATGTAGATGTGGCTAAGTATTCTGTGAAAGTAAGAGCATATCCCATTCAAACAGGCCTTAAAAGGACTTGAACTTCAAATGCTCTAATGCTTCCGTTAATATTAATGACTAACCCCCTGGAGTGTGAACAAAACTAGAATGGCCAGGGTTAATAGGCAACGAACTTTTAGACAGCTTCAGTCCTGAATAGTCTCTCAACAGTTCCTGGGGTCTCATAAAATCCCTATCTATGTGTGAGGTCTCTGTACACACCATGTTTGTCAACACTGAAGCCACAAATCACAGAAAAGAGAGGAAAAATGTCAATGAAACAGTCAATAACCTCTGTAAAACCTAAACAAAGCTGAAAAATCAAAAACCCATATCGACAATGTTTTAGATTGTTATTAGCTATTTTTATTTTTCTTTGGTATACTTGTCATCTTAGAAATTGTATTCAACAAGAAGATTCTACATCAAGTTTAATGAATCTGTATTTATAACATCCAGTCAAAGTACAGCTTATTGTAATCGTTTGATAATGATCAGATCTAAGTTGAGATGATTGGCTCTACTTTTGTCAGCACATGACTTTCAGCAATGTACCCACTGCATGAGTGTAGCAAAACAAAACATTTTACTGCAAATTGAACTGTATGATGTGGGATATATAGCCATTTATTTTAAATAAAGTTTTTAAATACTGTATGTCAACTAAATGGTTGCATTGTATAAGCAAATTTCTTAGAAGAACTGTTTTTAGGGAGGCTAAAATAAGATGCACAATCATGGATTTGTTTTATCTTGGATATTACAGAACAAAATGTTTTATATAACGCTACACATCTGAAGTGGTGTTTAAGGAGTGCAGTATAAATTAGAGTGGGTGATCCTGGTCAAAAGGTGCAAGTGATGTTTTGTTGCAAGACAAATTAAGTTGGCTGAAAAACGCAAAAGAAAGGCAGCCAGCAATGCTTCCCTTTACACAGAAAAATCTCTGGTAAGATAAAGGTGATAAAGAAAGTGACTGCCATGTCTGTAGATATTCAGACAACAAAAGCTGTCAACAGGTTCATTGGTTATAAACACACGGCAAACCAAGAACAAAGACATAGTTCTTAATAGAAGAAAGCAAATCATTTAAGTAATTTAAAGAGGGAAGGTCAGCAGAATGCACCAGACTCAGAAAAAAAGGATAAATCAAGTTAACTGAAAAATACTTTGTAATTTAAATAAAATCTACTTGAAAGCAAGTACACTGGCAGTTTAAAAGAACAGGCTTTTCTATTTGCAGTGTAAATCAGTGATTTTCACCCACTTAAAAAAAATGTTAAAATGGTCAAGTGATAAAGAAAATAGAAATAGAGAAAGTATTTACTAGTTATATGCTAAGATTAAAGATTGTACAGAATTTAGAAAACCTAAAACCAAATTTGAATGGAATTCTTCAGTGGATTTCCTGTACTTAAGTGTAGATTTTCTGCAGATTTTCTCTCTCCTCAGGCCAAGGAAAAGGAAAACACTTAAGTGCTTGTGATGTAATTGGTATTCACAGCCAATAGCTGCATACTATACAGGCCATGTCCTCAGTCTGTCACCGTGGCAACAGCATTTCCTTCAGAGCTCAACCTCAGGTTCTCTTAAAAGTAAAATGGCTGAAAGAAAAAGGAATCCAAACTGGACAGAGGAGGAGAAAGCAATCCTGTTGAAGGAATACTCAAGACGAAAAGAGATCCTAACAAGCAAGTTTAACCCTGCAGTGACGTCAGTCATTAAGCAAAAGCACTGGAAAGAAATAACAGATTGTGTTAACTCTCAAAATCCCACAGTGAAGAGAACCATTCAAGAAGTTAAAAAGAAATATGAAAATCTATCAACTGCAGCAAAAAAAGAATACAGAGAATTAAGAAAGGCAGCTACAAAAAGAGGTAAGTGATATCTTTGAACAAGTACTAAATGTTTACTTAAAACATGAGTGCAAGTTACTCTTTTTTCAGCTCAACTTGTAATTACTGAGAAATATTACAGAAAAAATTACAGTTCCATATTTTGCAAAAGTAAACTGTAACCAGTTAAGGTAAGGAATGTATCACTATGCGGTGTACCAAATACTACTTTCAATGAGATACAGATGGCAAGGATATTGACCTGTAGTTCTTTGGTGTGTTGGGAAAGGTGTGGCACGTTTTCTAATTGGAACAAAAATCTTCAGAAATCAACTTTTTAATTATAGTAGGTGGACATTTCTGGGATGTTTCAGATCAATTTATGAATCTTGGCATCTCACGTCTTGAAGGAAGGTTTGATTATTACAGCAGTCCATTTTTTGTAACAAACACAGTGACTTCAAAGGACATTGAAGCAAAATAATATTATAGAGCACACAGTGGATGGTGATCTCATTGAAACAAAGAGGTACCAGTTAATTAAAAGCACAATGAAAAAAAATATAAATTAATCATAGCAGTTTCCTGGTAAAAATATGAAATAAACTTTAAAAGAACTGTGTGAATTTACCATTTTATGCAGTATACTTTCATAAGGGAGAACAAATTCCAACACACCTAACAACAAAGCAACAGTTTGTTTTTAGAAGGAGGTAGGTGTGAAAGTACCGTACATGCCTGGAAGCAAGGATGATGGCGCAGGAGGCTCATTAAGGTACTGTACACAAAATAAAGGGTTTCAGTAAATCAATAGCAAACTAAGAGCTGTATGTTTAAGGCAGCAGCACAAATATAAGAATAGTAGACTCAAATGAACAAAAGTAACACAAACATGAACATCTGTAAGTAAAGAGCTAGACTGACTTTTACCAAGAATTGGTAAATATTGGTAATATTCAGACAATAAAGAGTAGTCTAAAAATTGTTTGACAGCAATCTATTCAAGCTTTCTTCCGATGTTTGGTAGTAATTCAAAAACAACTTCTGAACATGTTTTAAAACACCAGACAGGGACTGAGGCTATTACCTATTCTAATTTAATGCATTCTCTGTATCTAGTCATCATAAGTACATTTGGTATAAGGATCTCAGCTGTTGCAATAAAGAAAAAGAGTAATCTGTCAATATACTATATTTATAGCTCCACAGGAACCCTCCCAGCTGTCTGGCCCATCACCCTTACAGACCGTTTCAGTATCTAGCTCTCCAGCACTCCCTCCAAGGATCGTGGCTGTATCCTCCTTTGTCCTACCAACTAGTAGACCACAAGCACCTCTTCCACGGCCTCCTCTGTTGGTTCCTCGCCCTCGACAGGTCACTCCAGTCCTACAACCTCCTCGAGCGGTTGTCAGTTCTTCAGCGGATGTCCCTTCCACTCCCAGAGGAACGAAGGAGTTAGGAAACTTTGGCGAGGAGCTTGATCGGATTCATTCGGCCATCACTAACTGTGGGGACAGGATAGTGGCTGCCATTGACCCTATTGCTTCATCTCTCCGTGAACTCACCCACCACCTTGGCTCCCTAGTGGATCTGCTGGCAAGACAGCCCTCACCTCCATGCCATCACACGGCCATTCAAACCTCTGAGGACAACCAGGAGGAGTCAAATATAGACAACACAGCTCTACTAATAGTGCCTAAAGTCGAGGAGACATCCCCTTCCTATCCATCAACATCTTCAACTCAGATGATCCAAAACACTGACGATTATAGATAGTACTACCGCCAAGCACCCTTATTAGAAAAAACTCTTACCATGCCATGCATTTAAACCTGTGTCGTACTGATAATTAAGAGAGGTGATGATTCTCACCAGGATCTCAGCTATGTTAGCTGACTAACATTTGTCTTAAGATTTGAACTTCTATTGCAGCTTATTATTCCTCAATCACTAAGCATGTTAAAGAGATGGCAAACCCACCAAACACCTGTTACTATTTAGATAGGACATGGCATAAATGATACAATCCCACAATAGCCTGACATTTCACATATTGTATACAACTCCACCCCAGTGATGTATACACATTTAGTTTTGAATATCAAAACAATATTGTTAATATAGGAAGCCTTCATTAAAATATTTTAACATTTAAAATGTTATAGTCCTTTCCAGTAATTGTTTGTTCAGATTTGAGGTGGACCAATATGAGAGTGTCTATAAAAGCCAAAAGGTTATAATTTCAAATTCCATTAGGAAAAAGTACCTTCAAAAGAAATTCATAGCAAGCATAGGTAGAAAAGATTTCTATGCTTCTGCTCATTTAACAGGACTCACTGGCAATGAGCCTGTTAGAGAAGGTGATGTCTCTCCCTAGGAACCTACTGTACATAGTGCTGAATTCTCCTTGGAGACCTGGCTTTTTAAATTGGTGAAATTCACCGTCTGGGTATTGGCACTGTGCGATTCTGAAGCCAGAGCTGTCCAGGAGCTGATGGGACTGAATCCCAGCAGGGCTGTAGGGGCACACAGCTCTTAAGAGTGGTTTTTAAGGTTGATATACAGTACTTAATTCAAGGGTGTAACAGTAAGCTTCAGGATTATATAAGAATCACAAACAACACAATAAGTACCTGTAATTTATTAAAACTAATATCATCTGGCACCATTATGAATCCTGTGTTATCCAATACATTCTATTAATAGCATAAATTTCACCCTTTATTTTTTTAATGAATTTTTTGATGGCTTTATAATGATTTTTATACTTATGTAATTGTAACTTCCATGAATACTTTGGACTTACTCTGAATTACAATTTCTTTAACAAGCTGTATTTAACTAGAAATTTCTAATTGTTAAACTGTAATTGTATTTCAGACTCTATCTGAGAGCAGCTTTTAGTGCTTTGGATACCCAGTTCACATCAGGTCACATTTATCTTGAGCCAACCAACACTATAAATGACACTATATCAACATTTAAATGTTAAAAACTTTATTACAAATGAGTAAACACCCCATATTGTGTTTGTTATGGATGCCAGTGTCCTACTGTATCAACACTGCTGTCTGTGCAAAATGAGTTTACCCTCCCCTTAACTTGACAGCCCATATACTGTATAGCAGCCCAGATAGACTGTAGCAGCAGTCATCCAGTATTCATCAAGATAAAGTCACTGTATGTCTGTCTTAAGATTCCCCACATGGACTCTGACTTTGCCTCTTTCACACAGACCTCTGCCTACTTTTTATGACTAGGGGAGAGGCAGGCATCCTTATTCATCTGACCATGTTTCTTTCGGATCCACACATCCCAGCAACATCAAGGCAAAGGTGTCTTTAGAGGCTTGTCAGATTATAAGGCTAATAACAAATGTACATTATTGAATATGTACTGTATATAAAATATTCCATGCTGCTTTATGGCATGAGTTCACCTGACTGAAATTAATACAATTTATTAACACAAAGAATTAGTGATGTGTTATAAACAGCTAGTATATTTACCGTACTTATTGAGCTTATAACCCTCTCCTGTTATTTAAGGAAACAGATTATTAATATTTATAGTACTCAAAGGACAGCTTTACTGCTGAAAGTAGAAAGTAGATAAAACCTATTGAGGAACTAAGAAAAACTAAGAAATATATTTGAGGAGGAACAAATACTGTATATTACTAAATATGTGGAGTAATGTATTTTATTATGTAGCAAATTTAAATACATAAGTTTAAAAGAAGTAATACTAAATGAAGAAAGATTACATGGAGTTTAAAACAAGTTTATTTTCATGATTCATGTCAATGGAAGTAATGGATAGTAACAACTACATGAGTAGTTCTGTTCTTTCATGTTAAATATAAAATATTCTGTACATTTAAATTAAACTTAATCAAAATTTACAAAAAGAGCTGGTTGCATATCTGTACTGTAACTTATGACATTATTTGAATGATTTTAGCCACTTTTTAGATGATTTTTTTTTTCATTTTTCACATTAAAGGGATAATAAAAAAATCTTATTAAACAGTGTCATGCACCTATGGCTTTAATGACTTCCCATTTTCCCTCAACCCCGAAAAACAGCATGTCAACTCTTTCAGATAGGCAAAGAAAATGCTGAATACAGCATGCAGGAACCATGCCATGAAAAAGGAAATTTGGCCCTCACATTGCTGTTGAGATTCTGGTCAACACGCACTCACTGCTTGCATTTTTAAAAAGCAGGACACCCTCCTGAGAGCTGACATCCTTGAGAGCTGCCTATGCTTTCACAGAAGGTGCTGTAATTTCGACCAGTTGATGAATTTAAAACTGACAAACATTTGGCCCCCTTGAATTTGGGTAACTCAGAATGTGCTTTTCCATGTCTTAATGAGGCTACAGGGTCTTACTCAGGGAAAAAAACTAACGCTTGGCAGGCCAGCAGTTGAAAGGAGAGAGTCACAACAAAGAGGTAAAGACTGCCTACACTTCAGAAGTAACTGGTAAGTCTAAACACTTAGCTAAACCATTTATAGACTATTACATTATTTGCTTATAACCAGTGAAAACATGCAAGTCACACTTAACCAAAGTCAGCAAAGACTACCTTTGAGGTTTTTGCTTTCAAAATATGGGTCTTAACGCAGCATATCAAATAGTCCTCTCCTTTATACTGTACTTTAAGAACAATTTTAAAAATGTCTTAAACATTGAATTCCTTTACATTTACCACAAGACCAATTCATACTGTCACCTATTCTGTCTGTTTTCCAGTTTAAAAACAGTATTACCCACTACATAAAAAAGGACTGAGATGCTTTTTACTAAACACCACAGCCACTGAGTGATTTGCCTCATTACTCTTTCAAGCAGTAGGAGAGTCAATTTAATGAACATAAAAAATTCATCCCGAACACTGAGGGTAACAAATGCTTTTGACTAGTGAAAACTCAAGTTTTTTAAAAAAAAAACTGTACAGCCTTACCTGTACAGAATATTGCTGTGTTGAATACAATAAAGTTGATGCATATAGTACACATACTACATAGTTCAGCTGGTGACATTAGTCACACTCAAACAAAACCATTTTCTTATGCAGAACCTTAATGTCTTCATCTAATGTAAAACTATCTTCCCGTCTCACAGATGTCTTAACTGAAACACAAAGACACCATGAAGACTTGATTTGTTTTTAAGTTAGCTGTAAAGTGCAGGTATTGCATAAAACACCACCGCTTTGAACTTAATAAAAGCTTCCAGGTCTCCAATAGTAAATGTTTTGAAAATACATTTTATTTAATTTTCATATAGAGTAGCACCAAAGAGATTGCTGAGTAAAACTGCAAGATAATATTTAGGTACATTTTGCGATTATCGTGTTTGTGTTACTGATGACATTTCAATTTAAAGGGGCATGTGGTGAAGAGAGCCCAAACAACCAAATGGTGTCCGTTTTCTGTGTATTCAAATCCTCTACTTCGAGTGAAAAACCTACAGGAGATAAATTGGGGATTTAGCAAGAACATTTTAGCATCTGGTTCCTCCTGGGTGCTGACAGGCTTTTCTTTCCCTGGGTGTCATCTGTTTTCATACAGCAGCAAGTTCTGAGCTTTTATTTGAACTACACATAAAATAACACAGATGTCTGTTCCACCAATTCAACTTTAAAGTCAAACAAGTATAAAATGAACACATCTATGGAGGAACCCTAACATCCCTTATTTTCAGTGAAAATTAAAGTGATTTTCCATCATTGTAGTGACTACTGGACTGTGGCAGATCATGAAATAAAAAGTGTTATTCTTATATTTTAAACAACACAACCAAAAATAAAATATCTAAAGTTTTAGATTATAAACCTGGAGAAACCTGACAGGCAAGACTAGTAATTCCTGAGTTGCTCTTGATACATGGAGAGATATATTGGTTTCACAGATGCCTTTTTGCAGACTTATGAAAAATACCATGCTTTCAAGCAGCATGGCCATATGGTTTTAAGAGGGAAAAAAATGGTTTTCATTCAGACCCACTTCTTCCCTCTAATGTTCTAATTGTTTAGTACTTATTCAACTGATAGTACATAAACACTCCTTTGACTGCCAGATACCTTTTGAGTCTTTAGGGAATGGGTATTGCCTGCCCCAGTGTTTGGACAGGACAGCCATAAGGCTGTAAAATATTGTAAGGGGGACCACTTGTTATTGAATGCCTCACTTGTATTTCCAGGTACTGTATATTTTTTTCAGATTTACACATTAGTGAGTGCTATCACACTAATACAACATTTATACAGAAGTGAGTTCTTCTCTCACACACACACACACTTTAAAACAACACTTCAGGCTTCATTTGTTAAATTCCTAAATACAAAACACTTTATTCTCTGACTCAACAAGATGAAAACTGTTACACATATCTGTAAACATTAAATTTTTTTTCTTCACTATCTCTGAACACTGATATCTCGACTTTTGAGGTCAGAATGGCTCATGTGAGGGTCCTGCTTAAAAAAAGTCAGATGCAATTGTCCAATGCCTGAAATACATTCCTTCATGGCTCATTCCTAAATATGTCATTCAATAAGTCATGCAGACCTTCTTCCCTGTAATTAATGTGATTTTATCCTGTAACCAAGGTCTGACTGTCGAATATTTTCAAGATAATGCAAGATGTTTAAGGGCACATCCTGCCAGGCATAAATAGTGTTTAGGTAGCGGTATAGATTAAATACTACAGTAGCTGTAATAACTGAAAAATACAATGAAAACAGCCTATTTAAAGCATATGGTTTCACCACCTTTCTTGATGTCAGTACTGGTATATGGAAGGAAAGCAAAAAGTACCTGCCTCTCATTATGAGTGGGAGTCAAGAACCCAAGTCCTCAGTCACTGATGCATAGCGGAGTGAAATGGATAAGAAATGCAACTGAGTAATCCTCACTGTGTGACGAAAGTCAAAGACATTTGTTGAGTAAGGACTGGCGTTTCCACCTTCTTAACTTTTGAAGTTTGAAGCATTATTTTCAAATTAATTTCAGATTCAACTATATACAACCTAATGTTTAAACAAAGACATAAGAACAAAGAAATGTTTGCAAGGGGGGGAAATCAACTGTAAATTTAATCATTTTATGTTATTTTGAATTGCAGCTTTAAGAAAAACAGAGCTGAGCAAACAATTAGGATAATAATAATCATAATACAGTATGCCATCATGAATCCATAATGATCATAATATTGCATAATACAGAGTCTAAAATAAAGATTTATAACTTCATCAACACAGGCTATAATGTAATAAGACAGATTGAGAGAAGCAAAATAAGACAGGATAGATATGGAATCAGTAGAGAATGGATGACAATATTTTAAAAATATTATGCTGTAGGACAGATTTATCTCAGTAACAAGTAAGTCTAGAAAGTAATGTCCCAAATGTTTTAATAAATCATTTTAGAAAAATATATGGCTAAAAGAGAACAGGACTTTATTGAATAAAGGAGACATAAAATCTAAAATAAAAAGATTTATTTGACAAAAATGGCCTTTATAGCTGAGTAACAAACCTTTCTTAAATCATGTATGGAGATTGCAACAAAAACTTTTCCATTATACTGCAAACAAAAAGGTTGTGTGGTCAAACAAGACCAAACTGAAACTTTTTGTTCTTAATGCTAATAGTTATGGGAAGACCCAGCCCAGCACATCTGCTGGACAATGCAATCCCTTCAGCCAAGCATGGTGTTGGCAGCTTTAAGCTAAGGGATGCTTCTCCTCAGCAGGTACTGGGAAGCTAGTTAGGATACAAGGAAAATGGACAGAGCAAAGCCCAAGACAACTTGTTTGAGTCTGTTAAAGACTTAAAAATGGAGCAAAAATTACCCTTTCAGTGGGACAACAGTCCAAAGCACTAGGCCAAAGCTACAACAGAGAAGCTTAATAAGAAGAAAGCAAATGTTCTTGAGTGTCCCAAAGTCCTGACTTGAACTTCAACTGTCCATTAACTGCCTCCAAATGATGTGAGAAAGCTTATATAAACCTGCCAAGAACAATGGATAAAAATTGCACCAAGCTAGCATGTAACATTAGTAGAGACTTACATAAAAAGACATCTGTCTGCATTTGCTGCCAAAGGTGCATTCACCAAATATTGAATTCATGGGTCTGAATACTGTACTTATGCAATCAACATATTTTTTTCTCTTTTGTTTTTGCTGGCATTTACTGTACCTTCTCTTATGCTTCAGTTTAAGCATTCAGGTTTTGAATAAAATATTGTAACGCAACGGGGGCTCAGGCGGGCGCCCTTGCCGCATCTGGTCGGCCCCTGCACCGTCCGGGGCTCGAACCCGGGACTTCCGCGTCTCTCTGCAGCGACCTAGCCCCGTGAGCCAAAGAGAGATCTCTCCACAGCCCAGTAGCTGTGGTCCTGCTATCACAGGGAAGGGCGGTGACGTCACCCGCTCTGGTACGCCGGCTCTTACACAGCGCCCTGTCGGCCGTAAGCGTTACACTCTCCCCCGCTTAAATCGCCGTCCCCGGCGAAGGGCTATCCCGCCCCGCTTCTGACACCAATGTAACGCAACGGGGGCTCAGGCGGGCGCCCTTGCCGCATCTGGTCGGCCCCATCCCGACTGGAGGCTCGAACCCGGGACTTCCGCGTCTCTCTGCAGCGACCTAGCCCCGTGAGCCAAAGAGAGATCTCTCCACAGCCCAGTAGCTGTGGTCCTGCTATCACAGGGAAGGGCGGTGACGTCACCCGCTCTGGTACGCCGGCTCTTACACAGCGCCCTGTCGGCCGTAAGCGTTACACTCTCCCCCGCTTAAATCGCCGTCCCCGGCGAAGGGCTATCCCGCCCCGCTTCTGACACCAATGTAACGCAACGGGGCTCGGGCGGGCGCCCTTGCCGCATCGGGTTAAGGCTATCCCGCCCCGCTTCTGACACCAATGTAACGCAACGGGGGCTCAGGCGGGCGCCCTTGCCGCATCTGGTCGGCCCCTGCACCGTCCGGGGCTCGAACCCGGGACTTCCGCGTCTCTCTGCAGCGACCTAGCCCCGTGAGCCAAAGAGAGATCTCTCTTTGGCTCACGGGGCTAGGTCGCTGCAGAGAGACGCGGAAGTCCCGGGTTCGAGCCCCCGAGGGTGCAGGGGCCGACCAGATGCGGCAAGGGCGCCCGCCTGAGCCCCCGCTGCGTTACAATATTAAGCGAAAAAATGGTAGGCATCATGTTGCATTTTCTCAATATGAGACACCATAGGAGTCTTTTGCAAATCAGACTTGCAAAAGAAGTGCATTAAAAACTGAAAACAACATTTACTTTTTTTATACAAAGGGTTTTGAAAGTCTGGAACAATTTTCCCATCCATGGGATACCGATATCCTGGCTGAGATCCTTTGCCACTTACAACCCAAACAAGCTAAATAGGCGGAACCTTTCATCTATCATACATTCTTCTACTACAATACACAGTCATTTTCAGATCATTAATGCTTAGCTCCTTAGCATTTTTCTCTGGATAAAGTCTTGATGTCAGAAAAAAAACACAGATGAGCACTAAGCCTCAAAAACCCCACAAAACATTAGAGCATTAGAAGAGCATACAGTGAAAGGGGACTGGTTGGTATCTGGCTGGCAAACGCATTGGTTCTGCTTGCAGAGGGCACACTAAAGCTGAAGATTAAAATGTATGAACACTAAGACACCTGTCTTCAGGGCTGAGAATGCAAATAACAGTGCCACTCATCAGGTTTCACAAAATCTAGTTTGGACACAGCAAAAGAGGCCCAGAAGTTGCAGGGCCTGAGAAAGCATTGAGTGTGCTTCATGCCTATTTTTTCCCAGAGATAAAGGTGTATAGAGAAATAGGTTTGTTATTGAGGTCTCGGAAAGCATTTTGATGGTACTTTTCTACGACCAAAAAAACAGGGAACATCCTTATACCAATTATTATGTCTCTGAGTAAGTGGTGTGAAGAAGATAGTTAAGCCTAGAAATCATCTTCTGCTAGATTTAAGAAAGTAATCTAGGGCAGATGAAAGTACAGAGCAGACTGAACTTTCTTTGACACTCTACAGCACACAACAGGTATTACATTAGACTTGATATACAGCCCTATTAAGAGCAGAACACACAGTCGCAAAGAAAAGTGCAGCTAAATGGAAGTTTCTTAAAAATCAGCGTTTGGATCTCTTTAACAAACATTTGTCAGGAAAAAGACAAAGAACAACTGAGAAAAATTATGCTGACTAGCCCAGCAAAATAAGACTCTATTTAATAGCCCTTATCCCTGAATGCTTGTGCCGGGGATGACAGAATATTGTGTCTTACTTGGTGCATCTTCATTACAAAGAAGTCTTGGAGCTCCATTAATAACTGAACACCTATCACAGAAACACACCACTGTCAGGTGATTTATGCATTCAATAAGGTGCACAGAGTGCATTTTTTCTCAATTGTCCTCCTTTATTTCATACTATATGAGGAGCAAGGCTGAATGAAGTAAAATAAGAGTCCTTTCACAGGGTAAGAAACCAGACAGGTTAACTTTTCATACTTAAATCCCTGCCTAAATTTAACAAAAATTAAAAATGGTTATTTACAAACCGATAAGAACATGTGCATAAAGAACATTGAAGATTTCTGTCTGACCAAGAAGTGTAAAATTAAAAAATGCAATTTTTTCATATCATCTGATGCATTATACAAAATGCTAATTCTGCTTTTATAGACAAAAGCAAGGATTTGTCCCTGTGTTCCCAGGGTAGGTGGCATTATGTTTACAGAAGCCAATCTATCATACTGCAAACAACACTGCAGTACTAGGTTAACTGCTATTATGTAGGCTTAGGGGGAAATAACAAGGAAGCAAAAATAGATTAAAAAAGCAATAAACTTTTTATCCGAAAATATAGTTGCATGTGGCTGGGTCAATAAAAGGCAAGCTGCTGTGGTCATTTCAGATTTCAACCCATCTTTTATGATATGCTTTTCATTCTAAGGTTACATTAATATACCGTAGGTACTAGAGGATGGCATGCAAAGTGATATTTGACAAGATATTAAGAAGGTCTTGCATCCATTAAGGAAATATAAATAAGTGACATGAGCTGAAAAAAATGTGTTCATATACAATACCTACAGTACATTTCAAAAGACAAATTTCAGTGTAATAGAATGCTTTAAGTTTTCGTTTTTCACTGGGCTCACAGTACTGATTGCACGTGTGCGATTTTATACATCGTACAACAGGTTTTTTTTGTAAAAGCTATTATCAAGGAACCATAGGTACAGGAACACGAGAATCTTTAAATAATATATTGTCACGTCAAGGCATAAAAGTAGGAGTTTTGAAACTACTGTAATGTTAGAATGTTTATAGCCCTATTTACTTTCAAGAGAAATAATTCAAGTCTGAGAATAGCCTTCAAGTTTTTAAAATGCACCATGTTCTACAGCACTGTGTACTGAGGACTTTTTTCCAAGTCAAAGCTCTAGAGAGAGACATTGCATGCATTCATTTCCAACAAGTATTTTCTGTATAAAAAACATTCTCCTTCGAATACAATGCCTTACTGACAGCTGTGTATATTTATAGATTCTTAGAAAGAAGGAGAAGCCATATTCCTATTAAAAAGCAGCAATGCAGAATGGATATAAGAGCCAACAAAAAGGCATGCACTTCTCAGCAAAATGTCTCCACATTTGTTTTATTTCCACCTTGCTTGCATTGTCAAATATTCTATAATTAAAAGTCATATGGGCTAGCCATTGTAGTGTATACTCTATGTGATACCAACAAATAGAATAGAATACCAACAAATTCATTTTTAAAGCTAATTTGATCTTTGATATACATTATCATTTGTGTGTGTCCACATTTTATACTGTATATGCACACCAGAAATAATTTATGTAGTAGTTCTCATAAAATATATATTTAAAATGTGGATGAAATTTAGATTCTGATTAATTACTTTGCTAACAACAAAACAATTTAAGGAAACTGAAGTACGTTGAGATATATCAGGTTATATAAACAAGGTCATTACCAACCATCCAATACCCGTGGTTTTTAGAACCAATTTAATTTCCTGCCAATATCTGAAACCTGCAGTCTTGTATAGAATTTCAGAACTGATAGTCCAAGTTTGAATCTGAATTTTGTTTTAAAACACAGCAACCTCAGAGCCATTACATCATTTTTTTTTAAATAACTCATCCATCAGGTCTGAGAGAGACTGTGAATATGCTGACTCTTACAGCAAAACCATGCACCTTGGGAGATTCCAAGACAAATATCATAATTGGTGTGAAGCCTCTTAAACAGCACTGTACCACACTGCAATAAAAATGCCAAAAAGAAATTCATCCATAAATATCACAGCTCAGGTGGTGAGTAAATGAATCTTAACAGGAGCCTGACTTAAGCCAGCTTTCCTAACAGAAACTAGGCTGAAAATCCATTATGAAGGGGACACAACAGATGCTTTCTATTATAGCCTAAGATCCACAGGGAAACAACTGGCCGATTATTTGCTATACAGCTCACTCTTAAAAGAAGTCTTGAAAAATACTTATTGAACACAACAAAAAAATGCAGTGATGGTCAAGCCACAGAAACGCATGGTGCAGATAAAATTGAACAAAAATACAGTCGTTTCGCCCTCTGATGAGGATGGACCATCGTTTTTCAGGTGAATGTTCAAGGTTTTCAAATAAAAAGGCTTTCACATTATTCTCTATCCCCATAATAGTATTTGTGGAAACAGTCCTGCATTCTACCCTCAAATTACAGTGAGCTGAAATTGATTTTCAGAAAATTACAGCAATTTTCTTCTAGTTTATAACATAACATTTTTCCCAAATTACTTAATCAGGGTATAATACATTAAAACAGACTTTTAGTTCTACACACATACTTCTACAATACTGTCACTGCACCATGAACTCATAATGACTTTGACTGTGACAAAAGCCTACAACACCTACATTAGCAATGTACTGAAAGACAGATACAGAATGCACACAAACCCAACCACGTGAAAAAGGGTTGAATCAGCAAACTGATTGATTAAAAACACATTCGCTCAATAGGATTTTAGTAGAATCATTTACATTTACAAATCAGCATTTTTTACAAAAAAGCATTTTTGTTGTCAGAATTTTGTTCCATGAAAAAAAAAAACCTATTTGGTGTAACATATTGGGAGTGAATAAGAGCATAAGAACCTGCTTTAAATCAAATTATCCTTGAAGCAATTGTGCAACAGAAACAAATATGAAACCCGAAGATAAATAAAGAAAACCCTCACTTTGCATCAAGTGGCTTTTGGGACACGACAGATGACTCAGGATGAGTCTCCAGACCGTTATTTATTTAAAGGTGTGTTAAGGGAATGGAAGGCAGCACCTGAACAGTTTAATAGGGGATCTCTGGAGAGCTCACATAATCCATTCCTCTCCATTTTGGGTTTTGCTTGATAAAGACACTAGCAGTGAAAATGCAGAGAAGAGTCGATTTTCCCCATCCTTGTCATTTTGCGAACATCTACTTCCATTTGTCAGCAAACTCTACTTATTCATACGTTTCCATGTGTTGTCCCTGATGTTTATTCACTGCCAGAAATGGGCAGCAACTTTATCGGTGCTTCTGCTGCAACAAAGCAGGCAGCCCTTCATAATAATGTATCTACTTAAACCATTCTGTACTGTAAGTAACACTATGCACTTAATGTATACAAACATGATATTAATATAAATATACATTCTAGAATCAAGGTGGGATCACTAGGATAACTGAAATGGTACCTTTCAGGAGCTTACTAAACTCTTACAGTCTTTGGAAATGTTCTCTCAATTGAGAAAGAACAGTTATAAAAAAGTACTGCATTTTAAATTGCTAGATCATCACTGGTAAAGGAATTACGCACACCACACATAAGCTCAACGTGTTAATCAAGTCCGGATACGCAAGGATTTAATGAACCATACCCTGATTTAAACAGGATGGGACAGATGATAACATCGCTATGTACTGGTGATTTGCAATCAGTATGAGCCCTCCAGATATACAGACAATCCAATGATATCAATAATAACATCTCCCCGTCAACTGCAACAGCTAAATAGAGCACTAATGGTATTTCTCAGTGAATATTTTCCCAGGAGAAGTAAATCTTCTAAAACAGATTGCATAGGCAAAAGACATTTATATTGCCTGTTAAAAGACATTTATTTGACAATCGAGAGGAAAGAAACACTGAGAAATGTTGCATTTTACCTTTAAAAAAACTTGTGTGAGGATGCTGGGAGTTTTACCTTTTAAACAGTTATATTGAGTTATACAGTAGAGTAGACACAGCTACCCAACACACAAATTCCATGTTTTTCTACCAACAGCACATCTCTGACTTGACTACAGATTTAATGAGAGGAAGGTTGAAAGTAAAAATATATATATATCATTTTAGAACAAGCAGTGGAGCACAGCCTGTCTTACAGAAAGATTTCTTGATCTTCAACTTACTGGTGTGAAACACGGTATCTAGTCCAATTTAAGTCTTGCCCATTGGGACTGAGGAAAATGAATTGAAACAGATGCAGGTGCCATTGCAGTGGTGTTGGAAAGGGTTCGGTTTACATAGACCATCTACTACAGAGCTGCTTCGGTAACAGAGAGAATTGTGTGGCACCCCCTGCCATTCACCAACCACTGTGAGCCTAATGATTTTAAAATTATTACAATTCTTATCTCTGTTGAAATTATTTGAAACCCTTTATAACATATAGCTAGAACTATGACTAAATTGCAAGCAACAAAACGAAGGTTTTAACTACAAAATAGGTTTCTGTGATTATCAACTGTGAACTTAATGTTCATTTTGTTCCTTTAGGTTCTTTTTTGCAAACTAACTCCTTCAGTTGTTAGATTACTTACATATTGATTACAGATTGTGATGGTAATGTCTATTTTTCATTAAACCTCAAAAGGATTACAATTTTAAGATGCTCAAGGATCTCTAAGTACTGAAAATATTTCTCAAAAGACTAGGAAACTACTGTACAGACAAAAAAATATAAATACTTCAAGGTGCTTCAAAGCTGTACTAAGACACATCATTTTTAAAGCATGACTGAGTAAATGCAACTGTGCATCTGGTTATGTATTATCCATATGACGTCTTTTTTTTTCTTTTCTGCTTCAATCAGCCCTGTTCCTCAGCATAAAATATGAGCAGGTGCACAATATGAGCTAAAATATATCTTCTAAGACAGCAGACTGCTTAGCTGGTAGAAAGGTTGGAAATAGAAGACAGATGAAGCTTACATTGCATTCTCCAAATCTTTCCAATCAAAATCATCAGAATTTCTTGCTAATGACCATTAAAACTTTCGTGAATTACAAATCATAAGGCAGTAAGGGGGTTATCATTATTGTAAACTCATCACCTTTTCATACACCATTAATTAACATTAATTGACATTAACACTAATAACACTAATATTTAAAACAGGAATCTGCCAATTAAACACTTAAATCTATACACTGGTGTTGCTTATTTTCTTTTATTTTACAATGAGAGAATAATTATTTTTTTAAGGTCATTCACTAGACATACAGTAAGAACATAAGACAGTTTGCAGTTGAGAAGAGACCATTCAAGCCATCTAACCTGTTTAGTTCTAATTAGCTAATTGATCTCAGGGTCTCATTCGGTCTTTTCTACAAGAAAACGATGGTACTGACTTTGGTAACACGGCTAGTTGTTTTTTTCCCCAGACTTCCCACGTCTCCTTCTGCAAAGGAGTGCCTCCTGTTCTCGGTTGTAAAGGCACTTCTCTGTGTCACCTGGATTGTATTTCACTGGTGATTCTGTTAGTTAATTGGGATGCCAATGCCTCCCGGAAATGTACCTGGTTTCTCTTATCTGGACAGATTACAGAGCAGCCATACCTTTTCGGTGTTGACCCAAACTAAACACCATATTCTAACTGAAATCTTAGGAGTATACCGGACAATTTCAACACACTACCCCTTGATTAAATTCCTATTTTAAAACTATATAAATCCTAAAATAGCAACGTAAATAAGGCAGATTTAGGAAGTGCTTTGGGACTTGTAAGGCAGTATGTTACAAAATTTCACATGTAACTGATGGAAAGTTAGAAATGTGTGTTTTTAAATCAAGCATGATTTCAGAAGTTGTATTTAGACTTGCTGTTTATGTTTCTTTTCTTCATGCTATGCACACATTTACAAGACCTAAAATGATGTATTCTAGTGAAGTTTAAGAGAACTCCACAGTGAGGTAACTTGTGACCTTAGTTCTGAGTTCTATCCCAGAGGCTCAGGAAGGCCGAGCTCACTGCTCCTCTCTATGTAACCTTCTGTGACTCTATCACTCAGGTGCTCATTCTGAGCAGTCCCAGCCTGCTGAGGCTTATGCTAAGCCAGGCTGTTGTGAAACTTCATTCTAAAAAAGCACATTTAAATATGCCGTTTATGTTTTATTTATACACACACATACAGCCAGATTTGCAGGCAACAGTACAGCCTCTCCTTGTCTCCACTTTTTCTGAGGGATTCAACTCCAGAAGGCAAGAAGGTAGGGAAGGGACACCAAGCCTTAGAAAATGATTTATGGATGAATCAATAAATATCAATGGTAACATTGATAAATGAGAACAGTTCAATTGTCAATATTTATTAATTATTAGATGAATTAGTGAATTGTTTCAAAGAGGGGGTTGCTAATGCTTTTTATAAGACTATAAAAAGTATGAGAATCAATTGTATACTGACAGACATTAAAGCCACAACCAATGAGTACAGGAACTAACAGCATTCACTGCATTTTCAAGTTCTCTCAGTATACCGTACCATATGTGCACCACCTCAATGTGAGATCCAGAAAAAATAAAGCCTGTTTACATTCAGATAGAAGGTTTTCCTTTGTCATACCTCATACTGCCGGTTGCTGTGACTCCTGTGAACAGTGTGACAAAGAAAATAGTAAAGTACTGAGAGTTCTTTTTTTTTTATCTGTAACAATGAGATGAAGGTTTGAAGCAATTTCTTTGGTTTCATTTGAACTGCTAGGGATTGATGATTTCTAAACCTCACTGGTTTGTTTTATTGTTCCTGCTGAAAAATTTAAAGTGGTAATCTTCCAGGACCCTAAGTAGGCATCCAGCAGTGAAGAGTTAGAATAGAGCCTGAAATGAAGGATTGAAAATCCTGAAAAAAAGGCAAATTGTGTAACACTTTAAACTGAGTTTTCAAAAAATATGAAATGTCTTCCATTCTTTTACAAAAAATACTTCACTACGCAATCATCCTGTAAATACATGTCCTATAACTTTATACAATCAAAATGGAATGTTTAAGAATGGAAAGGAAAATATACATAGTCACAATTTATGGAAAATTATAATTCTTGATATTTGAAAGTTGTATTGACTTTTATAAAGACTATAAATCAGCAAAGGGAATCTTGGCTGGTTTATTAATAGCTTTAACATACTGTGGGGTTTAAATATCCGAATACCCCTTAGAAGCGGAACTTTTTTCTTTCACCATACTGAAAGCAGCTTATGCCACTTGGGTCTGGCAATGTGAATCTACTTGTAACTGTTTCCACTTTCCTGTAATTAGTAACTCTCCTTTAAGTAATCATTTCCACTCCAGAGTAATTTTCACATCTCGATAATTTCTCGCCAGTACAAAATCGGTTTCAGTGATAATAACAAACCTGTTTTTATAGATTGAGGTGTTTAGTTAATGTTCATTTTTTAACTTAGGTAAAATGCTTGTCAGAGTTTTTTTAGACTCCTACCACACATTGTTAGAATGATGTGCTTTGTATTCAAAGTCCTCATTTGAAATTGAGATTGGAAGGTTCACCGGAGCCATTCAATTTAATTTGGAACAGCCTGAGCATGCAAGACTCCTCATCAGTTGTTGCCCTTGTTTATTCTCAGATGATGAAAGCAGTGGCACTTCGGATTGTTCATACTCCAGTCATCTCTTTGCCCCAGTTATTTCAACATGTTTCACCTGTGTCAGCCCCCTCTTGCTTCCTTCATTCTCCCAAACTAATGAAAAACGTATCTGTGGCGCTAATTGACCTGTCTTCTACTAACAGGCAGCCAATTAAATTAAGTGAAACATGTAATATGTTAGGAAATGCATCTACACAAAGTAGAAAAACAGACTAGCAAACAAGAACTAGAAATATTAGGATATTCAAGTGAAGTGGACCTGATGTATTGACTTTTGATTTCAAAGAACACATAAAAATATTTATGCTGCAAGGAAACACTTGAGATCTAAAAGTTACAAATGAGACCTTTGCTTAGACCAAGAATAGACATTCTTTGTTTGGCCACTGACTTGACACTTCCTGATTTGTTTCTGCCTTTTATGACATGCAGAATATCTTTAAAAGAGACTCAGCTCTATAAGAAGAATGCTTTCAAGACCCCCCAGTTTAGAAGCATTATTTGTGAAACTCTTTCATGTCTGTAACAGTTTTACAGTAAAACAGGGCTCTGTTGTGCAATGGTGACAGCAGTGGAAATGGACAACTCGCCTGAAAAACAAACACGAAGACGAGTAAGGCTGGAAATACAGTAGGGAGGTAGAGAAGGGAAAAAAAAACAAGCTGAGAGGAAAAAGTGCCATTGTGAGGGCGAACAGGTCAGCTTTTAATGAACCTTGAGCAGGGGCTGTCCAGGCTCATCAGTGAGAAATCAGTCAACAGGGTGCAGGCAAAGAACAAAATCCTTAAAAAGCCCAGTGCAGCCTGTTTTAATCCCTTTTCACTGGTACTTAAACAGCCTTGAGCAAAATCCCTTGGCTATACAAGACACTGAATTCCCTGCTGAACAAACAAAAAAAAGGCATGCTTCCTTCCCAAGGCCAGCAACAGAGCAGTCTAAAAATTCTGCAGGAGGTGCTACACTCTATTACTATGGTGGCCTTCTTACACAGTGGTGTGCCATGAATAAGAATGAGGCTAGCACTCAAGGGGTTGCCACGTCAACCTTTAGACACTTTTTTTAAAATGATGAATATCATTTAAAAGAGGAGATAACTGACAATAAACAAATTAATTGCTCAAGGAGATTGAGCTGTGTTGCTTTATATTCCATCTACAGTGTGCGGTATTTCCAGCCCTTCTCTAAAGTCTGCAGCACCCCGCAACACTGCTGCTTCTGCATTAAAGTCATGTTAGTAACCATAATTTGCTGCTGAAACACAGCGACTGGCAAAATAATCCAATCTGATCTTCGGTAAACAACATACTAGTACAGATTCTTATAATACACGTGTGGCTCTTCTCATCCTAACAAAGAGCCACATCAGGGCACCACAGCTGGCAGGTGATGTGCGCTCAGCTCATACCTCAGCCTCATCAGCAGTGTCTTTCATGCCTTCCTGGAACACCAACGTTTGCATCGATCTCCCTGCCCACTACTCATGTCCCCGGTGAATCAATAGCGTATTGAACTCACCAACACGCACACCTACCACAACAAGAAAAAGGTATTTTGTAACGCTGAAACCTAATCATTAAAATGATTCATCTGAGCTACAGGAAAACAGTTTTATCAGTATACTCCAATTTTTTGACAAAAAGTAAGATGATGCTTTTTTTACAACTTGAAGAGCCCTATTCTACCAAGCATGCCTTAAGCACAGCTTTTTTCAGTGATCTTTATAATATGACATACAGTATAACTCATACAACTACAGCTGATGGATGGTGCATACTGTACGTGTACTAGAATAATAATAATAATAATAATAATAATAATAATAATAATAATAATAATAAACTTTATTTTATATAGCACCTTTAAAGGTGACTTCTCAAAGCGCTTTACAGGATGACAATAACAATAAATAAGAAGACTACAACAATAAATACTGTATGTAAAACAGTATTTTACTGTTTTTAGTTTTCAATATTTCTTAATTGCTCCCAAAAGACTGAAGTGTTGTTGATTATAGTTTTAAACTCAGAAGACACTTGCCTTTATTGCAGTAAGCTGAATTTAAAATAATGTATACATGTATAAATCAGTATATGACTGATTTGCCTGCACATCTTAGCAATGCAACAAAGATGTGCTCCACTGTTACAGGGGAAGCTAAACCTGTTCTCAGTGAACTATATTTGTGCACATTTTATGGATATCTTTAAATTCTCAGTCACTGAATATCTGGAACAAATGGTAATTTCAACTAATTAAGCCCAGTAATTGATTAAATTAATTAAAAGTGTTAAAATTAATCTATTAACAGCTCACATAAAAAAAGAAATAGAGAAACATCTCCTTCCAAGAATATCTAGGCCACTCCTCCACTGTTAAGTGGCTCCAGATATGGTCCTGCATTTTTTTTGTTTGTTTGTCAAGGCTGTTCAGATGACACGATCCTAACAGTGCTGGATCAGTGCCCTTATAATCTTCTGGTACCACAGTTTTCCCGTGCTGTGAACCCCCAAAGATATGAACATGGCATTAACACAGCTAAGAAAGCTGTCTTTCTGAAGGTTATATGACAAACATCTCCACCTGCTGGAGAGTATAAAAAACAATATCATTAAAGGGATTGGATTTTTTCTCGAACACATTTGACAAAGAAGTGCGCAATATAAAAACCTTGAAAAACGTATAAAAACTCATATTTGATCAACTTTCAGGTTCACTCTCATAAGCGGGGGCTCAGACATCTGCTTTCTCAGTCAATTGCTAGGTCGTAACAAAGTCAACAGAGTCTAATGAACTGGCAATAAATTACAGAGACAGCACCCATTAGTGAAATAAAGCATTTAAGTGTATGAGACTTGCTGCCTGGCAAAGAGCAAGCATGCTCTCAAAAACCACAGGATAATAACATGAAACGTACAACAGGTTATTTAATGCTCCATTTCATCTGCTATACTATCCTTAACTGTCAGAGTGATGCAGTGAAGCATCAGGAAACTATATCTTGCACCTTTTGTGCAAGTGTTTTTCTGATGTGACCTTGAAGGATCACTATCCTTAACCAACACGAATAAGAAACAAAAAATACAAAAATACACAAGGCTGGAACATTATGCAGAATAAGGAAAGGTCAAGTAGAATTGCTTTCACGAGACTATAGTGTGTGATTTCCCAAAATATATATAAAAATGTGATTCAGACAGACTAAGAGGCAACATGGGCAAAAAAAGTTTTTAAAATGAGACATCATCAATCATTTTGTCATAGTGAAGCACGACAAATTAGAAAGGAAGCCCATTAAGAAAGTGAGAATTGCCAATCAAGTTACATTAGGTAGATGACTAATGACAACATGGAAGTGCCTAACATAATTCCCTCCCCATGCAAGTACAGTATATCCACTTGTTTCTGTATTCTCTGTCCCAGCCAGGCCAGGCACAGACTGCCCCTGCTGTCTGAAGTCAAGAGCTGGTAGCACGTATAGTCAAGAGAACCAATTGACCAATGAAGCTGAAAGAGTTTAGGAAATATATAAGATCAAATGGAATAATAATAGTGCAAAAAAATAAATAAAGCCAGGTTTGAAGTTCATAATGTCCTAGTAAATGATTCACCTCTTAAATATAAAGAAATCTACATTTAAAAATTTAAACCAGCTGAGGAAGATGCATTGCTAGATTTGCCACCTCCGTGGAAATGAAAACTTTATTTTCATCAGTTCAGCATCTTGTTCAGCATCTTGTGATTAATCAAGTAGCAGACAGACATTTAGGCACAGCAGCTGTTGTTGTAAACCTGGTTTGTTAGAAGAGGTTGTCATTTTGCTTCCAGAAACAACAAGCTCCTAAATAACTTTTAATTAAAGCCAAATAAATTGACCACTGAAGCCTTATTCTGGAAAGCAGACATTTTGCTTCAGGACTTTAAAAAAAAATTTTTGATTCAATGACAATGTCTTTCTTATTATTTTTCATAACAGTTAAATGATTGGCATTGTTCTCTCACAATTGAAAAGAAATGAGTTTCTCGATTGTTAAAAGGATCTGTTGTTAATCACTTAATGGAAGGATGAATAAGCAAGGAAGAATAACAGATTATGAAAAAAACAAAAAAATACAATTTTCTATGTTATGTTGAAAAGATTACATAATTTATGAAACTAGGTTAGCCTATGCTATTTATTATAATAATCTCATGGAACCAGCTTCTACAGATTTAAACCCATAATTCCAAAGCAGCATTGCACAACCATTAGTGCAAAGCTAAGATAAGCAAGCAATACCTTCTGTCTACAGCTGCATGACCACTGATATTATGTTACTAAATGATTAAATATACTGGTGCTTTGTAACCTAAGCTGTACTCATTTAACATTAAATAAGAAAAACTGTTTCAGTGAAGAACTTTTTTTAATCACAAAATGCATGATGTATTGCTATCTCAAATTTCAATAGTAACATTACATAAACTGTATTTTAAGATAGCTGCACGCCATTCTACTAGAACTGTCTGTGGAATCAAATATCTATAAACCTGGAATCACAATTCATTGTAATCCACTATGAACATTTTTATTAAAATGTTCACAAAGTCCATGTGTTTTGAATGTACTGCATGTCTCATGTAATGACATGTTTAATGACTGAACCATGCATAGTAGATGTCCTACAACTAAATGGACATTCCCAGCCAAGAACTGGAAGATGATTGACTACAACGCAATACAGTGGGCTGAGGAGATTCAGGACGGTCTCGACAAGCTATAGCTTTCACTATAGCAACCTCTTGATGACATTTTCCACAGATTAAAGTATTTCACTATTTAAATATAAAATGTCCTCTTCAAAATGAAAACATCCAAAAACCATTATTCCAGATGTGGCCATGGATATTGGAAATTAGAACATGGAATGTGCTAATGAAAGCTTCATCTATGTACTGGACTAGCCCTTCCAGGAGATTTGAGGCTATAAACTGGATCTGCAAGTGTTCATGCAAATAAGCCAATAAAGCAGTTTCTTTGTCCTATGTTACTTATTAAGCAGCTCAATGGTTTGAATACTGACTTCCCATTGCGTGCATTAGTGTTGCCAGAAGCCTCTGGCATTTAGCACTGAATCTCAGAACTCATTGGAACACCTCAAATAGTGGATGAATCATCCAACACTGAAGAACAGCCCCAAGGATTTAACCCAATCTGTTCTTTAAAGTAATTAACTGAAGTAAATTATTACCTGACTGATACAGCTTAAAATTTAGTTAATTTCATAAATAAACCTGCCCTTGAGGACTACAGAAGCACGATACTAGTTTAAGGGTAGTTATGTGTGATGTTTTTCACAAGGGAAAACATGTACAGTATCTTATAGTGTAAGCATGATATACATGGGAATTACTATAGGAAATGCAAGCTTTGTAAGTACAGAAGGAGGCTGACTTGTTTCTAACAAACCCATTAAACAATGTAGATTCAAGATAATGAAAAAATGGAACAAGAACATAATTTCCAATTAATCACTTCAGATATACCTTAACTGCTTTTTTTCCATGATGCATATGTCATTACTTTTTAATCACAGCATTGCTCCTGCCAGGTACTGAACTGTAATTACATTTGTGAATTCTTATTAGCAGATAAGAATTTGATCGTGGACCTTCAGTAGAAGGTTTAACCAAACGTAATTAATTCTGCTGAATTAAGATGTCCTCTATTTCCTCAGTACAGTATTTTCCACTTTGTAAAAATGTCAATACCGGTAGTAAAGCTTCTTCAAGTGCTGTGCTGCTTTCCAGCAGGAGATAACAAAAATATGGGTTTTGCAAAGGAGGGGGGGGTGGAGAGAGAGAAGATTCAAAGCAAGTTTTCTAAAAAAAAAAATCTAGTCAGCACCTGAGGCCAAATTTCACAATCTTATCAAGCCAAAGAGAGTAGCTTCCCAGCAGGCACAACATAACAAGTATTGGGTAGGCTGCTGGTCTTGCTCCTAAAGCACCAATATGTTAGAACAAGAGCAGGAAAGCATTGTCAATTTACTTACTTTTCAGCACTCGCTGCTGTTCTGAATGTATCTGAAGGAGCAGTTCTCGGAAGAAGCAGGGGCTGCTTGATCGGTTTCCTTTCATTCCCTCCCATCTCCACGTCCTTTAAATTTTGATGACTCGAGACATGCACTCTGGACGGACGATGTCGGTCCTTTAAAAAAAAAAAAGAAAAAACGTATATTTTACCATGCAAATTGAAAAACCACTGAGGGGCCGGGTGGTTTGTTGGAGCTGTAAATGGGCAGTATATCATTAACACTCTTTTCCTTTGAGTTCCAAGTGGACAGGTGTCCATGACATTCGGCCAGTGTGACAACTGGCACTCATTAACACCTCCACAAGGATTTGCAAGGGTACGGCCTGACAAAGCCTCTTCTTCCAGTGGGGCATTGGAAGCCAGCACTGCCTTAAGCCTAGAGATATTTTTCATGTATACTATATAAGCATACGCAAAACTGAATCTTCTCTTCTGAAAAGGGCGTTAGATGTTCATCTGAAAGATTCCCTAATGTGTAGTGATTTGTGGCAGTGCTTTATTTTGAATATTTCGTTCTCTTGCCTTCAAATGGAGGAAGAAACACTGGAATGCTAACTAACTAATGTAAGGTTGCTAACTGGTAACAAAGCAGCCCTCACAACAATGCTATTGTTTATAAATATTCCATGTGGCAAGTTTAATTAAGGGTCTATATACTGTAGGTGATCTACAGTATGCATTTGTTGAGCTAAATGCTACTGTCTGTAAAGCTAGCTCTCCTTAAAAAATAAATCTTAATCAAAAGAGAAAAGCATGTCTTTTTCCTACAATACATTTTACAAATTAAACTGAGACCTCTGCTGGTGTCTTGTAAGAATAACCACTTTTTAAATTGCACTTAAGCCTTTTACTTGTTCTAGTTATATAAGCATAGTTTTTCATTAAATGTAGGAACACACTGAAACTAAGAAACCTAGTAGAACTGATTGAACTCACTGGCGTATAAAGGTAATTTTCACTGGGGCTAATGAGTTTAGTTCTATTATAGCTCTGGCACTTCACAGAAAGGACCTAATTAACAAAATAAATGTAAACCTCTTTAATGACTTCCACAATAAAAGAAATGGTATTCAGGATATACTGAAGGTGCATTGCAATCCTTACTATTTCTTTTTTTGCCAAGCACTGTTAGAATAAAGTTCACTCTGAAGCCTGAAAAAAACTAGAAGGCACAGAGGGCACATTTTCCCTTTCTCTCCAGGCAGTAGAGCCTTGTTACATTTGAACAGAAGATTTAGACTTAACTGTCACTCCAACTGGAAACTTTAGTTCCAGTGACAAAATATTTTAGTTCTGCATGTGATGATCAAGTCTTAAGGAGCACATTAGTTTTTTAGCAATGCTCTGAACTGTTTCATTTACCTATTAATCTGAATAATCTGCATTTAACTCTGCAAGAGTACAATGATTTGTAGACAGTCTACAGGTGCTGTGTCCACTTCTGTATCAAGGCTGATGTCACGCACATTCTTTGGAAATGCTAGCAGTGTGCAATATTTGTGGTTTGTTATATAACCTCATTTCTTGCAGTCTGAAATCAATGGTTCTTAAATCAAGCTCTAATGTGAAAAACCTCTATTGACATTTTGAAGTAGTACTACTGGGTTTCCAGCATGGTTGGAAGATCCCTGTATTGATGAAAGTACAATAAGCTGACTAGAGCAAGAAAAGTTTTGATGAGTGAACCCGAAGCTAATAAACAACATTAAGCTGTTTATGGCTCATTAGAATCTAAGCATTACTAGACAATCCTGCAACAAAACCCTTGGTAATGGCTTTTTAAAGAAGGGTATACAGGATACTTATAAATAAGGACCCAAACTATCATCAAAACAGCTGCAGATGCCAGGATTTACTGTTTCTACAACCCCATCGCATCATAATCTTGACTTCTATAAACCACCCATCATGTTCTGAAACATCTTAAAAGTGTTTTACAAATCCACGTGCTAACAGACGGTCAGAGAGCAGCAGAACTCAATTCACTTAGTGCCCTTGTCGGATTTGTCTAGACACGCTAGGCTTAGAGTATTCCGTTTCAGAGCCACCGCGGATTAGATCAGTATCCACACTACTGCACTCATGATTTTAAAAAATAAAAGGCAGGAATAAAACCTTTTTTGCATTAGAAAGAACATGAGCTTAACAGATTTACTCCTGTATTTGATCTTATGCTGAGGGCAGAGGTCTGGTATTCCCTCTTGCTTCTCTTTCAGTAATTATTCATTAATTACTGAGAAGAGATTACACAACTCGTATTACACTTGCATACCCAGGTCGTGTACTGACCCAGCAATGTTTAAAAGACCACTTAATTACTAATGTTGATGCTTAATTGTTTTTTTTTCTTCATTGATGATACCGTTCTTATCATTTTATTTGGTGGAATAATAAAAACTGAAAGAAACAGTGGTAAACATACACATCTCCTCATGGGCCAATGTGCCAAACAATAATGGTCAAAGTTGAAGCACAGAAGAAAAATATGATTTTGTGTTAATCCATCTATTTTCTAACCTCTTACTCCAATTCAGGGACACAGGGGAGATCTCAACAAGCATCAGTCACAAGGCAGGCTACACCCTTGACAGGACACCAGTCAATTGCAGGGCAGACACACTTGAGCCAACTTTCCCAGAAAGGAATTAACCTACCAGTAAGTTTTTGATCTGTGGGAGAAAACTGAAGCATCCAGAGGAAACCCATGCAAACACAAGGAGAACACAATCTCCACACAAATAGCATAAATAATTAATCACTTGGGAAATTGTGATGGATTTTAAATGTATCTTTCCCCTACCCTGCCTATTTCCAAAATCATACACAAACTAAATACTTAGAAGATTCTAATAATTTGTGTGTAGCATAAAAATACATTTTGCTCTATATTTAATCATTCTTTTAACATCTAAAATGATAAATTCTTAGTATAGCAGTTTCAGGTTTTTCCTCAAAGACAATTAAACAGTAGTGAAATGCTGCAATGAAAAGCAATTAAAGCAATAAAATTGCATTGCAATGTCCATGAGAGAGAATGCTGTTCCCTGTACATTAATAAGGCATGTTGTGACAGGTGTTATCCACCCAAGAACCATCTTGATTATAGAGTGTTGCACTGAGGCACTAAGGTTTTCCCAGTGGTCAATGGAAAGAAAACTTGCAGATAAGGTGGTTCCACTATCAGCCAAACAGTGACTTACAATACAGATCTTTCCCCAAGTTTCAGTGGGATTCCCCCCCAACAAAGAAAAAGCACATACTGTAACTGTGTGATACTATGTTGACAACATGTGTTGTCCATCTATGGAAGATGTGTCCAGTCCTGGGCCAGGACAGGAACTGTGTTGGGAGATATTGCTGGACTGGTTCACATTCATAGCTTTTCCCAATTCTTAACATAAGATAGTTATCAAACAACAGGAGGCCATTACGCACATCTAGCCTACTTGATAATGTGCAGCTAAATGATCCAAGGACTGCATACAGCTGTTTCTTGAAGGAAATCAGGATATCATATCAGCGTAATGGCAAGACTAGCTTGTTCCATAGTCCCCTGTCCCCTGGGTAAAGAATAGCTTCCATTCTTGGTTTTAAGTGCACTTACTTTCATGTAATACAGTTCTCAATTTGAGTTACTGAGGGGTCGATTTAACGAAGTGCAGCACTCCAGAACCAGGACTGGGCACCCCTGTTCCATGATTTTTACTTAACAACAAACCAAGCTCCTCACTATCTGGGGAGGGGTACAAAAAATCAGCTTAGTGTGTGGTCAACCAGTCACTACTGGGATGACACCACTGACAAATTATCACCAGGCTGGGGCCAAAGGTTTCTGCAGAGGGAAACGTGGCCTAATAAGCATCTGGCAGCTGAGGCCTCACAGCAGCTAGAAGTGCCAAGGTCTGTTTTTTTTAATCCCTCATTTCAGCTAATGGGGCTATTATGTGATTGGAGATCAAGGATTCTGTAATCATTATTTAATCAGAAACTGATTAATATATGGAGGAAATGGTCGTTTTCGAAAATTAAATGAATAATTAGATCACTTAAGCATTTACACGTGTTGGTAGGAAACCCAGAAGTCACTGTCGCCCCTACTGGAATAAATCTATCGCCCAAGGAATGGATTGATAATTAACGAGCACTAGAGCTGGCGCATCCAAACGCAGAGTCTATACTGTTAGCTCAAAGTAATCATAAAACAGGGGAAAAGCACATGCAAGGCAAAGAAATCTAGAAGCTGTATTCTGTATTTATCAGCATCCTCATTGTGCTATCAACTAAAAAATATAAAAAGAACTTATAATAATAGGTTAAATGCATTATATATATATATGTCTGAGTTTATGTTAGTAACCATGTTTTTAACAAAAATATATCCCATATGTTGAGCCTAAAAACAGAGGTGCACTTATATTGATTACCTGGAAGAACAGAAAGAAAAAGAAAAAAGTCACGGCCCCTTCCTCCCTTGTGAACCTTACCTCCTCCGAGCCAGTGGCTTCGGCGCTTGAAGCAGCAGTGACCATTCCTCCCCCGCGCCGCGATTTCTTTCCGTACAAAATGAGAAGGGACACAAGCAAGACGCAGAGGACTGCCAGCACCACCACCGCGGCTAACCAGCCTGTGAAATCTGCTAGCGGGGGTAATGAGGTGGCAATCACAGCAGATGGAACCTTCACCACCTGCAACGATTCAATTTCAATCCTTCAGAGGTATTCTGCAGCAGCTATTCCCCTTCGCTTAGCAAGCCCCAAAACTGTATTTAGTTGCAGAGTACCGTTCATAATCTTAGAAACTGTATAGTGTCTCTCTGGACATGACCGTTTTATAATTTCATCATTTAGCCTTTATTAGAAGACTTAATGTCACAAGAACATCTACAGTATATATACTATATATAACGAGAGGCCTTCAAGACTCAAGAAATTCTAAAGGTTCCTATATCAATTTGTCCCCTTTATAATGTCTCAAGATGTACTGTTTTACAAATATAATATGTAGGTTAGAGGGGACCAGCTGCAAAGGAATTGACGTGGATTATGTTGAAAAGAAGAAAACCCCAAGGTTTTGGCTGTGGAGTCTTTTTGTGAACAGTCACACAACTGAAGCAGGCGCCACAGCCATAACATCGCCGTTCAATGTTGAATTAACCTCTTCTTGTTCTTACAAAATACATACACGTGAATTTTAAATTGATAATGTTTGCTATAATATGTTTAAAGCAGCAATGCCCATTTAAATATGTAATAACATTGCTGTTTGTATCAGATAGGAGAATAAAAGGATATATTATCCCAATGCTGTAACAACCTGTAATTGTTGCTGTTGTCACTGAAGTGTAATATTCTCTCACTGAAAAACTGTAATGGTTTATACAGTATATATCATCTTGTACGATGTATGTTGGATACATACCTACACTCCTGCATTTTTTAAAAGGGTATAAACTTGGAGTCTGAGGTATTGTCACACTACATGTCCTACAATGTTATTTACTACTTTATAAAGTGTAACAAATATTGTTTGTTAAAGTAACATATTTGACAAGGTTATCACCTACACTATACGTTTACAGAACACTCATTAATTATTCCTGGTTTCATAGTCACCAATGTAAGAGAGTGAATGCCTGTACGTTTAGTGGCCAACATGTGTGGAGACAGGCAGTTTCAAAATGCATTGCAATTCTGTTTCATTCTACATAACGCTTCACAAGTAATTAAAGCACAATACAAACCTGAAGCTCATTTTTTGAAGAAATTGCCTATGTAAGACCAAGTAAAACCCTGAAAACATATTACATGGAAAGTGACTAATTAAGTACTAATTGACATTCACTTATATTGTATGTATAATGGATTAATTCACAGCACCTCTCAAAGAATACATACTGGATAAGGTAGGTTTTCATTTAAGGTACCAATAAGGTCTGGAAGCCTATTCAATATTTCTTCAACATCTTTGGCTCTGAGTAGGTTTCCATCAGACAGTACAGCAAACTCTACAAGGACATCTGCACTTAGTCTGCGGACAGTGAAAATCTCCACCTACAGGAAAACAGACACATACAATAGATGAGCAAATATACTTTACATACTCTATACTGCACAGTGTGAGCAAATCATACATTCACATCATGATAATATTCCATATATTGCTTTTTATAGACTGAATAGTAAATAATATAAATTATTTGCTAATTACAGATTAATAACTAGTTAAAGATTATATAGTACATAATGTAAAGTGGCACAAATGAACTTTTAATAAACAAAATTGCACTTGACAATCTAAACTGTCATAACATTTCTTCTAACATGTCCTCTTTTCTACTGATTTATTCTTGTTTGATTTACACAGTTTGTTTAGGTACCAAGTCTTTCATGCCATGATGATTGTTCACATTTCTATATGGTACCATGTAATATTCTTTCTTTTCCCTGAGAAACCAATAAACAAATTGAACATACTGTGTATGTTTTTCTTGATTTTACTCTGAGCTTTAAAGCTAAATCTGAACATCTTAGGTTGATTGCTATTTTCAAATCTTTACAAATTCCATCCTTTGAATACTGGTGGTGACTTGCCTGCAATCTATTTTAACTTTCTTGCTAGAAAAATCAATCTGCTTATCTAATTAATTGAACTTCATGACCACGATCTCATTACTGAGGGCATGGGGAGTCTTCGGATTCAGTGCCTGAACAAGCATATTTCACAATCATTTCCTGCCATTAAATCTTTTCCTCCTGCTTTCTGATTTCTGCACAGCCACTTCTAACTGCAATCATTTAGACACGCTTGGTTTGAGGTAAAGAAACCAATTCTGCATTTCAGTGCGATACTTCCCTTGCTGAACAAATATGTGTTAATTGAATGGATAGCGATAAGACCTAGAGCTGTAAAACTGAAATATATTAAATAATAGATCAAATGAAATATAGAGAGAACTCCTAGTCACGTACATTAATCACTGGGGCACTTCTCTTGCTTTTTGTCTTGTTGGTTGCTGCTGCCTGGAGAAATGTCCGGAGCAGACCAGTGCTTACTGCATTCTGAAAAGGTTCACCAAAGATATTCACAGATCTGTTTACCCGCAGGGTAATTTCTAAGAGATGCTCTGCTTTAACTGATGGAGCAGTTGCAGAAACATTGGATGGTTCAGGTAGACTGGATATTGTATACGATGACAATGCTGGCACTGTTTGGTGTGGCTGAGATAGATGAATTCCACTGCTGATGGCCTGAGCCGTTTTTGTCTTTAATGGAACATAATCCGTTGACATATTGAATTGGGAAACTGTGTGTGTAACTGTTACAGATCCTGTTGTCGTAAGAGTCCATAGATTTGGAGTTGGCATTGATGCCAAACTCACAAAGTTAGATACTAGAAGGTCTGGTAATTTAAAATACGAACTAATCATAAATCCTGTGCTATAAACTGTAGAGGGAAATGAACCACTAATCAAGACCATGGTTGTCATAGATGACATGGAGGCAAGTGGTAAAACAGAACTTGGGAAAAACTGCTTCGTTGGAGAATTTTCCATATCAAATAAATAAGACTGCTTCAGGGGACGTGTATATATTACCGTGGTTTGAATGACTGGCAAAGTGAAAGGATAGTCTTTTCTGGAGAGAGAGGAACTAGTAATAGCATCGAGTGATGACTCTAATGACTCTGTGGATTGTTTTAAAGTGGAAAAAGATGAGACAGGTGAAAATGAAGTTGACAAGGGCTTCTTTCCTGTGCTGCCGTCTGCAGTGAGAGTGGGGATTGTTTTTGTCACAGAAGACAAATTTCCTGTATCTGCAACAGACAGCATGATGAATGCTGACACCCCTGCAGGGAAAGTCATTACTGCTGAGCTGGAGAAATGGGGGGGAAATGCAGGTAATGTTGTGTTATAAATGGAGGCTGCTGCCAGGTTCTGCTGCAGAGATGTGCCACCAAATGACATCTCTGGCCAAAAAGCGCTTTGTAAAGTGTTTAAGTTTGAATCGATAAGAGTTATTGAAGATAAACAGTCTTGCAAATCCTGTGTCCAAGATCCAAATGAGTCTCTCACAGAGGATGCAGCTGGCATCAGCTGTGAAAAAGATTGAGATGAGTGTCCAGCACTGCCCCCTTGTGGATTTGTACTTGAACTTGCAGCTGCCAAATACAAAGATCTAGTATCCAGGCAAGCAGGAATGCAGGAAGCACCCGTGTCTGGAATAAGCTGACTATAATGTAATTCAGAATGAACACCTGTTGGAAATAAAGTCAATGGGAGCGCTGAAAAAATCACAATTTGAGTGGCAGTTATCTCTCCTGAATAAAAACTTGATAACCCTGTCTCAGATGTAGATATCAAGCTTGCATCTTTTTCAGAGTTCAAACCCTCTGAAACAAGCAGTGACCAATAACTATCTGTTTTAATGTGACCTACATCAGGAGAAAAAGAGTTTTCAAACATATCTTTCACTGAAGTGTGTTCAGAGGAATACAAATCTTTGTTGAATACTTCAGTAAAAAAAAATGACATGGATTCCGGAACAGAGAAATCAATATTCATTACTGAATAAGTTGAGTAAGTGTTCTCAGTCTTCACTGCATCCGACACTTCCATATTAGAAAGTTCTGACTGAAGTAGTTGCCTAGAAGCTGAGCTAAAACTCTTGGTGACTTTTATCGTGTCAGTATCTAAAGAAGGTTCTAAAAGGGAGACAGAATTTTTTACAGTTAACGTACTTGGAAAAAGAATCATTGAGTTCAGGTGACTCGTTTCAAGTAATTCTGTATCAGAAAAAACAGAAGACCAGTCAATTAGAGAGAGATAAAGTTCACTTTGTGAACTCCCTAAAGGATCTTTTGATGGCAGGAGCATTGCTGAGTCAATAATGTCTACACGATCAGACTCCAGATGCTGTGGAGCATAACTAGAAACCTCTGGTACAGATGTTTCAAAAACAAACCTTTTGCTTTCTAAAGATTGTATGCTATGCAAAATACTATTACTGTGAGAAACTGCATATTCTGCATTGAAAGTAGACAGGTCCTTGTGAAAAGACTCTTGTCTTGTAATGTCTCTAGAAAGTGGCAAAGTAATTATTTCTTCCACTCTGCTTAAATCATATACCAAAGATACTAGTGTAGTTATAATAGCTGAAAATATTATTTCTGATGGTTCAAAAACAGTTCTGATGACTTCACTACTTAAGCAATCCATTGAGGAAATGCACAGCTCTTTGAAGCCTTGTGAAAAGTGCATGTTGCCCGTCATTTTATCCTCATATTTAACTCTGCTCTCATCAAATCTGGATGACCCGAACACAGTAATCATTGAATGCGCTGGCAGGAAAGAAGGTTCCACTACATTATTATTCAAAGTGCTAGCAGTGTCTTCACTATAAGTTGGCGAATAAGCCAAATCAAAAGAAAGGATGGGATATTTGAAAGGATCTTCAGAAGGAACAACTTCACTCGCTGTTGACACTGGTGTTGTTACAGGATAAGAAGGTGTAAACATGTGCATATTTTCAAATGCTGTGTTAAGTTCATTACCAGCTAAATCATGGACTGATTCTTTCATGGTTGTTAAGTGGGTTAGGGCAATAGATAATCTCTCTGTCTGGGGCGTTTCAAGAGAAATCATACTCTCTTCTACATAGATTTGTGATTGCAGTACAGGATCATTTATATCAGAATGGACATTTTCAGACCCTGGTAAAGAAAACTGAAAGCTGTTATCCTTCACTATATTCGATATATCTGCTGAGGGAAACCAATGTGAAACTTTATCATTATAAAAAGGGCTGCTCCTAAGTGGATCCAAAGCCGTAGCATCTTCAGATAAGAAAGCTCCACTGTAACCTTCTGCTGATACCCAGGTGAGAGACCGCTGCAGACTCTTCTCATCAGTTTCACTTAATCCAGCTCTGTGCATGCTGTTTGAATAGTCCATCACAGGGGTTTGTGTGGAGTCATCTGGTTTAAATCCATCAGAGGCTGCATAAAAATCATTATTGTCTAAGTTGGAGAAAATTGGGTTTTGAGACCATGCTACGCTCTTAAGGGCTACTGGCAAAGCTTCAGACAATGTGCTTGATTGCATCAACTGAGCTTTAGTTTCAGCAATGTAAGAATGCGATGAAAGTAAGATGTCTGAATTTTCAAGAAACGAAGGAAGCCAACTGATTTCAGACATCATTCTCACAACAAGACTTTCAGATTCATCCAGTTGAGAACTCAGTCTTTCCATAGGCTGCAATATATCTGAAAGTACAGAAGCAATGGGATAGTTGCTGTCATGCACTGCTAGGACCAGGAAAGATGAGCTCTCCAAACTTTCAGCAACACTAAGACTTTCTGTGTCCAAAGGATGATCACTATGGTCAGATATGATATTTAGAGATGATAGGTGAGATTGTACAGTAACACTGGGAACACTGGATCCTAAAAATAAATCAGACTCCCCGACAATAGGAAAGTTTTCTGTAGGAACTGTATCAATGCTAGTAGAGACTAATGGATTCCACTGTTCATCCGCTAATGTTAGCATTAGTATTTCATCTGAAAAAGGAGTGATAGACAGAGGATTCGTTATAATCTCATGCGAGAGAGATGCCTGCAACTTAATAATTGTAGCACTCAATGCCTGAAGACTTGATTCAAGATGAAACAAGGGAAACACTTCCCACGATATTCCAGGCCCAGTGTCACTTCTGCTCCGTTTTTCCAATTCCTCTGATTCTGGAGCTATAAGAAAATTCCTTGATGAGCTGAACACCAAGGCTGTGTCCAGTGCTAATGTTCTTTGTGTTGCAACAAAAGGTCTCATCGAAGGTGAAAGGTCAGAAGAAAAGGAACTTTCAGCAGCTCTGCGGAATCTTCTGTGTGATATTGTATTTTGATTGCCTGCAGATATTGGAGAAAAAAAAATCAAACTAGAATTTCTAAAACTATAATTGACAATAACATACATAAGTATACAACTACATAACATAAGATTCTAAAAGCTGAAATGCCAAATCGGTTTATATTTGGTAAGAATCTGACAAATTATAGGAATTAGGCTCATAATCATGTATAAACTACCTTATAATTACAACAGCATTTTGAATTTTAAAGATGTTATCTACTACTAAAATATTTTTATTTTCCACTAGATGGCAGTAAAGACAACACTAAAAGGTAATTTTATTTATACTTACAATATCAATAATTTTCAAATTGTCATCGATTGTTATCCTGTTTTATTAAGCTCAAATGAAGTACAGTAAAAATTAGTCTAATTTATCACACAAACTTGTGAAACAGGCCAGCACTTTATATATAAACCTCCACATAAACAAATATCAACACTATTTTAAATTCCTAAAAAAAATCAGCTTATCTAGTAAACAAATACACGATCTCTCACAGAGTCCTGGTGTTCCATACAAAAAATAACTTGATACAACAAACATAATTATATTATCTGTTATGAATGCAAGACAATGATGTACTTCTGGTATTTCTCACCTGAAACTGAAATACATCCTTTCTATGAGCTACTGTATGTACAGTTTCAATGCATTGATGCCATGACAGTTTTTGACAAGTTATTTAACCTTTTTTTTACCTTTTTTTAAAAACAGATGGCAGGACCTCAGCCTCCTCATTGCCCATACACAGATCCGTTGTTTTACTTTCTATCCAAGAAAAAGATAATCCAATATTCCACACTTCATTCAGGGTTTTTTAACACGCTAACTTCTAGTGTTATACTTTTTACTTCTTTATTGTGGTTTATACATGTTGAGGAGAAATAATAAAAATATGACTGCAGCATCACTTAGCTGATAATATTCAAAGTACTACAAAGATGAGACACAGCACTCTACTGGGATGTGCATTAGGAATCTTGCAATGAAACAAGCATTTTTGTAGCCCACTTCTAAAGAATAAAATAACATTTAAATATTAACAGGCTGAAGCCTGGTGATGTACCAACAGTTTTGTTTACCTAAAGGCATCTTATTTTTATACAGTATTTTCAACTTAAAAAGAGTCTCTGGCATCAGAAATACTGCACACATTAGCATCATATTGTAATGCAACATGAAATATTTGCATGACTTCAAAGTCAATTCTAAGTAATTTTACTTATCCAAGAAAAAATTGATTTATGCAATGAAGGAGGTTGTTTAACATAGTTAATTACACAAAAATACATACCAGGGAGTATTCCTGTAGAGAATGGTAGTTTATCCCAGAACAGCAAGCTAAAATCTTCAGCTCACTGAAGTTAAGATCATCTGATACATCAGTATCCCACTTACAGAGATCAAAGTACACTTTGTGAATATTCCTTTTCTTGTTAGAAGCATTGCCTTTGAAAATACAAATTTCAAAACATTAATCTTGCATCATTTCTATTTTAAAAATATTATTCATACCACACAAAAAGCGTTTTTATATGATTCCAATGTATTCCTAAAAAAATACATCTAGAGTAATGTCTAGCCATTAGACCAATATAACAACAAGATATTGGTAAAGCCTTGCCTGTCTTTGACTCCTGAATTTGGAAAAATCTCCCACGTCTCCTATGGTTGTAGAGGTACTCCTGACAGAGACACAGGGGTCTAAAGTGGAGGGGCTGAAAAACATGGTATTACTGCAGGTTTTTGAAGTTTTATTCTGGTCTCCTACAAAACTAGGGTTTGTCCACTTGGCTTAGACTCTACAATAGCTATTAAAGTTATACATAAAAGATATGTTTACTTACTTGGCTTGATGTTTAGTCATTTGTTCTACAGTACAGCTCACATAAAGAGTTTTGTTTTTTTCTTTCTTAGATTTGTACAGGATGAAAATACAGTGGTCAAACTCTAAATTTGTGTACTTTTCAGATTAGGGGGTATTACTGATGACTGATATTGTCATGACGTGATCATGATTTTATTGAATGAACAATACCTCTTAGACTTTCAAGTGTTTTTTTATAGGATCTTTAGTAAGAATTAATGTGAATCTGCAGTCATTATTCTAAAGTGTTTCCAATATGATTGTTGCCATTTATTCCAATTGCATAGTATTTTTCATGGCCAAGATTCACAAAGTGCTTTACACATACTATAGGAGAAGACTCACTTCATACACCACTGAAGTGCTGCCCACAACCGAGTGATGTACAGCACCTATTATACGCTATCAGCCCCACTACACAGTCGATCAGGTGGAGAAGCCAGAAATACAGTAAATTCACCAATTGAATTAAAGGGGAATATTGAGGTAGGCTGGACTGTACAAGACAAGGGTGGAATTTAGCCAGGACTACCAGGATTAACTCTTTTACTCTTATAAACAGTACCATGGATTTTAAGTAACCAAACAGTCAAGACCTCACTTTAACATCTTACCCAAAGGGCAGCAACTCCTATAGCAGAGCAGTTCTGGTCACCATATCACAGCACTGGATATTAATAGAAGTTATTTCTTGAAAATGCTATAGTTCAAAGGTCTGAAATTAATATATATGGTGTTAAATATGTTTCCCTAGAGCACAGCACTAAATGTTATTTTGTCTGCACTACTAACTGAATAAATTTACTCACCTACAGTACCATGAAGTTACATAGTTACAAATTTACATTGCCTGCCTAGCTTTGTTCTGTCAGTACAATTTATCTACACAACTTAATAGCTACCTGTGAATCAGTTTCGCAGTATTCACACTCCACACAGAAGCAAAATGATTTCTGAATCCTTGCACCCTCATTAATGTCCTCCTTCATACTCTCAAAAGCATGTCTTAGCAAGGAGCACACCGTCAGTCCTAAAACAGAAGCAAACAAATATTCAGCGCTGACAATCATCTAAAACACCCATTTCACAATCCATCCATCCATTTTTTAAACCGCTTTATCCAGTACAGGGTCACAGGGGAACAGGAGCCTGTCCCCGCAAGCAATGGGCACAAGGTGGGATATACAGTAGCATTTCAAATTGTCCCGAAAGTCTATAAAATTTGTATCTTACGCATTTCACGTGTTAGATTTCTCTGTATGATGAAAGCTTGAATATTGTGATTGCCTTCCTGCCCCTGCACAAAAGTTGCCGATAACTAACGGTGGCTCAATCCTTTGGATTAGGGTTTAAAGGCAACCCCGCTATTGCATTTATAAACTGATCTCGGGGAAATAATGACAGTCGCTGTACAACGCAACATATTTAAAAAAAAAGAAAACAAGGTTTTACCATGCTTAATTTCTGTAATGGCGAAGACCAAGTGGCAAAAACCAAATAAGAATAACTTCAGCATTTTCTTTCCCTTTTCATTTCCATGGAGACAAACTAGCGTCCTTTTAAAGACCTCCGGGGGTAACTAGCAGCTTAAGCGCTGTGGATACTCATGCTCTGCAGAATAAAATGAACCGTTAGTTTTCCAGTTGTGGCAAGTAGGTTACAGAAGACGATACTAATAACACACTTGATATTAGACAATTCAGTCTCGCCTAATTAGACCAGCCATATGCTAAACCAACAGTTTATTTATCATTATAGTAAACAGAATTGCTTATTTTTATTTAAAAAAGGAAACAATAATAAAACTGAAATCAGAAAACTAGGCTCTTGTTGGAGCAAGTCAGAAAATTATTTCATTACACCAGTTTCTGTTAAGATGCAAACACCTTATAAATAAAATTAATTTTCATCAGGTGGTAACATTCGTCTACAGTACCTCACTACGGTGTTGCATTCCGGAAAAACTAGCGCGGCAATTCTAACTGCATTGTCTTGACACTTTAAAAAAAACAATTTCTGTGAAGTATGCAACAGCGTATCTTACCTTACCAAGTACGCCGCTAGCCTGTCAGAGTTTGGGTTCCTGGTGCCTTGGTAACTGCCTGTCCCTTGTTATTTGGGAGAATGTTGTCTCCTGAGACTTTAAAGCTTTCTGAAGTTCAGTGGCACAAAGCGCATCATCGGTTTCCTACAGAGCTAAGATTAAGCTGCGTACTGTACAGCATGCATTATCTAACCAGCAATCACTTTGGAGTAAGACTGCAACATCTGTTAAAATATTTGTAGACTATGCTATATACATTTACTATTTTCCACAATGTTGTTATGCACTGTTGTTTTATGTTTTAAAAATACTTTCAGTATAGTGTAGCGATGTGTTCTTAAACTACAACACAGACATCATTGATCCGAGAGCTACAGTACAATGAAGAATGATGTAATTCAGAAAAAACAAGCCCCTCGACGTTCTGAAGTCTCCAAGCGCATTTTATTTTCAAAATTAAACATTCATTTTTTTTGTCACGTCTTAAGCATAAAAAAAATGAGCACGAATAAGTTTCCGTATTTTCCATCTCTGTACGATACCGCCACCAGAAATGAAGATATCTGGACTAACCTCTTCTCAAACCGAAATGATAAAGAGCGGCCCGTAACCTCTGAGCAGGAACCGTGGCCCAGCAGCTTGGCGGTGATCAAGTATCAGCCGCTAGACTTCTACTGTCCACCGGCGGGGTCCAGTACCGCATGGAGCGAAGTGGATGATGTCTGCGAACTGGCCATCAGACTCAAGGAGATAGAGTTGCTGAACCTTGTCGGAGCAGGCTTTGATTCCAGGAGATGTAATTATCATTGTTGTTGTTGGATTGAATGCTTTCTGAACACTTGGTGAGAAACGTTAGGCTTAACTTACCAGGTTAATGGACAGACTCCGGGCCATAGGACGAGGAGGACAATTCACAGAACCAAGTGAAACTTTCAAAGCGGACATGGGTCAGAGAAGGGACGCTTGAGGCGAATGTGAAGGGAGGTGGTTGAGTTCAGCAAATATCGTTTCGTCATGATGGTGATTAGGTACAGCTGCGTGAGACTGAATTGTTTTTACCCCACCCCCCGGGAGTCAATTAATAAGGTCCATTTGTAGCACACAACTTTGTATTTTTAAAATACAAATGCCCAAAAAAAGGAATGACAAAAGTATGTCATGGTAATAAAACTTACACTTTGGTGAATGGCAGTTCTTCAGAAAACAATCCAGAATACTGATGTGATGCTTTTTTTTTTAACCTTTCTACGAGTTAGGGACTCACCATTGTGAATGAACGTTTTCCATCATGATGCTTTTTCTCCAACAGATCTTTTCCTGAAGACCTTAAAAGACGAAAAGACGGAAGAACTTTTGGGGGGGAAAGCAGACGACACCTTAACGTGACCTGTGAACGTCCCGAACATCCATAGTCCGTGTAAATGTCAGTTTAAAGGTTAAGTCTTGTGCCAGTGATGATAAAGAAAATATTTTGATAATACAATTCATATCGATTTCCTGATGCATGGATACTGTATGTCCTGTTGCCTTTTTTTGCACTTTAACTGTTATTATGAACAAAAAAAGATTGCACGCGTTCTATCCTAATGAAGAAGTACAAGTGGATTCTGTGTGGACAAGCATCAGTGTTTTACTGATTTTTACCTCGTCACCGAAAACGTGCTTTACAGTCATGTTGATTCTGATATTAGTTGGGGTAGGTATTATTCCAGATTCAATGCAGATAGTACTGCACCTTTGCATTTACAGTACTTACTGAAGACGATCAGTACAGTACATTGATTGCAGATTTAATAACATATTATGTACTGATATACTACAATATTGCAAATTCCACAACGTATGCTTGAAAAAAATCTAATAACAACAGTACATCAATCCATTACCTGAACAACACTTTTATTGGGCTTGTTTCAAGTGATTTGGTTAAAATATATTTTTATTTAGTTTTTCTTTTAATTTTTAATGCAGCACTATAATGCAAAGATGTTAATTTATACAAATGAAACTGGTCGACGGGTATAAAGAAACGAACAGAAAAGCTACAATTTGTACGACACAGGTCATGATAGCAGTTACATATTGGCAGAAATCAGTTTTTAAACGTCTTTGATAGATATTTCTGCAGATTTGTCTCAAAAAGTAGAAGATCTTAAAACCAGTACACACAAAACTATATATAAATACACTACACTTCAAGTAAATAAAATATTTCATATATCTATACACGTTTTTTATTACTAGAGGGAATGTGGGGGGGGAAACGCTATACATTTAGATGGGCCAAAAATATATACATACAGTATATTCATATATAAATAATGATGAACTTATGAAATATGAATGATAGATGAACTAACTGAACTGAGGTGAGTTTTCTTTGTCTAATTATCTTTTGTTTCCCCTCACAAATTATATTTGTATACAGTTTTTCTTCATTGAATCTGTCTTAGGCCATATTTTAAAAGAAACCATGCTTAGTCATCAAATATCCTAAACTAAAATTACTTTTTAAAAAGACATTCTGCAGAAGCCACAAGTAACTGCATTTCATTTTCAAAATCAAAAATTAAAATCAAGTGTACAGTAAACTATGTAACTGTAAAAGGAACAGAATTGCTATCATGGGAACACCAGGCAGTTATTCTGATGTCTGCTGACGATTCTACCTACAGTATAAGCAAAAGTTCTTCATATTGGGGCTATTATAAATTTAGCTGTTAAAATATCAGATACTGGCCTTAAAATTATTCTAAGAATAGATCTTTGACATTCCAAACAAAATTAACTATTTATTTAGCAATTACAAGCACCCAAGCTTTTTTAAAGTCATACAGTAAAGGTATGCATATGTTCAATAGCACAGGTACGCAGGGATACAAATTGATAACTCCCAGTCCTGAACTAATCATAGTAAAAAAAACTAGAAGCTCCCTTGAATATCTGTTATCATACAGCAAAATTAATGTATGACAACATGCAATAATTGCATTGATACTGCCGGCCCGGTGTTTTTGCCCTTTTCAATGAGATTCCACATAAATATGACAAATAACCTGTCCCAACCCCCAGCTCCCAACCCCCTCCGCCTAATCTAATACATACATTTATTTTATTTTAATAATAATATGAATGTTTAAAAGTTAAAGTGCATTTTTTAAATTGTTTCCTTTTATGAGCTACAGTACAATCATTCACAATAAATCAAAGTTCTCACATTCACAAACTGCAGTTCAAAATTTGGAGCAGAATCAAAGTGTAAAATCTAACACCTGATCTAGCTTCTTGGAGAAGGAGAGTCCTAGACTGTTTAAACTACATACAGTACATACAAAAAAGCCCTTGTCTTGGAAATCCTGGGGTTGCATGCATCAAAGCATCCATTTTGTTTGTAAAATACATGCCAATCTATTTAAAATATATATTTTAAACATTCAGTATACTCCATCACAGAATTCATGGACTACTAAATTTCTGACCTATATCCACGATGGGAACATTTGTAGTTATGGTGTTTTTCTTCTTACAACCATTTTATTCCTTCCACATAATATCCTAGTCCTGAAGTGTCCCCTACATTTTCAAAATAAACACTGTTTTTTAAACTAAGGGGGCCTGGGTAAGAATGTCATATAAATTTGAGACTGCTTTCTTCCGTTTTACATTGTAATGCATATATGGTATGAATACTGTAACTGGAATCTGAAAGTCTACAAAAATATCCAGTATCATTTAAATTACATCAGAACTCCTTAACAGCAGCATTTACCAGCATTTACAACACTGTGCACTAATTCTGGGTTTTTTAATCTGTTATGGTGATAAAGGTGTTGCTGGTTTACCAAGGAAATCTTTTCACACACAAATGAATTCCGAACTTACTGCTCGTTCCTCTCAGGTAGGGTAACTACTATCAAAAAAGTAAATATTTGTATACTGTATATATATTTTCTACTTTCTTTTCAAACTTAAAAAAAAGATATTGCTGTCTACAATAAGGGTGAAACAGCTGAAAATATTTCATTGTCTTTTAAAAACTAGAAAATAAACACATACAAAATATTTGTTTAATGTTGGACCAAAATACAGCTGACATCACTACTAAAACATTAGATTTTTTGAATTTTCAAGTGTATTTAAATGTTCCAGTTTTTAATTTGTGGAAAGATTGTTATTTCAAAAGGCCTTTCTTTATCCCTTCAGGCTTGCCAAATATTCCTTAAAATTCAAAATTAATGTACAAAATGATGCACCAACAGTAAATGTATTTTATAAGAAATTACTCAATATCCACAAAACTGACAACTAAGTATCATGAATTTTGGAATAGATGTTATGTCTTGAGTTTCCTCATGTATAAAATGTTAAAATTACAAGTGCTCTTTATAGCATACATATCAAAAATATTAAAGAGCCTCCTACATTTAAGTAAAACCAATAAAACTGTGTGTAACATGTTGACACGGGAACAAAACTGGAAAGCAGATATCAACACTTGAGGAGAATAGCCATATCTGTACAGCTGCACACCTAAAAAACATAAAATGTGAAACTGTCCCTGTTTTGACAGAAGAGGATCGTTTACTTTGCTCAGTAAAGAATTTGGTAGGTGCATACAAGTCACACAACAACAAGGCATGCACACAATAAGGGAGTTAGTTTCCTGATTCCTGCAATGTTCGTCACTCAGAGTAAGCGACTAGATGAGAAATTGTCCCAGAAATGACACATCACATCTTCCAAGAACATCCTAGACATGTTCGCCGGGATCGAGATCACCTGACTTCTCAGGCCCTTGAATTCTCTTGATGCAAGGAGACTGGTTTGTTTTTTCCATCAGTTTCACCATAAATATTAATTCTGACTATGAGTACTTCCCCCAACAGTGTGTAAACAACCAAAATCCCTCCAAATGTTTATTGTTTTGAGGGTCTTGGAAAATAATTTATTATTGATGGAGTTCTATGGCAAGACACAGTGAAGAATTTTAATTAACTGTTGATTCATGAACTGTTAAAGTGCAGCAAGTCCTGGATTCATTGCATCGCTCATATAGCTGCATATCAATTTATTACACCTATGTTTTATTTATATGTATTTATATGACATATTACATATTGTTGTAATATGTGGTCTTCTGAATTTACAAACAATGTACAGGACTTATTTTAACACTATTTATTTCTAACATCAACTTTTCTTCCCTTTTTATAAAAAAAAACAAATGCTTCAAAAAATTCACATTGTAGGATGTTGCCAAAATGTGCATCTGGATCCCCCACAGCACAGATAGAATATAGTTAGAATATAATCCTGTGGCCCCAAATCTAATGATTAAGTTAATTAGGTGCAGCATTTATAAACTGCTTCTGGTTTCACAGGGATGGTTTTGTGGATGAAGACCATTTTACTCATATTTAGCGTCTTGACTTTTCGGTTGATTTTTTAATGAAAACCCACAACTCAAAAACAGAATTCCCCAATACTGAGAAGATAATGACTTTTTACATTTTATCGATAAAAAAGGCAAGCCCTCACATATAAAAGACAAGTAATCAGCGTTCACTACAGTCATCGGTGTCAGCGAATCAGGATGGCTGAACGAGTGACTTTTTGGAAGTCGATGGAAGGAACTATGAGTGCAAAGCGCTGAAATAAGGTATGGCCTCCACTTCTTCCCTGCACGTCCCTGCAGTGGGGAAAAAAAAAAGAACTACTGCTACAGGCGCCGAGGCTCGCTAGACCTGGAACTCAAACATATCCGTCTGCTTCTTGGCCAGCTTGGCCACCTCCTCTCTTATGGCCTTGACCAGCGCGGCGGTAGAGATGTTGGTGAGCGAGGTGTCCGAAGTGTCGTTCTCCGTCAGGCTCTGCTGGGAGGCAGCAGTAGACGGCGTGGGGGGCTGCTCAAGGGAAGCATGCACGGGGGAGGCCTGGCTGTAGTGCCGGGGGTGTCGCGGAGGACTGTTTTGGTGGTATCGGGAGTGGGGATAGGCCTCCACATAGCCTGGAAGGGGAACCTAGAAAAGAGGGCATTCCAAACGTCATACCCTCAGGTCAGAAGCCAGCACATACCGTACACAGCAGGCAACGAGCAAAAACACAGATATTCAAGGCCAAAAAATCACTACAATTCTTCTAAACTAATTATACTTACACACTATAGATAAATTATGAAATCTTCTATTTTTGATGTGCTAACTTTAACATGTTTTACCCGAATAGTCAATTATACTAGAAACACCTCAAATGAGATATCGCTTTTTATATAAACATTAAATTACATTACAATTCTGTTACTCTGGGTTTATTACATCAGGGGTACTTTTCCTCTGGTTGTGCCTATTTCACAGACTTCCATAAATTGTTCATTTAATACCTAGCCCAACAGCGACAAACAGCCCCAATTTAAGTGTGGTGTAACACAGTTTTCCACCCGTCCTTAGGTTTCAGATTGCCATGTCTTGTTTGGCGAGCAAGCTGTGCAAAACGGATGCATCAGCAACACCTCCGTTTCTGAGGGAGAGCTGGGCAAAGCTTTACAAAGCCATGGCAATGAGGGGACCTGGCTGAGCTCCCAAATGGCAGGCAGCCATGTGGGTTAAGCTTCAGGCATATGATATCTGTAGTGACAATCTGGCACTGCACAGCCATGCAACATTCTCAAGACTTTTGTCAGGGATTTTTAATTTCCAAGAGAAATTCTCCTCTTCCTATTATTATTATTATTATTATTATTATTATTATTATTATTATTATTATTATTGAAAGTTACAGAATATTAATGCTTCACTGACACGAGTAACAATTTCAAAGAATAAGTTCCTAAATTAAGGGAATTAGCCATTTAACTTAGTTTGTAGCTGCTTATCACAGTCTAGGCACGCTTTATAAATGAAAGACTAATGGGTTTCTGCCTGATTGGGTGCCTTGTGAGAGCTTTACCACAATAAACGAAACCAAGCATTCATTTAATTTGCTTTTCCGTCATGCATCATGTCCGCCTGTCTGTGCTTTAACATCATGTCACTTTGTTGTACTTTAATCGTGTCTCACCACGATATACCAGGGCTGAGTTTTAAAAAAGGTAATGCTCACTTATAAGCTGATATGTATTTGTACAGTATATGTGTGTCTGCTTTTACAAAGATTAATAAACCGCACTTCAATTTTATCCGCCCACTAAGCTTTTCAAACAGGGTGAGACACTAAATCTATATTTATCATGAGCCATCAGTTTTTGTAGGGCACTGCAATTTACTTTCCCAAAACAGCATGAATTAGACGGCGTGCATTAAGTAAGTGTGCCAATCCATCCGAGCAGAAAACATTCACATACAAATAAAGAAGCCTGTAAAAGAAGACTAAGATTAATGAGCATTGTAGGCCAATTTGAAGGAGGTGAAGCATTTCTACTTTAAACCACATATACAGTAGCTGCTAAGATGTAAATGAATAATAATGAGTGGTGCCTTACAGATTCAGCCCACTGATTTGGCACGTCTCCTTCAGAAGGGTATGGCATCCAAGCTTGGGTCCTGTACGGAGCGGAAGGGGTAGGGATGAAGTAGCCTGTGTATCCGGGCCTGTTTGCTGGTATGGCATAGACTGCTGGTGCTGGGTTACCTATGGACAGCAGAAACCGGGAAACGGAGCGTAACCGCCTGGCCCACACAGAAACAGGGATAAACAGCCTGCCTCACCTCCTTGAAGGTAACTGTAAATCGACACGGTCAATGCAACCATGTCAAGTCACTGGACAATCGAGAGGAGGAAAGGTATTTGTCGCCAGTCTTGTCCCATTTTGTTCTCATTTCCTTCTGTTTGTTTTTCTTTTTTTATTGATTTTCACCAACCATTGTACAACCAATGTCTGCAACCAAGTGCAAACTTATTCTACAATGATGTTGTACAAAGACGAAAAGTAATAAAATTGTCATTATGAAAAGAACAGATAGGCAGCATGTGTGTTTGAGGTGTATTTGAGGAGAACTCACCTGAGAAATTAGAGATGGGCTGCTCCACAGAAGCTGAAGAGATCGGTGCTCGTGTGATTGGCACATAGGGGGCAGTATCGTGCTGACTCTGCTGCTCAGGGATGGACGATTCTGAAGTTCTTGTTTTTGATTCAATGTCTGATGAAGATCTGACATAAGAAGCAGCTTCAATTTTCCAGTCTCTGTTATTCGTGGCATTGGCCACAAGGGGGCGCAAGTACCTCATGGAAAAAACTCGAGTGGAAGTCACGTTCTAATTGCAGAACCTTGTGCTATTATTATCTTAATAATAATGTATAAGTATTTTCTGCAAGATACTGTATTTTCACTATTTTTACACAATAGGTTTACTTTGACTACAATGAAAGAATCTGGATTATCTGTGAGGAGTTAATAGTTTAATACCCATTGATGTACACACAAAATGATCTTCAAGGCCCATCTAAATCACTCTCTGGCATTGGCCAAAACTGCAAGCTGGGTGCAACCAAAACGAAAAAGACTAAACCGTACATTTCTGCCACAACTGCAGGCAGGTTGCTGCAGCTGGAATGGTCTAGAAATGGACTGACAGAGTCCTCCTACCGTCGCAGGGATGTCACAGCTGTAGGCCCAGTCCTGGGGGGCACAGGAGGAGGTGGGGAGCCCACAGCCATGTCAGGAAGCTGAGTGAACCTGAAGGCCTGCACAAGGGGAATAAGTACACCACAAAATGCCTCGTATGTCTTGTTTAAACTTAAATATACAGCTCTTCATGAGTGAAAGAAACGGGGGCGGGTGAGGAACTTACAGGTCTTGGCAGACTGTACTGGTACATGTCTGAGCCATAGGCAGGCACCCACTGGACACCACTGGGCCTGTTCATGGTTCCAGGAGCGCTGGTCACCACATCAGAGTACGGGATCTGCTGCCCGGGATTGTAATGTCCCTGGTGCCGGCTGTTCGTCACATGGCCAGCAGAGACCAGGCTGAATGCCTCCTCTAGCAGCAAGTGCATTTGCTGGCGCACTTCGTCAATGGAAGGCTGGGAACTGAGGGTGGAAGTCTCTGAGTGACCTTTGACCTGTCGACCTCGTGTGTAGCTTCTGGGCCCGGCAATGCGGTCCACGTTGGTCTCTTCAATCAGCTCTGGTTCGGTCTAACAGACAGACAAAAAGAGGTTTACTAGCAAACATTCAGTCAAATGCATGAATTGGGCTTAACCCTGGTAAGAAAGATAAGAATACGAAATACGAAAATACGAAAACAATCTTTTCTGTAGTAAGATTATAACCCACAGCAGGCTGTGGAAGGTAGCTGCACTATTTATGCATGTGCAATCATAATAAGTGAATGAAAGACCTGTAATAATGCTCACATCATTAATATTCAAGGGAATAAAATTGGTAAATGAGGACATTACTTGCTTCACCTCTTCTTGTTAAGATGCTATAGAGCAATTTTCTCTGATGTGATGTGAAATGTGATTCAACTGAATGCAACTGATTTTCATGGTTTTATAGAGAGGAAATGTCATTGGAAATATTCTGTACCTCATGCATTTCAGAACTGAATAAAATGCAAAGTTACTAAAGCTGAAAAATAGGGAGGACTGACATTTTAAAGAATTGTGTTTATAGCCTGCCCAAAGGCAGCTGATGTGACACGTGGAAGAATTTCCAGTGACCTACAATAATTCCCTATTGTTTTCTCTAACACCAACCTGGAAAACCCAAGCAACCTTTACAGCATAGGAACCAGCTCAATTAATCCTTCGAGTGAGCTCTGAGGCTCTTTGAGCTCCTTAAAAGCTCTGCTTTATCAAGCGTGATTCTAACGGAATGTTTAAAAGGAATGAATTAATAACCTTCAAAAACACTAGCAATTGCAGAAAAATAATGAAAAGCTATAGATATTAATTGAGATTTGTGCCTCTCTTTCAAAGCTAAATAGGCAGAAGCCATTCATGCCCTACTTCCCAGTGTCTGTGCTAGCCTGGAGAGTAAGAGACTCACTGGAGACCTATTACAGCTGGCATCATAAATCAGTTCTCCTGCATAACATGGACACCAGGAATGGAAGATCTGCAGTCTTCCAATTCTATGCAATATTCTTTGGGTATTAAAATGGTCATAAAACAGGAAGTGTTTGTGCTTTTCATATCTATAAAAAGGAAGCTCCTATTGTTAGTATCTATGATTGTTTTGAGTGTAACTAAGTTATTCTGTTTTTACAGATAAGACTCTGCAGAATGGGCAAAGGTCCTGGCACTCAAGAATCTAGCGATAAGATTCTGTGACATGGAGAGACAAAGGAATATGGTATTTGTGAGTTAAAATATACTGTATGTGCAATGTATACTTCATTTTCACTCCTTGCCCACTGACAACTGGTAACACTATCAACATGTCAGGAAAATACTGTATGAAATGCAGTTTATTGAATGCAAACACAAAACCAAAAGGACTCAATGATAAAAATATACCGTAACAGTCATTTGGTCAATCTACCCAGCTCTTCAGTAGCCAATTGATCTAAATATCCCCTCCACCTGCTTCTTGAAAGAACAAAGCAGTCAATTTTTACTGTCAGTCTATAGCAGAAGGATCTTTCACTTTACCAATTCCAGATGGCATACTGAAACAACTTTCAGTAGAAAGTCCTCATTATGGCCATTTAGGTTCAAAAGCCCGGTACGTGACAGGTCACACTTTGCGGTTTACAAGCTCAAACACTAGTACAAATGGTCTGGCACATAGGAATGCACAGAACTTTTCAGCATTCAGTCTCTAAAACAACAGGAGAGGTCAAAGGCAAAGGAACCTCTCAAATTGGACCCGCAGACAAAAGTTAATTAAATTATCGATATTAATAACACTGGGATTGAGAGCGTGAGAGTCCCAGTACATACGTCATATCCGCTGTTCCGAATCCCTCTTCTGGGCCTCTCTCTCGTCACGAGAAGGTCCATCTCAGTCCCTCCCGGACTGGGGCTGTTCAGCGACTGCCTGCTCCTGTATGCAGGGTTCTTCATTTGTGATTGTCTGAAACCAGGTCACAATGAACAAAACTATCACACCTCAATAAAAACCAGTATTACTCTTTTCTGGGAGAATAGAGTGTATATTAAAATTCCGTGAATACAGCCTATGCACATGACAGTAATGTACATTCTTTTTTTAACGTTGACTGTAAGGATGTTTCAATTAAATGGATAGAAAATCCCTAACATATAAAACTATGATTATCCCTCATTATTAATTAAGATTCCAAATGTATTAACACTTTTACCATATGTGTCTACTGCACACAGAAATGCTAAATTTCTACAATATTGACCTCAAACAAGTACTGTTATACTCATTTAGTCCTGAGCGGACGTAAACCTTAAATCCTGCACTTTAAATGGTGAAAAGTAACTTTTATGTGAGTTACTCTGTATGTACAACTGATGAGTTGATGAAACAGTAAAACGTGAATGGCTTAGTTAACTACAGGTACCACAAATGTTTTAGAGTTTAAATGAAGGCCTTTTTCACTGAAAAGCAAGGTAACATGCCTTACTGTAATTGTATTTCCACTGTATTTGTGTCACCCAGGCCAGAACCTGACAACCATCTCTTAAATGTTACAACTCCCCTCCCAGGTTTTTCAGTTTGACTCTTTTATAAATGGAAAGAATGTCTGAAAACACTTCCTCGGGAGAAACAGATGACAACACCAGCGAAAATGTTACACCATTTCCGTGACCTTAAACTACATTAGCATAATATTCGGGTTAAGATATGAGAGCCACGGGCCATTAATCTCACTAAGCAGTACAGATCATGGTGTAGGCTGCTACAATTTGAAACGGATTACAAAATTACACCTCCCCTTTCTCCAATGCAATGTCTTTAAAGACAAATTCAAAGAAATGTAATGGGGAGAAGCAAAGTGTGGCCACAGTACTGTAAAGCAGAAAACGATCTGATATATTGGCAGGAAAGATTAGTTCATAGGCCAGTCAGATTTGCTATCATGATGATTTTCAAAACATTTTTCCCCAACATGGAGAGTTCGGAATGAAAACCTGCAGGCACAGAGGCCCTGTTCTAACATAACCTTATTCCTAGGCAGAAAAATCAATTGATTATACACTAGGACACTACAACCTGAAAAACTCTTCCAACATGCTCCAGAATGCTCTGTAGTCCAGATTTGAGTCCAATTAATCAAATTCTTTGCTCACTCTTTTAAATTTACAAAGAAATGCTTCTTCAACGGAAAGCTGAAAAGGCACAAGTGACTTTAAAACATTCTTCTCAATGTACACTCGTCCCATCATTTGCCCTTTCTTACCTGTTCCTTGGTTTAACGTATGTGGAGGCTATTTCTTCATCAGGGTTTAAGACTTTGTTGAGTTCTATTTGTGCTTTTTCATACTCCTGCTTCTGCCTGTGAGTAAGGGGCTTGCTGTGGCCTTCTATTACAGGGAAGTCATAGTATCCCTTCCGCTTAGCCTTGAGACGCAATTTGTTCCTGTAGTGCTCAATGTCAGATTTCTGCTTTAAAGCCATGCTAACCTGTGCAGGGAAAACATTTCTTTAAACATCATTACCATTCAGCAACCATCAAGGGTGAAGTCTTCCAAACACCAGACACAGGTTTCTTCAGACAAGGAATGCAGATACAGTAAATGAACGGTTGAAAAATACTTTTTCAAATCACATACAGATGTTTGCTTTCAGTACAAGTTGTTTTTTTATAGAATGTAAGAATTCTACTTTAAATTACGTATACACTTTAACTTAACCACACCTACACTGCAATAAGACAGCTGACGTACTGTACTGTATTAAGTTGCATTATTTCAAATAATAATAACATTTCATACACGTTTTTAAAACACTTTATCTGATTATACTTTCATCCCAAGTTAAGAACGATAAGAAAAAAAGAGACTAGATAAAGGTACTGTAAGTACAGTATCAATTCAGTTGCTAGTGTTATGAAATGGCTTTCAGCATTAGGCGCTGTTTTTCCTAGAGTTTAGGCGAGGGCTGGCTTACCTCTCCATTGATCACTGCGGAGTCCTGGCTCCTATCAGAGGCAGGGTGAGAGTAGCTTGGAGGTGCAGCCAAGGGTTTGATGGAGATGAGCTGCAGTGATCCAGAGGATGTGTCAAAGGGATCTGCCGAAGACCTGGACACTCGGTCAAAGAGAACTCCACCCTCCTCTTCATCACTAATTGGTGCTGAAGAGTATTACTTTTGTTCAATCAAAGACACCCAAATCAAAACGATCGATCATGCAGCAGCACTTACAACTTGTATCTGAACAGAAAAGAACAGCAACCTTCAGAAGGTACAGTAATTAATCCTTTTTAGTTTTGTCATCCCCTTTCTTGAAAGACCTGTAATATTACTTTTAACATGGAATATCTCCAGGTCTTACTAAAGATATCAGTCCTGTTATTGTTATTTGCTTTGTTATTCAAATGATCAGAAATATGTGTCAATGCAGGCATTGTGAAAAATAATCAACTATTATCAACAATAATAAACAATAAAATAATATATTCTTAAAGGAACTAAAGATAATATTTTTACATAGGAACCACATTTCAGAGAGATACTCCATTGAATGACAGCTGTTATTATAAAACTAAAAAGGATTAGACTTTGATCTAAGTTTGTTAAAGAAAAAGCAATAGCAGCAAAGCCATCACCAGAGTAATTTGCAAATACAGCTGTGCATAGCTATTCAGCTACGGCTTGATGTGAAGAAAACAATGGTCAACTAAAAGTGAATACAATTTCCCTGTGGATGTTTTCTAAAATCAAGCCTTGGCATTCCTTTTAATCAGCACATACCAAAGAAAAATTGTTGCAAGATTTACTGGTCCTAATTATCCATTAATTTATTTTCTGTATTGAGATCGTTGTATGCATTTGCTCACATTAAGATCCAATAGGGATCTGTACACAAACTTCAATGTACAATGGCTCCGTCAGGAGAGCTGTGTACAATATGCTGTTGATTAGGTTTTGGAATAATGTATTTGCTAAAAACTCTTACCGATTCTATTTTTAAATTTTACACCTGAAAAACAAAAGTTCAGCAAGTTATCTAATATAGAGCATTTGACCAGATATGGCTTATCGAGTTCATAATCGGGAAACAGACCTTCAGTTGTAAATTTGACTGAATCACAAATTCATTTCTATGCATTTGTTTGCTTAAAATATATGACTGAATATGCAATTAGAAGGCATGGACTCTGCAGAAGCAATCAATATCAAGGGCTTTTAAACTGACTCATGTTCAAAATATAGACATAAGCACCCAGTGTGAGTCCATATTAATTTGCATGTTGTGCCTAAAATTTTCCACCATGTGAAACATTTACAAAGCATGAAATTTCATTTCCCTGCCATCTGTTATGTTCATAAGCATGAATGTTTAATGAAAGCTGACCTTTCTCCTTGTATTAAGTGTGATACAAAAAACAGATAAAGCATACCATGTTTCTTTCTGCTGTCTTGGAGGTTTTTACAGGTTATGGTGACATACGGGATACAGTGCCAAAAGCAAGCTAGCACAATTTGTCAGGCCACAGTATTATCCTATGTTATAAATCACAAGATAACTGCTTAACAGATACAGTAGATGAATGCCTACAAAGAGATACAGTTAACTAGCAGTCCAAGTGCAGATATGAGCTATGAGTTAGGTTTGGTAGGATTGCACTCTAGCTATAATCTTGTGTTATTAAAGAGGGCGTGCTATAACAATGATTGAAGACAATATGCTGCACATTACTCTATCCCTGACATTTTTTTCAATGCAGATCTTTTTTAACTTCCTTCTTACCGTTCCTTTTTTTTGCCTCCTCTTTTGTCATTTTCTGCTGTGCTGTTACTTTCAGCACAGAGCCTCTACTGGAGTTGAGCTTTCCTGATTCGTTACTGATGAGAGAGCCATCTTCACTAGGCAGCCTGCTGCAAAGTAACCATAGCAACAAAAAGACTGTAAGTTCTTTTACATATTACCCACAGTTAATGGTTACCTCAATGACCTTCTAACACCCTAATGGATACCTGTACTAACAACGTTTGCTGGGGGAAAGCACCTTTAGCGCTTAGCAACATAAATCCTGAGGCACAGAACAATAGCCTTCCATACTTTATGAATACAGTACTCTGATTTTTCCTTATTTAATTAAATAATTTCCTTATTTAAGAAATTCACACTTTACCTTCTAAGATTATTGTTATTCACAGCAGTTATCCTTCAAATCTACAGAACTTCAGTTTACCTTTGCCAGGCAATATACCAGCAGCTGCTATGAGTCGTATTTCTTAACTTTAAGAAATACGACTCGTAAAGAAGAATGATTTGAACACCTACAAGCAGCACGAACATGAAATTGTTTAGAGTCCTGTTTGTGTATAGAGCAGTTTTTGTTATTATGGTTAAAGAACAAAACGGTAAATTATTGCGGTGCTTAGACAGTTTTATCTCTAATGCTAAATGATTCATTTCAGACAGCTAACACCAGAGATCAAATCACCAGAACCTAGTCATTTAAAATATTAACAGATTTTGATATGTGTGTCTGTTTCACTGGCAGTAGCTAAACAAGAATATGAATTGTAGCTATGAATATATGCATTGTTTGGCTCTTATAATCAGCACCTATATTTCAAAGATTATATACAAAGGTATACAATGAAATTCTCCACATTACCCACAAGTCCCAGTGGTATAAAACAATGTCACAACAACATACTGTATTTGTCCTTTTCCCACTGAAGGTGTTTTCAGCTTTTTACATGAAATAAAAAAGTAAAACCAACAACATGATCATGACAAAAACTGCAGGTTTTTTTTCTGGACCTTTAATTGTGAACAAGTACTGTAGGTAAAACTGCAGTACTGAAAAAACAACAAGCTGCTTACTATTGTGGTACAGTAAATAAATATTTAATTTCTTTGACAGTTTTAAGGTTGGAATGTGATAACATAGCTGTTGGCCTAATCAGACATACCTTTTGTGGCAAACAAAATAACTGAATATTTTGCCATATATTAGTTTATACCCCTAATGTTTCATTTTTCATGTTTATCAGTTGTGTCTCAAAGGAAGCAATGATCTTCAAGACTGTATAATGCTGAGGTAGCTGTTTATTTCCACTGATATAGAGAGAATGTGTCTCACTCCAATGATCAATGCAAATTGCATTCTGGGCAAGAAAAAATAAGAAAGCAATTGGTACTTATTTTTATTAACAAATAACACCATTAGTGTCTAATGATAAAATAATTTCTATTTTAGATTGGTACGTTAGTACCATTTAAGCTTTTATTCTAAAAATGCTGACAAACTGTAGACACCATAATTGAGCTATGAGAAACAACAGAAGCTACTCATCTATTACAATTCTTAAACAAATCTTTCCACAGAGAGTGAGGAAAAGTCTCAGAGGAAAGCCTGAGGTAGTTTTTTTGATGTAATTTCTCACTCAGTTTTTGTTGGTTGATAATTCATAAACAACACTTAAAAATCAATGCCATCTGGTAACCAAACAACAGCCAATTAAATTCTGACTTAGCATTAGAAGAGGTTAATCAATCTACAGAAATACAGAAACTTATAAATGATATATACATTAATCCATCACTTATTCAAGCGAGTAATATCTGGACTTTGGGATTTAACCTGCAATACACATGGCCTAGAACATATGGCCTAGAACATATTTTGAAAGACACTTTCATGGTTGAATAAAATACAGAATCAATTCCATGGCCATCATACAAACTGTGCCATTATCATTCTCAATTGTATATCCCCCTTTTTTGTTAATTATGCTTAATGGTTTTAACTTACTATATGCACAGTTGAAACAGAATTTGGAGGTTTATTTCAGTTTTTCATGTTAATCCTCAGAAAAGCACAGCTGTCTCTTCCTGATATAGTAAATGAGGTGTTACGTACTGGATAATGTTTCCCTATAAACCTGTACAATGCAAATGAAGTTTTATCTATACATACAGAGGAGAATTTAATTAGGCATATTTTGTTCTGACATAACAACACATGGTATCTGTTTCAAAGAGATACAGGATTCTAACCCAGCCTAGAGGTCTGCAGACCTAAAAAGATTATCAAGCAGCTTAAAGTTAAAATACTCTGTGTTTACAACTTACTGTGCCTCTAAGTGTATTTTAATGCATAATTCATTTGACGAAAAAAGAGAAATGTCCTGATGCCCTGATTGAGGCTTGTATAAGCCAAATTGTTGAAAAATATTAATAAACCAATTACTTAGAAGTACATAAAGTGTGAATCCAGTCACTTTTGCTACGTTTACATAATTAATTTTTAAACTACTAAAACTTTTCTTTACTCTAAAACACACATTTCACATTTTCTAAAGAAACATATAACAGTAGTCCTTTAACAAGAAAAAACAAGTGAGGATGTTTAGTATTGTTATGCTAAACTATAGATGAGGACCAGATAAATAACTTGTTGTACAATAAGTTGTATGTCTTGCGAAAACTAAAAAAGGAGTGAGACCCCTGATATCAAATGAGAAATGTCTTTATTATTGGGTTTCCAAGTGTGCAGAAGGTGATCCTAAAATACCTTAAATTGGTCAAATTAGTTAAATTAGTAAAAAATAAAAATCAACACAATATTATATCCCAATTTTAGAATAGGCAACAGGATAAGTACTGAAATAAGTGTTAATGAAGGAGTTTAAAAAGAAGAATAGAAAGTAAGAGAAAGGATAGAGGGGGGTGGATTAGAAAGGGTAAAAATAGTTGCAAAGTAGTACTTTTGAATTGCGAATTGATTTTTTCCAATTTGAGACACTGCAAAATATCCCAGACCCAGTTAATGGAGGACAGAGGAAAAGGTGGGGGGGGAAAGTACCCAATTGGTAAGGATGGCTGAAGTAGTTGGGAAAACAATGCAATTCAGATGGCAATTCAGAGATGAGGACACCACCAGGTGCTCCTCCAAACTCTGTGCTTAATGGTTATTGCTCAAGCTTGAACTGAAAGATGTGCAGGAGAGCACGTTTTTACACCTGTCACAAGCGTCACCAATAAACCCCTGCAAAGACGTCAGGTGTTGAGGGACAAGTGAAGCAGAAACATATATCGTAAGATGTTTGTTCCCTGAAGCGGGGAAGACTCCTCACACACGACTGTGAGCCTTTTTGCCAACTGCTCTTACCTCTTCCGCATGTCACTGGACAGGGTCTTTTTCGTGGTGCTTCCATCATGTGAGATCCCTCTTTCCTGGGACAGGGGTGCATCCCTGACTGGCAGAGGCAACACCACTGTTTCCTGGGTCACAGGAAGTGCTTCCTCTTCGCCACCTTGCTGCCCAAGATGTTGCTTTGCATAATCGAACCCCTGCACTGGCTGCAAAGAAAAATAAGGATTGAGGTTAACATAATATTACAATCAAATATTGGTACCAAATCTAAAAGGTGCTTTTCTGTTAAGAGGGGTATACTGTATCTTCCAACAGTGAATCAGCTGGTAAATTTCTCTAGTTCCTCTTCATAGACATTAGCAGGGAAAAAATGAAGACATCCACGTAGTGCTGTTGTAATAAGGAATTATGAATTAAAGCAAATCGAATGTGAACCAAATAAGTCAAAGGCCTTTAGGAAACGTCATTATGCCACACAAGCGTGTATAATTTACAAAATAACTATGAATGTTTCTTGTTCACTCCAACATGTCAGAGAAACAAATAAAGCCAAAAAAATCATCACCTTCTTTGTGTTTTTAAAATGTCTTATATGCCACTTATGTGCAACAGGTAACAGCACTGAGAGGTGTTGTAAGAACTAGCAGTGGTGGATACACACATCTGTGCTGTACATGTTCTGCTGTTGTTCTCCAAGCCAAAGTCAAATCAAGCACTCTGCTAATTAAATCACAACAAAATTAAACTGAGCATAGTGAAGTATATCACTAAATAGAGAATTGTTTTGATATGGTTAATTTAATTGCACATATATAACTTATGACAGAAGAATGTGGTTACAGTTTGCCTGCAAGAACAAAAACAGCTCTTAAATCTACAGTCAGTGCTTTTTTGAATACTGTGATTTCAAGATAATGTGAAAGAGTAAGATTTCTACAAATAAGATATGCTGGGTCACAATATAATATCACATTGGACTCCTAAGCAACATCCTCCTGTGAGTGAAATCCTGTCTAATGCTTATAAAACAAATACAGCAGAAAGGTGAGTATAATATGTCAGTAGAGGGGAGTAAACTGCAGTTTCTCAAGAGACTTCTGTATGTACATTCCATAATTCTCCAAAGATGCGTATTTGCAGTCATGCAGGGCAAAAAAAGATACCAGCATTTTTCCAATTCGGAATCACAAAAAAAAATGTCACAGCTACAAATTGTTTTGTGACGTGTTTATTTCTACTGTCTTGAATAAGACTATTTAGAACACAAAAAATTCAATTCATATTCCTAAATATGATTCCGGGTTGCTAAAAAGCCAACTTGTGGAATGTAGTCTATAAAAGACATCAGTCCCTTTAAAGATAACTAGAAAAAAAAGAATTTCCATGCATGTAAAATTGTACATGTCTTCAATGGATTTAAAAAACTTTAAATTTAAAAAATACTTCTCAATAGCTTTTAAGATTTGCATTCTAAAATTGTTTTCTTGCAGTTGCATGGGGGAATTATATCATTATACAGTTATTGAAACAATACTGAATTACATATTTACATAAACAAATTGTAATGCAAAAAACAGTTCTGTCTCTGTCTTCCACAGCCTGTAAAATTAGACTTGAACTCAAAAGACAAATTAAGGCATGATATAGATATTTTGAAAACCTATTATGCTTACTGCTGCCCTAGCTAAATCACATTAAAAATTGAAATGCTATTTTTAAACACACTGGATACTACTGCTTTGCATTTTTAAACAGGAAAAATGATTTTTTCCTTCCATGTTTTGACTGTAGTAGACCACAAAGTCCTTAATTACCAGCACAAGTCAGCTCAGTATTCTGTTCCTGTATTCTGGAAGGGTGATATTCTACCAGACAGCTCTTGCTACACAAAAATAAAGACGCTGCATCAACAATGAGAGAACAAACTGACCTGCTCATCCGCTATGAATTGTAGAAACACCAAGGATACTGCACAGCTGGGAATTCTAGCACTATGACCCAGAAGGGGGATCATAATAAAATAAAAGGATACAGACATATTCTGGATATAGTGAAATTTTTCTTAGGTCTAATCACGCTAATGTCTGATCATTTTCACCGGACTACCAAAAAAGCTATTATTTTTGGTTGTTGTATATAAATAAGATTATAAATGTACAGTATATATATGTAATTATACCATAATTACTGATCTTTCACCTCTGTACTGTCTGTCCCTACTTCACAGATAATGAAATGCCGTAAATGGGATAATTTCACCTCCCTTGTGGCCTCTACAGCAATGCAGCTGCTTGTCTGCTTGTTACTCTCCCTTATAGCAACAACATACAGGAGACAAGGCCTTCACCTTGTGTAAATTCTGTAAACTGTCCTTTTATTTCATTTTCATGACAATGTATTTCTATGTTCATATTCTAAAAGCCTTCACAATACAGGGTGTAGTTTGATGTTTTTCTCTTTATATAAAAAATCATCAGTGACAAAAGATGGGGACACCTTTGTGAATGCCTAGGAGACTACTTCTTGAAACTGTGTCAGCACATCTATTCCTTACATTAACACATAAGTGCTGTACTTGAAGATAATACAGATGGCCAAAGGACACACTCAATTCAAGACGTAAAATATAATGTTTTTCTGGAGCATTCTGGAGCAAAATTACATATACATTCTCTGTACAAGGCACTGTATACATTAGATTTATTTTCCTTAAGTCTGCTAACCTAATTTTCTTCACAGTGTGAAACAAATCTGACCTCATTTTTACGGTCTATACTATGTGCAGTGCAAGGCTACACAAACATGAGGAATTTCCATTTAATGAGGAAACACAGAAATATAAAGACTATTTGGTACTCTCTTTCAAACCAAACCTTTAGAATGCCACTACAATAATGTGTTAATTGTACTGCTGTCCACTCATTTTTTGATATGTATATGATAAACTTCCATTAACTAAAGAATTATATAATAAATTGCAAATTTTCTTTGGTACATTTAACAGCTTCATATCTTACTTTGATCCAAATCAAAAGATCGTCATTGGAAGCTTTATGGAATTTCTAATAATAAACGTCTGAATATGTATAGTATTCTACAGGCTAAAATGTTGCCCTATATATTCAGAGATTCATTTACTGCCAAATATTGTTGAGAGCATAGAGGTTTGAAACAGAGCAAAGAAACACTTAAGACTATTTATACATCTTCACTCAGAACTAAAAACTACAAAATGATATTGATTTCACTTATTGGTGATACAGTATATTCACAGATTTTTTTAACCAATTGAATGAACTGACTTAAGGTTTACTGTAGCTGAGCAAAGTATTATCATCCTTTCCTAAATACACATCCATCAGCTCACCTCAATACACCCTAAACAGCTATCTACGTGAGAGAACAATCACCTGCTTCCATCTTTTTTAATCTGCCTTATCGTACTTGAACATGACTTAAATTTGCAAGCAATTTAAAGGTTGTGCAATTGTCATTTCACTAGAAATCCCATACTATCGAATTAGAATTTAGCAGTTCTTTACAGATTTTGCAAATGGAGTTCTGTTCAAAGCAGGCAAGCTTACCTTGGCACGTGGGTGCATGTTCCCCATCGTATCGGCCTTGAAATCGTTCTTGTTCTTTCTGCAGAGGACAGCGGTGATGATGATGATGATGATGGTGACTACTGCAATAGGAGCCAGGACCGCAGCTATGATCCACAAGTTGTTTGGTGGGTTCTTTACCACAGCTGGTGAAACACAAAGTCACAGGTCAATTCAAGTGTGACTCCTTCCACAGCTCACAGGAATTAGGGTCCTTTTAGAAAAGACACTTGATAAGAAAACTCACAGTGAGCATCACAGTTCATAATATATCAGGTGTTATTTTTTGGGTGCAATCTGGATAGGTTCGTTGGGAGAACTATTTTGTTGTTTCCAGTGTTTGTGGAAAGACATGATGCAATCACTCATGCATTTCACAGGAAAAGGTGAATTCAATACAACGGCCCCAGAATTAATCAAATAAAAGCATACCTGAAGCGCAGAAGGGGTGGTGAATTTAAGGTTACTTTAAACTATTTTGTTCTCATAGATATTAAGCAGAAGTATTGCAAATGTCGGGATACACATGCACTGTTTTTACTTCTGCTTTCCAGGCTTTTTCAAAAAGATGCAATATTTTATGTTTGACTACAACTTTAATACCATCGGGAGCTCGGTAATGCTCTGACTAACTAGTGCTGTTTGCAAGAGCTTTGGAAGCCCATTCTGAAAACTCTAAATCAGTCCTCTCCTGTGGAGAGTGTCCTGTCTACACAGCAGGTGAAATGGTTTTACCTTTCCTGTCTCTAAGAGGATCTATGTTAACACTGCTCCTTTGCCCTGTGTTTAGAAAAACAGAGGCATGTTCATGTTGCTAGGAGACAATGTCAAATTCTCTTGAACCTGCAGTGCATGGTCTGTGGTTTGTTAACAGCAAACAACAGCGATGTCTTTTCACCCCCTCATTGGCAACGAGCATTATTTTAAACTTCAAGGAGTTTCATTTTCAAAGCATTGTCAGGAGAATAAAAATATCAATGACAAACAAAACAAAGCAAGAAAAATAAGAGCATTTTCCAAAAGCTGCATGCACAAGTTTTTGTCAAAGTGATCTACAACTATTTATGGTATTTCATATCATCTTCTTGATATTCTTGCCCTCTTTTCTGAACCGATTCTGTAATAAAATGCCATCTTCTCCAACAGAGTTTTAATATTTACAGATGCAAATTTCATACGTTCAGCCTGGAGCTGCACGAAGTAACCCAGAGTTAACGCCATGGTCTGGGAGTCCACTGTATTCAGAATTTTGGCGGCTGAGGTTCCAAGCAAAGGGGAGCCATTCCACAGAACATAGTAGATCAACTCAGCTGGGTTCTTTGGACCTGGGATTCGCTTTATGTTGACCATCTAGACAAAATAAAGCAGGAATTTGTCAGTTAAATTCATTAAGGTATTATAGAGTGTTAGATTCTTTTGTAAAATCCAGTCACTTTTAGTTAAAAATAAAGAATAATTTAAATTTACTTCATATATGAATCCTCCAAATTAAGAAAAAGGGTGTTGTGCAAGGGAGGTAAAACTCCTAATACAACATAGCTTGAATCATTGTGGTGTGTATGCTGTAAAGGCAGTTAAAGGCATGGTATTTAAACTTCTATCTACTACATACTGAAATAGAAAATGGAATCCCACTTTTATTGGTTTCAAAAATATCTAGAGTATAATCTTGAAAGCAGGATCAACAAGCTTTTTCTTCAAAGAATCATGTGAGCAGCCATAATCTGGGCTTCTATGGAAGCAAGCTTCTTTGAGAATCTCTGAGGTAACAGGAGTTAACTTGAAGAAACACGCTAACTTAAAGAAAATACTTCATTTTACTCCCAACTTGATTATAATCCTTCCGATCACATCTTATCTGCAATCTCATCTGCAATTCTGTGCTGTACTCCATTTGGACATCATGCGAAGCTGCTCAGATCACTGTCCATGATGTACTGGTCACCTGGACAGTGTAGCTCCCCACAGTAGTGGCTCTCCTGAATCTCCTTCCCTGCTGCCCAGCGATCACGAACAGCTCTGCCAAGCGCTGCTCCATTAGACTGGCAAAGCTCTGATAATTCCCCTCCAGAGAGGAGTTGTCAACATCCTGAATGACTGGAAATCAGAGAGAGAGGAGGAGGCTGGTGGAACCACAAAACTCTTGGGAAAAAAACTCACTAATAAAAACATTTATCTGGCTTTGAATATATTTTAAAGGGGATCCTGAGCTACTGTTGAGTCAGTGATTAGCTGTCATTCCTTAAAACAATCATGCTTCGTCCTTAGTCATTTTAGTTGAAATCTGGTTGTTTTACTAATACTAGGTAATACATATAGTGATTAGATTATAATGTCCTGAACAATACAAATTTAAATCTAATTCGCCAATTTAGTGATTTGATCACAGTAATAAACAATAGGAAATTAATCTTACGATGCTCCAGTCAGCTAAAACTGAAAAGTAAATAGCCAGCAGAAGATAACATTTTTGCTCCACACATGTTATCACAAGCTTCTCTGCACAAAGTAGTCTACATAAAAAAAAAAATGAATGTTCACTACAAATCCAAAATCCAAATTACCTGTTATCACCCAGTAGTCCCTTGTCGACTGGGAAGTATTGAGATTGTGGTACTCTAATGCTGAAAAAGCAAGAATAAACCATTCAAAGCATTTTTAATTATGCATTTATATGTAATTGGCAAAGAACCCTTTGGTGGCTTTGTCTTCACATTGATGTACTAGGTTAATAAATCTCTGCAGCATTAGGTATGGGTAATAATTCCTCTTAATTCCATCACATCAGTACATTGTTTGCATTCAAAAGTTGGATTTTGTGTTTTAAAATCAGGGTATAATTAAATGCAAATTACCTTTTAAAAAAAGATTCATTAAAACATTAACATAAACCGATGATTCATTTTTACAATTCTATGGAAATAAAGCTACTTAGAAACTACCCAAATAGTTTCTTTCTGTTTGTTGTTTTTTTCTGTTTTAAATAAAGAAGAAAAAAAGGTAAATATTTGGTTATTGTTTATTATTTTAACTATTTTTACAAACTGTACTATAAGAAGAATTTCTACTTTACGCATGTTAGGCACATGGATGATTTTGTGACTTTAGTAATAGAAGAGTAATAGAGAGTTTCATGGACTCCTTTTTCAGTGTCATGAGTACACATACTGTATGTCTTGTACTTGTCTTGTACTCTAACAGCACTGATAACATCTAAATTAAGATCAAAATCAAGTTAAAGAACAAATTACAAAAGATCACAGCATTTCCTGAAATTCTCTGCAATGTTATTAATTATTAATCTTACTCTTGTTTAAGATTTCTTGGCTTCCAAACCTAAGGCTTCAGGCCAACTGGGCACTGAAAACTCTTAATTATTTACCAGCATAATTGATTTTCATAAGCATACCGACAGCTTTCATAAAAATACTCTCATCTTTCACAGCCCATTTCTTTGTTCGATAACTATGGTCCTACCAATTGTTGCTGCTGAACAGATGCCCTTGTCCAGGGTTACTATTAATGTTTACTCTACAAATGTTTACTCTGCTCTACAAAGTACTTTTCCTGAACAGAGCCATGCTTTATTAATCACAATTCTTCTGACAATGTTGAGGACTCGGTGAGGCACTTACTGACTTCCAACTAAAAGAAATTTCATCAGCTAAACTAATGGTCGAGGTGAATTTTACTCCAAATTATTCCAGTAGATTCAGCTGTTTAACCTCATTGCCATTGTGAAATTTATGTATTTTAGTCCTCATTTTACATACATAGAGCAACACAAAACTGTAAAAGGATCATTTTAATAAACGTACATTATTCTTCCAGAAAGAGAGTTATATCAAGTTCAGAATGTTCACAAAGAAAATCATATTTTATTAAATTGGCTACTGCAGTAAACTGGTTAATCCAAGACACTTTTGGCAGAGTGATGTAGGAGTGCAGTAATGAAATTCATATTGCTGAAATATTTTATTTATACCAGAACGCTTGAATGCAAGACCACAACTCAAAGACTTGTCTTTCTGTGGTACTTTATACGAATCCACATTGCCCCCACTGGATGCAAACACAAACTGTAACACTCTTTCAAACACAGCAGTCACTAGTAGTTCACCCCAAACCACAGCACACAAAACTATGCATCATGAACAGCAAACACAGCAGCCTGAATGGGACACTTACGTTCAGCGATAATCAGAGGTGGGAAGAACAGGTAATACCCCACCAGTTCTGCAGTGAGCTGATTGAGAAGGTTGCTGGAAATGGTTCCGTTCAAAACCACACTCTGGTTCCTTACCACATAGATCAGAGAGACAGCAGGAGATCCAGCTGACTGAGTTGTGCTTAAGATCTAATCAACAATGACAGACACAAATGGCTGTTTCAATTCAGAGTCTCTGTTTAAGCCACTTTTTAAAAAACCTCATAAGGAAAATTACGGTAGTAATGACTATTATTATACCCATAAGATTGCTAATGGAAAATAAGGTGGAAGCTTAATGTTAATGCTTAATCATTTTGTTAGCATAAACGGCAGGAATCCAAACCAGGTGATTTTAAAGGTCCATTGATGCTTATTTCCCAAGAAATAGACTGATGTTCAACCACATCAGGATTCGTTTTTACTGTGCTGTAACCCCTTAGGAGAAAATTGGAGCATTATTTCTGTGAGATAGCAGGCCAGCCTATGGGTGTAGGCAATTCACTACTGTTCTACAAGGTGCTGTGTGGCTTTGGGGCTGGAATTATGCCTGAGATATAGTGAATGAATCCCAGCTCAGAAAAAGGTCAGCACTCAACACGTTGCACATAAACGAGGGGCAGGATGCCCACAGCTTCCAAATAGGACCAAAAGTGGTTCAATGACAAAAATCTAAAAACTGTACAGACAGCAACAGTGTCATACTCTGTGATGGCTCATGAATAAGGTCCACATTCAATGCAGATATCTAGCTATGGAAACACGGAAAAAGAAGATTTTAAAAGCTCTGCAAACGATCAACTTGGAGAAAGCAAATGACTGCACCTGAACAGAGAGGCGGCTGTGAGAATTCAACACTTTGGACTCGGCTTCTGCGAACGCATTCTGCAATCGCTGCTCCATAGTCTGAACGAAACTGCAGGAATTTATATTGTCTGTGGGGCCTACGAACCTCAGGACTGGATCAGAAAAAATAACAGGTTAGACATGATCATATTTATTAATGTAAAATATGTCTGGGTTCATTGTTATTTACCTTCATTATTTTCCTATATCCAGTCAGCAAAAAAGAATAAATGGCACTTCAAGTGAAATTCTCTGCTGTGTATTTAGTACCTCAGTTAACTTATTATTGAACCATTAAGTGTCTAATGATCTTTAAGCAAGGCAATTACTGGGTATGCAAACACTTGATAATAAGCCTGACTGATGATTTGACTGGGATTCCCTGTTTATTTCCTGTTGGGACTGTCTTGTCCTTACCTGTTTTGAGCTGCAAAGAAATAGCAGGGCTGGGAATCCAGGGAGCAGCAGGAATGGGAATGGACTGGACCTCAGCCACGTTCTGCTTAATATCAGTCATCATCCTGTCGATCCCATAAGCATTCAGAGCACTGACAACAACAGATGCAATGTAGACAGTGCTGCCACTTGCAGCGTAGTAACCAACAGTGACATTCGTACCGCTGGTCAGGTTTTCAATCTGAAAGCACAAGACGGAGCTTTGTGGACTTGTGACTGCTCAGTACTGCAGAGAGCAACATCATTTCAGAATCATATCAGATCAGAAGCTCCTTTATAAAAAGACTTCATTAATGAAACAGTCGTCTTTACATTTTTAGGATGCACATGTGCTATATTAATGGTTCATATGTCTCGTGTCTTCAGAGGTATTTGCAAATGGTGCATGTTTATTTTAAACAACCAGGTTCGAAGGGCTGCTTAAACATGTGTATGCATGTTCCACTACTCATTCTTTTTATTTTCACTACTATATTATATGTAAAACACGGTTATTGTTATTGCATAGAAAACAGAAAAGGGGCTTTTCTACATTTATCTGTTCCATAACATACAATTAATTTTGTATATCTATCATATCATTACTAGTGCTTTTTGTATTTGCTGAGCTGTCAGTCAGTTACCTCTGGGCACGGACGTTATACTTGGGGTCTGATGGACAGCGTTTTTTGGCTCCAGATTCACTGTCTGACAGCAGAAATTAATGAAAGGCAGCCAAGAGCCATTTCAAACACAGAGGAATCTGATGAAGATGAGCATTACAGACAGATACATCAGATGCTCACCTTGGGGCTGTTAATCTCTTACATTTCTTTTAATTTTGGAAGTTGCAAGGAGAACGAAGGATTCTTGCTCTGAATGCCCCCAGTTAGGTCGCTGGGGTATTTGCAAATCTCAAAGCTGTGACAAGCTCAAAAAGATCTATAATTACATTTGTCAGAGATACTTAGATGTAAAATACATCTTATTGTTTTCCTATAATTAATAGAAACATAGGCAAATATTATGAACATATTTATAATATTATAATGTCAATATTGTCAATATTATATATTTGTAATATTATAAAATAGATAATTACAAACGGAACTAAAAGAAAAAAACTAAATACTATCCTGCTGCTAAACTATTTTAGAAACATGCACACTTTAAGATGAACAATAGTAATTCCAATCCAGGGTAAAAGATAGTTCTGACACAAAGACCTCAAAAACAAAGGGATTTTTGCAAAACAACCAAGTTCACTTACTTGGACTAACTGGAAATAAAGGTTAAGACAACAACTTATTGAAAGCACTGCAGTAACAGTTTGTTCCATTTCAGACATGCTTAATATAAAAACAAGAATTCATGTTGTGGAAGATGCTTCCTCTGAACTGCATTGTGCCTGGGTGAGAAGGATATCCCCGATTACAAATTAACAGTGCTCAAAAAAAGCACTGCAATACAGGATCATCCCGTATCTGCAAAATGCTTTTTTTACTTTGTGGGAGAGAGAAAGGTAACTAATAAAAGGAAAAGAAGATTTCATTATGTATAGTTTCACTTAAGGAAGCCCATATCTTGCAATATGGAACATTTATACTATGCCCACAATCTGCAGACTTTCCTTTTAGTGTGGTCTGAAAAACCAATTTCAGTCAATTGTGTCAATTAACCGATCATGAAGGAAGAACATCTATTAACAGAAATCAGTGTTATACTAGAACATGTGATATGCAACAGCCTTGGTCATAAAAAAAAAATAAAAATATGGAAAAGACACAAAAATAAAACAATGCATGAAAGAAGTTCCAAACACTTGTAGTAACTAAAATCTTAAACTTATGTTTGTGCATTAACTAAATAATTTTGGTTAATATTACATTGGTAACATTCTGAAATAGTTTCTAACAATTAAGCATTCACTTCTGGTTAGGAAACTGTAAGAGGAGCTTGCATAATGATAAGTATCTACATTTTCAGTTCTGTTTCCAGTGAATGCAGTATTGAGAGCTTGTATTTCATTTCACCTTGAAGTGAAACGGCAGCTGTCTAATTTGAAATGATACATTCATTCATCCTTCATTTATGAATTCTCATCATTCATTCATTTGAAAAAGGGAAACTTACAGATATTAAATATGACAAACGTATCACCTTACCTATTGAAATGTACTTTTATTTCTAAATGTGCTTATGCCTGTCAATTACTGGTTTCTAAGATTTCCTAAATAAGACAGTACTTTACCAAGGGTTGAAGGTAAGACCATCATAATCTAATATTTAAACTACTAATGAGAGGCGAAGGTACACCTTGCAGGATGTGCAAGAAATTTAAACAGCAGCTTGGTTTTTTACGGCTCACTTAACCTCCAGATCAATAGGGTAAGCTCCAGGACATTTATTATTAATTTATGGAAAACTTCCAAGATTAAATGCTCCTTGCATTCAGAAAATTGAACTCATTGAAAATCCTTGACAGTACCCAGACCCACAGAAGGAACAACTCAAAAAGGAGTAACACTGGAGTAACATGTGATAGCAGTAAATGTCCTGAAAAGACCACCAGAATTATGTAAATGGATAGTCTGCTTTTGGTTTTTAAGCTACATTGTTTAATTTGTTTTCAATGAGCAATTGACCTACCCCTTCCTGTCATATGTTCCTACTTGGACCATCCACTTGAATCCACTTGGTTCTGAACCTTTCCACTCTCTCAGGGAGTAATGAATCCTGGGCACTAAGCATCCAACACACCATACAAGTCTCCCTCAAAGGCATCCACACTATACTGTCTATACAGTCTCCAACTATCAGAACCTCCATTTTACTACTCCTAATATTAAATCACCACATGATTAATAAAACATATATCCAAGGGTGTAAAATGGCCAAAGGCTAAAACACAAGGAAATATTATACTTTTTTGAAACCGTTTAGCATGTATTTGCATCGTATACTGATATCTTATCTAAAGTACCAGAGACACACGGATCAACGTCAAAATAAAAAAAAAGATGTCCCTCCCACCTTCCTGGGGGAGATCATAAGTTTTTTTTTTTTTTCGGCCCTGGGCAGGGGGGGTGAAGCATTTCACTATAGTTCACATAGTTCCAAACATTAACCTGGTCATTTCAAACAATACTGGCTCCTGCAACATAACAGGTGACACCCCTATGCACACATGGTTTTTGTGTAGCTGTTTTGAAGCAGCATGCCCCTTGCAGCCCCTATCATGCAGCAGTAGGTTGCTAACCTGAGCGTGCACACCACTGCTGTTGAAGGCCTCCTGAAGTGCCTGTGTGAGTCCTTTTGTCAGGTTCTGTTTAAGCATACCATCCACTTTGTTTCTTCTTATGTTTAAGGACAACACTGTAAGAAGAAAGACACTAACAGCAACAAATGGAGTATCTCCTTCATCGGAGAAAACATAAAAGCAGACCTAAGAAACCCTGAAAATAACTAAGATTACATAGTTGTTCAAACTTCAAGATCTCAATTTCAAATTGTAAAAACTTTATTAATATGTTTTTATAAAAAAGGCATACCACAGAATATTAATTCTATATTTTATAAGGTATAGACGAATAGCTTGCACTCAATATACTGACAATTACATTTAAGGCTTTGGTATTTAATGTTCCTAATTAAATACTGAACCATTTTTCTCATAATCAATGGATCGCTGTTTTTCTATTCATTATGTTAAATAGGGAATTAAAAATATTTCAGCAAAAGATTTATAAAATAAAGTAATAAGCAATATGTGATGTTCTGTTCACTGCCTGATTTATTTTCATGCAGATGATAAACAAATCATTGCGAGTTATTCAGATATTCTTTTTGAGCAAATCAATAAATTATTTTAGGCAATACAGGATACTTACTTGTGCCTTTAGTGATGCTTTTCATGGTATGCAACAAATGTAAAAATCTAGCTTCATGTGAGACAACATAAAGCAATTCCATACCTGTTTTCACCCAGATTCTCTCTGTAGTGTTACACTGCAATGTAGGCATTCCTGTAGGGGTAGTGGCAGGACCAGGTCTATTTGGCCCAGACGTAGTAAACGTTGACGTCTGAGAGGTGATAGTAACCTTGGACGTCAAGGGTGACGTTATTGTTATGGACGGAGAAGAGGAGGTTTTCATGATCTCTGCAGTGGCAGATGTTCCCCTTGAAGTCACTGACGGCTGAGGGGTGCTAAGTGGAGTGGATGGTGTTATTGGTTGTGTTGTGCTGACTGCACCAGTGCTGGAGGCCACAGCGCTCATGGGAGTGTGCGTAGGAGTCCCACTTATAACTGTTTCTTGTGTTGTGCGAGTGAGGCTCGTGGGCGCCACCTGTGTAGACGTGGTCTCAACAACGTGGAGTGTGGCGTTACTGATTGCAATGGGGGCTGTCGATGCTGCTGGAGGCACGCTGGTACTCTCAAGGGGCAGTTCTCCACCCCTCTCCGTTGAAAAGAATGTGGACAGTGGTGCCGAAGACAAATTGTCAGCTGTTATTTCCTCTGTAACAGAAGAATGAGTAAAATTTGCAGTTGGAACAACAGCAGGTGTTAGGGAAGTCGGTGATGAATGGGGAGATGTTATGGGTCTAGACAATGGAGGTTCAGTGGTATAGGTGAGTAATGAAGGCACTTCAGTTGAAGTGGCTGATGATGACAGAAGATTGGTGGTTCTTTCAGACACTTCCGTAATTACTGATGTTGGAGTATTCAGTTCTGTATTTAGAAATGTTCTTGAGCTAGAAGAATACTGAGCAGATGAGGTTGTGGAGTGCTCCAGTGACACAGGCAGTGATTCCAATAAAACAGTTGTGAGGCTGATGTTATTACTTGCTGAAGAATAATCGCTGACAGTCTGCTCAGAAACGGTAGTTTTTTCATTTCCTCTTGAAGTTACTGAATCTGATGAGGGCAATGATATGGCTGTACTTGTGAAAGCAGAGGGCAAACTTCCAGAATTCAGTGTCGCAGGTTCAGTTGTTAAAGTGTATGTTGGAACACTTGACACAGGCTTGCTTTGAAAAGAAGAGCTTTGGGTTAGAATTGGAGACTTTGTGAATGGCGACATGCTGGCTATTGACATTGCTTCTGTAAATTCAGTCATATTACTGTTAGTTGGAGAAACAGCAGAAATTAGTTCTCTTTGAGATATACTGGCAGAACTCAAGGTGTTAGAAACAGATGTTTCCATAGACTGTGTAGAAACCTCAGTAGAGTTTTCAGACTGGGTTGTAGCTTCCTCAAAGGTTGTACTGATAGACAGTGTTATGTCAGCTGAGCTTGGTAACGCTGTAGTGGCTGATGTAGAGGATGCATTAGTGGAATCTATATATCTTTCTGTTGTGGGTGTGCTCATTGAAGACTCCATTTGTGAGGTGAGCTCTGAAGAACTTGTTGCCTTCTCAGTTTTCTGAGATTCGAATGAACTGTACTCTGTATTTCCAGGCACTGTAGATTTCCAAATAAGGTAGGCACTTGTCAAAGATGCCAATTCATTAGTTGTCATTGTCTTATCTGTAGCTGGTGAGGATGAAGATCCACTGCTGGATACTTTGGAATACACAACAGTGTTTGCCTCACTAGTGGCCATTTTGGTGGCAATGCTAGGAGAAGTATCATCTGACATGGACACTGAAGTGGAAGATGCTAAATGATCTATCATTTTTGTTGTTTCTTGAGAATTATAAGCGGTAATGTTTTTGATATTACTACCAAAATCCACAGATACAGAACTTAGGGAATCTGCTGTGGCTTCAAATGTGATGCTACGCAAAACAGGATTTTGTGGGGAAAAATGATCACTTATCTCCACTGCTGTTGTGGTAGAAATGGAAGGCAATAAGGAGGAGAAGCCATCAGTATGCAATGAAATTTCAGTGGTCACTGTTTCTGTCTCAGTACTGACAAGCATCAGAGGTGTTTCTGTAGGATGCTGAGTGAATAAAGTGGCATGTGGATTTTTTGATACAGTGGTTGACTCAAATGACAAAGAAGCTGCACGAGGGCGGCTGACGCTGGTAGGAAAAGAAGTGTTACTGATGGTGTGGTCAGAGACAGTGCCATCTCCTTGTGAAACTGTCAAAAAACCTAGAGACTCTGTCGGTTCAACTGTGGTTATGGAAGATGAATCTACTGATGCTGGTGAAGACAGTGTAGGGAAAGTTTGCAAAGAAGTCACCCTCTGAATCTCAGTTTCTAGTGATGGAATCTGTTGTGAGGATGGAGTCAATGATGGATGCTCTTGTGTGCTCAGTGTTCCAAGGCCATTGGTCTCAGTTGTTCTGAAGGCACTAGAAGCTGTGATTGGCACACCAGAAGATGAATCAGTTTCTGCCATTTTGTTTGTGTTGATGGAAGAGATAGTACTACCTTGGGGTGATATCAAATTGCTTGAACGTGAAGACCCTGATAAATGTGTCAGCATGGATGATAACAGTGAAGGAAATTCTGTCCTGGCTGTAGACAGCTCACCTCTTGTGCTCTCAGAATGATCAACATCTGCAGTTGATGTAATAATGTCATTGATGAACTGTGTTGGGGTTGCTGGATCAAAGGATGAATTAATTGCTGTTTCTGCTGAAAGAGGTGTAGCTGAAACAGTACTTCTAGTCATTAAAACAATGGACGAACTAGCAGATTCTGTTGAAGTTACTGCTTGTGTTCCACTGGAACCATTTTCAGTTGAATTCATAGTGTAAATATAATTTTCTAACAGTGATTCCGTTTTGATTTCTGGTTTTGTGAAAGCAAGCAAGGTGGGTAAATTGCTTTTTAATGTCATAGCAGAATTGTCTGTCATAATATCAGAAGCAGTATATGTATGGTATACAGAAACTGGGAATGTGGTACTATCATCTATTGATTGCATAACTATATTTGTTCTGCTTCCAACACTAGAGCCCAAAGATCTTAAAAAGATCTTAAAATTTGCCATAATTGGAGAAGAAAGTCTAGATAAACTATTTGTTTGTGAAAGATCTTGATTTTCAGTAGTTAGAGGTACCAGAGCTGCAAATGAAACAGAATTAGAGGATAAAGCGTTGGTCTCTTTGGTATTAGTTGAAACAGTTTGTGCTCTGGACCTGCTCTTGTTTGCAGGAACATATGAAAGATGAGAAGTGGGTTGTGTTGCTGAAGCAGATGCTTTTGACGAAGGCACACTAATGGCAGCTAAAGGTATTGAGAATTGAGAAGTAGTTAAAGTATTTGATGATGGCATTGTAGGTGTTTGTGAAGTCAGTTCACTTGCAGCATTTGGAAGGTATTCTGTCACAGTCCCAGATGAGATTTGTGTAGCATCAATCCTTGCTTCATGGACTGCCACATTATCAACAGTTGATCTAACAGCTCTTGATGTGCCAATTTTAGTGTCATAGCCCTGAGTAGTTTTCTTTGGCACTTTAATTCCATTTTCTGTGTTTCCAGTGCTTGGTTCAAAGGGAGTCACAAACAAATTTAACAGTGTGCTTCTTGGAAAAGGCACTTTAGACATTGTTAAGCTTGTCTGGGTTAAGGCAATGGAATTAGATGAGGCTTGGTTATGATGAGATGATGTAGCTGCTAATGAAGAAAATGATGATAATGAAGCTGTTTCTTCTGAAATGGAGGATGTGTCTGTAGACACTGACAGGGATGACACTGTACATTTGGTGCATGGCTTTGACTGAGACTGAAGTAATGCTGGATAAGTGGTACTATGTGTCAAACCTGGCTCAGAAGAGAAGCTGGTAACCGCAGGTCCTGAAGATGAAGGTTCTGTTTCTCTTGCTGATATCTCTGAAGGCCACCTAATCGTTCGGTTTCTGCGGTTTGAGATTATAGGGGAAGCTTTAGATTGCAACAGTGTCCTCTGTTTTTTTAAAGTTTTTGAGCTAGTTAACAGAGTCAGTATTGACTGGAATGTAGGACTGTCACTTGATATGGCGTCTATTGTGCTTCCTGCTGATCCAGGTGGATCTGTGTTAATGACCGAAATAGACTCCTCTTCTGCCAGTAGAATTTTCGCTAACAAATGTGAAGACCCTACTGTAGCCACTGCATCCCGTGGAAGTTCTGAATAAGCTGAGGCTTCATAATTCCCTTGATCTGTAAAAAGAGTAGAAAATTAATAGGATTAAAGCTGGCACCTGTTAATAACTTTTTCAGTTGGAAAAGAAACATGGATAATTCTACATATTTTTCACAAGACATTTTAGAATCTCATCCAATTCATAGCTAAGCACATCCAAAATAAAGTCAAATATGTGTGTATTGTATAAGCAAACCAGATATATTACATATAAAACAATTATGGATGTGGCTGACAGCTGATCAAACAAGAGTTTAAACTCTTCAAAATTATCCTCTTTTTGTGGTTTAAATTAGTGGATGCCATGTCAATTATATCCACTTAATATTTTCCACTTGCTGAAAGCCATTAATTACATATGATGTGCAGTAGGTGTCATTAACAAAATATTTAATTCTATTAAAAATAGTGCATTAATTTTCTTTCACTCTTTAATTCTTAATAACCAACATTATCATCATCATAAAATATGGAAGACTAAGCCAGAAACAACAGTACCAATTAACTTTTCACATCATCCATGCTGCAGCCCACTGTCAAATCGGAAAGGGCAAATTGTGAAGATAAAGAATTCGCTAGATAAAGACTTTTTATTTAAAAAAGGGCTAAGTTTAATGAAGAGGTGGATATTAAATAAAGTAAAAAACAGAACACAAAAATGCTAACATGAACAGAAAGATGTACTGTAAAAAGGGTGCATTCTAAGTAGGTCATTTCATGAGCAAAATACTTAAATATCATTAATCTACATTTTATGAAAGGCTGAAGAAAATCCTTTTAAAAACAACCTAGTTAGGTAAATAACCATTTACATTTATAACTATAGAAATTCATGTTCTACCTTACTGATACAATATACTGGATACTGTTTGAAAGCCAAAAATAATCTGGCATACATCCATAATGCCTTTGTTATTTCATTTGTGGCATTCATTTAAAAAAATATATACGACATATCCATCTGGGGATGTTTTTTTTTATTATGATTTGTAAGCTACTGTGATATGACATACAGTTTTTATTACGCATCACAAAATCTTTTTCACTTATTGCAAGGCTATAAAAGCTCATTGTCTTTTCATAAACATTGCCCAAGGCAACTATTTACAAAATGTTTCTAATTCGTATTTGTTTTACAGTTTAGGAAAATATAATATGCCATGTCATTTACTAAACCGCTTTATACCATATGGTAAAATGTTTAAATAATATGTTTAATAATATCTTTAAATATTATACAAATATAATGTTTTATTTTCTTCCAATTCCACTTCCAAACGCAAACACATTTCCCATGTATGATAAAATCTTAAGATGTACAGTAGGTATCATCAGCTCAGATATATTTCCTTTAAACCATAGAAAAACAAGATGAGTAATGAAATTATAGGTCACTTAAATCAAAAACTGACAACACATTTTAGTTTTCGTTAATTTCTTGCCCAATTAGATTCTATATATATATATGTGTAGTAACTGTTTCATAGATAACTGTAAAATTCATTTTAAGCCAACATGAGTCTACCTCAGCCAATGGACTTCCAGTGTCATGCTGCTGTAGCTTAGAGTGACTGCTCCACAGCACAAGAAAATACCAAATGTTGAGCCGCACTGAAGACGCTTGAATCCCTGTAGATAGCCACCTGCTCCGACTGGAGGGCCATATGGAATGCTCCTTCAAAAAGTGCCAACAACTTGGGAATGATAAGCTCTTGGGAAAGGGATGCAACAGAGGAGAAGATGCGCTACAAGCTGGTAAATTTGAAATGATAAAAAAATTAAACCCCTCTGGTCTGGGGTCCAGGTGGCTAACCCTGAGACAGGCACCACCAACTAGTGTTAAGCCTATCAAAGGTTGAGGAAAGCCTCCCATGAGCTCACACAATTCCCACTTTTCATGGGGACAAAAAATGCATTTCTTTGCTAAGTCCCTGAAGATTCCATCTGTGTTTTTGGGCTTAACGTTCACAAAAGGCCTTCTTGTAATTTTGTATACGTTTATACGGAATGGTTTTCAAAATGTTTTGAGCATTTCTGGCAACATACTGTAAGGAGAAAGATGTACATATTGACCTAATGCATCAAAAAGATGTGCCAAACCTGACCCATCACATTTCTATATGAAGTACCTAATTTCATGTACAGAGTGTCAACCAAGTGCCTTAAGCCAAATACAGCTAGACTCATGTTTAGTAAAAGCCAATTAGAAGAGTTTAGGTGTTCAAGATTATGAATGATCTGAAGAAAGAAAGCGTGTTGGACAAAATACATTAATTTTCAATGGATGACATCCCTGATTAAGACTGCCTGTAAAGTGACAATATGATTTATCTAACCATTTTACTAGACTTGTATGATGCGTTCTTTGACAATGAGCTGTTCTAAAGTTACTCTAAACATAAGGAGATAAACAGATCAAGATCTTAAATGAGCCGCAGACATAGATTATACAGTAGGTGTATAGGACAGGATTTAGGTGTCATTCTGTGTTTACCAACCTAGCAATTTAGCAAACTATGTTGAATTAAATACATAGGATTCATAAAAGCACAAGGTGTAAAAACTCCTGAGCTAAATGTTCAAAGTTCAGGTTAAGGATAGAATGTTTACTTTTGTTCAATTGTAAGAGGTAAAATCATGATAATTACATTGTTTCTATTAATTAAAACAAAAGCAATGAATAAAGCCATGGAACATAAAACATGTACTGGATTATAGCAAAGACGGTGCTGAAAGAATAGCTCAGACTCAAGCCAGTACCTCTGGGCTGTTGTGCCCCATGCAGCTTGCACTGTCCTCAGATCAAAGCCCCAGTGTTTTTGGAATCTATTTTTCACGGCACACAGCTCTGGCAAACGTCTTCACTGAACACCTCAGACGGACCACAGCTGCCGTGATGTTCTCCAAATAGTTTTTTTTTTTTTTTCGTTTTCCCAGCAGAAACACAATACTAAAGGGAGTGGCATAAGAAAATTGAAGTATGACTGGCTATTTCTACATTCAGGCCATAAACTGGAATATCAGGCAGGTTTAGATTTCATGCTCACTTTCGAATAGAATGGCATGGTCTTTTGAGGCTTTGTCTAAAATGTTTATTTTTTAAAAAAAGACGAATGCCCGAGCTCACAAATCTCGGCTTCAGCACACATTTACAACCATGAAGAGAAACAAATACCAATGCAGAGACGAGAAGAAGATGCGAGTCAGGCAGAAATAACAGCGTAGCAGGCAGTACGGTCTCATGTTTGTCTTTCATGTGGTACTACATACATCCAAAAAGATAACAATCAAACAATTGTCAAGGTTATGTCATGATGCATGTATCATTTGCTTTTAATGTAGAAACCTGTCTTATAACAGTTGAAAGATCTTTAACAAATTAGATATCATCCCATAGACATACTCCCTGTACTGTATATATTTTAACACAAGCCATAATATACCTTTAGCATATAATATTACTTACTTTCTTTAGAAGTGTACTAAGGCTACCAGTGATACACAAGTTAATTATTATTTTTCTGTAAGGTACAGTAGTGTACAGTAACATTACAAAGAAGGGTACTGGTCTTTTGACTGCTTATTCCTTATTGTTTGGAAATCAATTTTATTTTGATGAAGTTGATTATTTTCAATGACTTTAAACTTACAGTAGAACGTTTGAAAGCACTCTTCAAAATGGCAATGGTGTTCCATCAAATAAAAAAAAGAAGCCCAGAAAAATAGGCCATAAACTGATTTCAGATAAACTTAATTTTAACTGATCTGTCAGTCTTTCAAATATGTCATGTGTTATTTTTAAATTATGTAAATTGTGAAAGACTTTTTTTTTCTCTATACATATTCATTACCAGCTCTTATTCCTTGATTAAATATTATATTAATAATGAACTCATTCTCAGTCACTAATTAATCTCTAAGAATTCATATGCAATGCACATTCTTAGAAAACACTCTAGACCAGATTCAAACCATATTATTTCATGTAAAAAAGCTCCAGAATTTCAGATAAAAACTCAGCCAATGGGGGTGAGAACGGCACTACACAACTACAGCCTAAAATAATTATATAATAGAACTGATCATGGCTAATGACAAATGATTCATTAACACAACCTCAAGGTTTTTAATAACCCACAATTGACTTGAATTGTCAGCTCTACTTCAAAACTTGGTTCAGATAATTATTGTTGGTTTAGAATATCTATTTCAACATGCAGTACTCCCTGCAGCTTTATTAATCTTGATATATTCATAAAGATCCTCCATAGGAATAATAACATATACAGTAACATCAAAATACATTATAACCCATTTTCGGAGGAGTGGTTAGAGCTATAGACTCCAGACCAGAGGGATCAAATCCTAGGAGCTGTGCTGTTGGAGTAACCTTGAGCAGTGTACTTGACGCAGATTTTCCAGTACAAAGTCTGCGGCACAAATGTGCCTTTAGGTCATCACTGTAAATGAGAACTTGTGTTCAGTTCTCGGACGTAAAAGATCATATAAAATAACCACTGTGAAAACTATCCCTGTTAGTGGCACGGTGGCACAGTGCTTGCTGCCTTGCAGTGCTCGGGCCCTGGGTTCAATTCCAGGCCTGGGGTGCTGTCTGTGTGGAGTTCTCCCCATCTTCGTGTGGGTTTTGTGTGGGCTTCTGGGATATTTGTGCATGTGTGCCCTGTGAAGGACCGGCGTCCCATCCAGGGTGTATTTCCTTTGCTTGCAAGGAGCAGTTCTGGCTCCTCTGCTAACCTGTACTGGATAAAGCTGTTTGAAAATGGATGAATGTAACACTGTCACACTATGTACATTACAGTACATGTTACTCTTAACTATAACCTTATGTCATTATGCAATAAAGTAATAAATAACAGACACATTAACAATAAAATAAAGAATGAATGTAATGTAGTTAATATCCACAGCCATTTGATCTGCAAACCTGCATAACAGAATTATCATCAATCATTCTTCCTGAGACAGAAACTTGAAGTACAGTATGTATAATAAATTCCAGACTTACAATATTATTTTTCCTTTACTCCTCGAGCTGTATAAGACTTCACTGCAAAAAAGCCTTCATATAACAAATCACAACTACTTGTACACAGCTTAAACAGTCACATTTTGTTTCATCTGGAATTCCATCTCCTGTTTTTCTCAGATACTAAATTCTGTTAGTATCACATCCACTTCCAGACAATAAATGCAATACCGTGGGACACCAGCCCTTTCAAGTTTCTCTAAAATAAACAACACGAGGGAAAATTCTAATTTTATGCATCTCCATCATAGTAAATACAAGGAATTATTAAACATCTATGTTTTGAGAACACCTTTGATGCTCACTGATCTGCCAATGTCTCTAAGGTATGCAAGGTCATCAGCACTGCATTAAAATTTGGATGAGCTTTACAAACTAAACCAAGTCCTTCTGCTCAGTTTGTGGGGATGAGGTCTGAATTTATCCTGACAATGTATTCCAGAAAACAAAAACCACATCAGGACATTCTGAGAAACAAATGGCAATGTTTAAGCATCTTATAATCTTTAGGTCTTGTAAGGATCTCTGGTTTTGAGATCTTCTGCACTGAATTATACAGAGGAATTATCTGAATGGCTACCTTATGCTTCTGAAATGAAAAACTGAATTAAAGCCAGTGCATATCATTAACATTACCATAATATTGCTGGATGAAAAATCTTGTATCCAGTTTCAACAGTATCAACAAGATTCAATCAAAGGTATAGGCACTATGCATACAGTGTACCGTATATTTCTTGCATGCACACTACACAAAAACATGAACACTTGATATATACTACACACGCATTTTTCACATATATACATTGTAATCTGAAAACAATTTTTACTTTTACAACTGAAGACAATTTTTTTACTTGCTCTCAGCAAAATCCATGCCAACAATATTACTTCAATTCATTTTTAAAGCAATAAATGCCTCATGAATGCAGGATTAGGATTAATATAATGAAAATAATGGTGGTTCTTCAAATATATTTGGGACACATCTTGCTGTGGTGCTCAATGTCATAACTCAGAATAAAATTAATACATCCAAATGTAATTATAAAAAGATTACGCAGAGTACTTACTATTAATCTTTAAATATTGCCTACTATCCAATCAAAATCGAGACAGGCTCTTAAAATGATCTTACAAAGAGAAAGAAAGTATCTTATTTTGATACAACATGCAGCAGATAGGGGTGTGGAGGCGAGTATATTTGGAGAAGGTAAGTATACTGTAGCTTTAGATCACCCAGGGTGGTCAGACAAAAAGTTCTTCAACACAGGCAGTGAGCCTATGAAACCAGCCAGGTAGTATGCAGTGTTGAAACTGTTCATCATTCTCTCAGAACTCATGAAAAGCATTTCAGCACCATGAAATCTCAAAGGGTTGGGTTGCATAGCTGCTTCCAGTTATTATACTAGGTTGTGGCTGGAGGTATCAAGGTCATTTCTGAAGGCTGTCTAATATGCCACTGTGGTGACGAGAGCCCCTGGGGAAAATCACACTCACAGCCCCAGTAATACAGCCTTGCTAGAATGAAACCTGAAGAAGCACAGCTCTGCCCCTCATCTAACCCTGTGCAACATCATAATGAAATTTGTAAAAGGTTGTTTTCTGTTCTAATGGAAGCCCCTTGCAGGTCCAGACATCAGCCTGTTATTACATTTCAGACCTTCAGAATCTCAGAATTAAGCCTCTGGTAAAAAAAATGTAGACAACAACAATGAAATATGTACCAGCCTTGTTGTTGTGAGAATACTACTGAGAACTGTTTTTTTTTCTCACAAGGATCTACACATGACTGCTTTTTCTCCTTGCCAGTGTATGACTGAAGGAATATTATAGATCTCGAGCCAGCAGTGCCTTGGGCCCAGCATAAAGACCACTGCATTGTGACTAACAAATCAATAGTTAATTAAGAGTGCTAAGAGTTAAAAAAAGATGTTTGCAAAAGTTGTTTCTGATAGCAACCTGGCATTTCGCAACCTTAAAGGTTGCTATGTGAAAGGTCTCCATACACACCCATAATTTTTGCACATCAATTCAATCCGACAGCAAGTGTTCCAAGAAAATCAGAAGAAGCCTCTCAAAATTGAATTATTGATTTGAGTCCTATATAGAGAGAGAAGTATTTATTGCAATGTCAATGCATGCTTAGCCATCCTAAAATGCAAAAATGGAGTGGTTTTCAAGAAGTAGGTAATGCACAATGGCAAAGGTTTTTTATCAGAGAGCAGTTACCAAGAAAAGGTGGCACTAAAGAATAGACTATCCACCTTTCCAAGTTGAGGAGCAGTAAGAAAGAGGTATTTGTCATTAAGAATTTGTGCATTACAACATGTCAGTCTTCACTAAAATCTCTTCATTAATATAATACTTTCAGCAGCAGGGCACCTTAAGAGTACTTTCCGCAGGTCCTAGACATGATGCATGGTATTCACAATAATCTTTTATGATTTACAATTGAATTTTTTTAGATGAAGAATCATTTTTCTTTGATTCTCCAAATTGAGGTATTCTCCACAACAGCTTGCATGTGATAGTTTTTCTGCATTTTATTTTACACCCATCTCTGAGCACTTAAGAGACTTATTGGAAACATGATTAAATTCATAAATGTTTCTTCTATGCAGTGCATTGTCTCATTTAAAGGTTATTACTTGTGGTGTTTTATATTCACTGGTTTTATAGCATGTCATTTTATAGCTTATCACTACCACTGAAATACAATATTGCGCACTTATCAAAGAAGCAGTCTATATTGTTCATTCAATATTAATTACTTTTTATATGCTCTCTATAAAATCTTGAGAAGTAAGCTTGGAGCTCCATAAATACAATTTATTCCTCTGCTTTGAGTCAGGTACATTTTAAGAATAATGCCCTAGAAATCCTCTTCACACCAATGCCAAACAGATGGAAATACATCCCATATGAGCCAAGAGGGACATAAACTCAGTTGTGTTATTTGCACTAGGTGACGAGAAACAAGCTGAACAGAGAAGTCTTCACTCATATGTTACATGACCACATCCTGACATTGATGAACACAACAGACCCCACAACAAGATAAAGCAGAAAGCAAAGAAACAAACAGGGAAGTCCAGTCCGACAGAATGGAAAGATACCAGATTCAAAGCTCGCTGCAGATTAGTGTGGCCTATTTAATTACCAGCACGCTCTAAATAAATTAACTAGACAACTAGCTATGCAGTATCATGATTTATTTAGTAAAATATTACTAAATAAAATTTATAAGCAACAAATTCTACAAGCGTTCTCAAGAGTAATATGAAACACTGTACTGATGAACATGAAAATCAGTCGAAAAGGACACTTCTGAGGTGGGACTTCAAGGCATCCCACTAACCTACTTTCAGGAGTTCAGGGAAAATGTGATGAGGCTGAATTTGCTTATTTTTCCTCTACCTGCTACATGGTATATTCCACTTTTAGGCCGTGAATCCATCACATCCTTTTTTAATCACTACTGCTCCCACACACACATTCGTCCTCAAAGCTGAAGCAGCTGTGAATAAATCACTACTGAATACAGGAGTGCAGCAGCGCTGGTAGTATCCAAGCCAGGTTTGACATCTACAGTATGTACAGTATTCCAACACAAGACAAAGAATAACTGTTCACATAAGCAGCACCAAGAAAAGTGCACTGTGTTACAGTGTCTCTGTAAGAAAAAGGGAAGGCAGTTGAAGAATCCTAAAAACCATATAATAGGTCTTTACTGAGAAGTCAGTAAGAAAATGAGCAGACTGCTACAGCAACACAGCAACTCTCTCTTCATTTCATACAAATTGCACAAAAAATGAACCTGCACTGCATGATGGAAAAAATTAACATTTGAAAAAAAGACAAAATATTGTTCAAGTATTGTTCATATTTTAAACTCAGCATTGTTTTTGGAATGACCAAATAATTCAGCTAGATGTGTGCAAAACACAGCAATCAGGGGCTGCTTGGGAGTCATGAAAGGGCAGAACATCGAAATCTGTGTCTTACTGTGTCTAAGTTATAATATTTTGTAGTGGCATTTCAAGTGCAAGTCCAGTCATAATATGGGCGTTAAATTATAAACTTAATTCCCAAGCACATTTTACACCAACATATATGCATAGTAAAGAAAAAGAGGCTGAATCATTTTTTTACTGTGATACTTCACATAGGTACAACTGCATCAGCTATGTATGAGTCCTAAGCTGTTAAACCCTCTTCCTAGTGCTTGGTGGATTGGCCTACAATAATAATTTATATGATTATTAATTGTTCTGTGCAATTACAAATATTGGTTTTACAGTGGACATTATAGAGACACTGAGAAATACCATGTTTTATATAGCTCTTGATTTGTTTAGTGGGAGTCTAGCTATACGGTGGACAAAGCACCAAAAAGTTGATTCCTTTGTTCAGTTAGTGAATTTGTAAAAAAAATACATTGTACAATTATTTTGAAATTATCCATAGAGCAAATATCTTTACTGACACTTGTTTTATTGATTATACAAATACTTCTGATATTTGTTTCCTAAGTACGAAACAAGGCATTGAAATGTTGTAATTAAACTTTGTTTTTGAACGGGGAGAAAAACATTAGTAAACACCAGCCACTAGTATGTTAAGCTTTTTGCAAAAGCCAGAGTGCTGCAGATCTGGCCCAAAGTAAGTAAAGACTGCAGTCAGCTCTCAAGTAATCAGGGAGATTTTCCACTCTTCATTCATAAACCATGCAAAGTATCTGTGGGGCTGAGCAGATTGAACAGGGATATGTGTAGCATACCATACCTCACGAAACAGAGCTCAGGGATTTCTCTTTCAGCTTCCAAACAGAACACATTTCTTTGCAAACTGCACTTCATAAAGAAGAAAAAAATACAATAGAAAGTAAAAAAAAAACAAGTTTAGATTTGAAAAGAATCAAATAATCTGTCTCTCAAAGAGTCAGTGGAAGAGCATTTCGAAACAATTGGGCAGCAACAGAAAACGACCAGAAAAAAGTCACCAGCATTCCAAGATTTAGGGCCAATGGGAGGGAGTGTAAACATGACGAAGTCCAGAGACATATGATGGAGGCACATTATTTAGAGCCTTAAAAGAAGGTAACAAGGTTTTATATTGAATATGTGACTTTGTATGCAACTAATGTAGAGATTTAAGTGTTAGGAGGGATATGTGCCAGGGTCTAGTGTGAGTTAGAAGACCAGCAGCAGAGTTTTGGACATACTGCAATTTAATGAGAAGTGTATTAGAGAGCCCACAGAGCAAAGAGCTGCAGAAATCAAGCCTTGATGCTATAGATGCATGAATCAAGCATCAAACTTTGATAGAATTTGCCAAAGGGGGTAATGTTTCTAAGGTTACTAGAAATAATGCTAAAAATATAAGCTTCATTATTATTATTCTATTATTTTATGTCAACTAGAGCTTAATTTCATGTAGACAAGAGATAAGTGATGGGTGCAGGAGATCAGAGGGGGAAGAGGTTTAGAGTATCATCTGCATAACAATGAAACTGAAGACCAAGTTTGCATATAATCTGACCGAAAGGAAGGATATAAATAATAAAAAGCAATAGGTCCAAGACTGAACTCCGCAGCAGACCATCCTACACAAGTGCCATGGGATATTTATAAGGATTTTTATTAAGGTTAACAAAATCCTGCCTGCCATAAGCGTTCAGAATCCTTACCTCTACATTAAAGATAATTAGATTCAATTTTTAACCATATAAAAATTACAGCATTTCTCTCACACATCAACACATTAGGAACATCCAGTGAACACTTCCCAGAATTCAATCCTACTGAAAGCTGTTGACATCTGTGGAATATGAGTGGTCACAACATCTTACAAGATCTTCAAGTTGTTTTGAACGCAAGCCAATGACCAACAAGTCATTCTCCATATTTTGACAAGTGAGTTATATGTACTTATAAACTTAGAAGGTAAAAGATAATAGATAACAGTCAATCTAAACTTCACAGGAAACACCCTTGTCATAAGATTTGACCTTATGGAGAATTTAGCAGAATTTCTGTGAACACAAGGCTGTATGGTAGCATGGCAGTTAGCATTGATATCCTCACAGCTCCCCGGTCCCGGGTTCGATTCAGGGAGGCTTTTCAGGAAAGAGTCTGGATCGGCTCCTGTCGTACATGTGGGTGTTCTCCTGGTGTGCCCGGCAGTGTGTTGCAGTGTGCTGTCATCCTAGGATACTACGACCCTAACCAGGAACAAGCAGCTTTCTGATAACAGACAGATGGGATATGCAAACAGAATATTCCCTGTTGAATTCCAAACATAAGCACAACCACATGTATAGCAAATTGTCACAATGTCAACAAGTAACTTACCAGCACATCAAACTGCACAGTATGCGGTATCCAGCAGCTCTTAGTAGCTTGAAAAGGAGCTTTGCGGTCTGCTTGAGACATGGGAAAAACTGTCCCACATAAACAGAACAAATCACTGCCAGTTTTGGAGACCAGGAGTCAATGTGTAAATTACCTTGAAATAAACTCATCTAATTGCAAGAGACCTTGAAGTAAAAAAATGGATTAGTGCATGTAATGTTTGATTTTCACACGAAAATGGTGGAGCTCCTCACTTCTAAATGCACTATGTTTTCTGTGAACACATTTTAGCCCTCAGGCTGTTCACATACAAATATTAACAACATGCTGAGAGACGTTTCAAATACATTTAAGCAAGGAGACATCTTGCTCAATAAGAGGGGCCTGTAGTCTACTGTAGTCTACAAAAAAGTACAGATTCATTGTTGTGAATTTATCTGCGATAAAAGGTCTACAATATAGAGTCCTACTCTGTACTTGTTGTTATATACTGATATTGATCTAGAAATTAGTTTGTTAGCAATTAAGTGATTATATTGGTTTACAGTGTATTGTACTGTACGTGTAATTCAGTCATGATAATGGTCTTTATAGTAACAGTAGGTGAAATTGATTATATTGGCCTATATTACTGCATTATGGTTGCATAATTAAGGAGTAACATTGGCCTATAATGTACTGTATGCTGCAATGGTGCTGCAATGCAGTCAAGGTTTTGGTCTATAATCCACCATGTTTACCATGCAGAACATGGCTCTACATTGTTGAAAGTTTATTGTCCTAGAGGTCTATGCTGTATTTAATTCCGATCCTAATTCTGCTGTGTTGTTGATCTGTAATGTTATTCCACTACACACACCTTGCTAAGACTGCCATTGCAATGATACAGCAGGTGAAAAGAAAGAGTTAAAGAGGAGTAGCTGGGAGCCTTACACCCTTAAGACACATCAAGGCTATTAGAACAGATTACATCGTGGAAGGAGAAAATGTTGTGTGAGTACTTGAATGCACATGCACCTTAATTTGTGTTGATGTTCAATTGAGTTTGCATATTCTAAGTTACCAACATGTTGAAACACCTTTGTAACGTAATATGAATTAGAAAATGATACCTGAGAAGACCAAGATATGAATACATTTCACACTGAAAAAAAGCTATATATGAAAGCAGTTTTCAACAGGGACCTGTTCTGGTTAAAGAGGCCTGAGGCAGAGAGAGACACAGCTATACGAGAAGAGAAAGTAAAGATGTGTTCAATACTGATGCATGTGTGACTGCACACACTCTGGGGGCACCAGAAACATGACTGCCTTACAAATAAGACGGTGTTCAAGAGCATTTCCATTTTATTTTAACACAGTATCTGCAACATACACCAATGAACTCGGCAAACAGATGAAATAAAGGCTAAAACCAGATATGCTAATTTATGCAGCGAATGTGACAGCCATCTGTACTCTCTGTCTAGATTCTACAGTCACCTGCCAGGTAAATACAAAAGGAATACAATGGAGAAAACAATGACATGTTTCATTTGACAGGGGTTCAACAGAGATCTACAAACAGGCTCTGCTGTCTCTGCTAAGGTACGTGTTTAAGTCATGTGCTGTTCTCCGTTCTCCTAATTAACAATTTCTGTTACATAGCATGGCTATACAATGAGAGACAACTGGAACATTCTCATATTTTTAAGGTATTATTCCTAAAACCAAAATGCAAAGCTAAAATTGTCCTGGGATCATGGTTGGATTGAAACTTCAAAACTGATACCCTTTTGTCAAAAGCAGAGGCTGGTCAAACTGAGACACTCCTCTGTAATATTTTCTAATGAGCATGCAGCAAAAAGACAATTAGCACTAACAATGTTGATAATTACACACTAAAACTTCATATCCATTCTCAACTCACTCGTCGAAGCTGTTGAAAGTTTCCATTCACTACATATTTGTGTGGACAAAAGAAAACTAAATTATCATAAATATACTTGATGCCAGCAGGTATTAATTGCCATACATGAAATAAAATCTTAGTTAATTGATGATTAGAGCTTTGCCAGAGACTCAATATTATAAAATGCTAAACAAAAAAGACATTGACACTGACATTGTTAGGAAGTGTTATTCATAGAAATAATGGTCACACTGAATACCATTCTTCGCAACCATTCTTCTGAGAAGAACAATGGCCGCCATCTGTAGATTTTCAGTCAAGGATATTTTACTGGTCTAGATGTGTCAGGTGTTCTCCCACTAGGAAATATCCATTCATAGCTGTGGTATGTGCAATGATCTGTGTCCAGCCTAGCACACATCCATATTAATTCCATAGATCAGCATGCTGCACCAGCACAGGAAATGGCACTTTCAAGCAGGCTACAAAGTCAGGCAGTTCACTTTAAATAAAGCTGATGGTTTTAAAAAGCTGACAGTTATTGAAGCAGGTAATCTATGAAATGTGTCCAGACTTACATCTCCATAGAGAACTAATAAGAAAAAGTGAAGCATGACAACGTGCTCCAAAGTACCACAGACATGCAGCGCTGATACTCTGATAATGCTTAAAAAAACAAAACGATAAGTATTCTTAATATGATGTTTCTCTGTGGGGCATGAATGTACAGAAAGATCCCTCAGTGGTGTTGGAACAGCACATGTTGCTCATGTCCAGAAGATAAAACTGTCTATCAAGATAAAACAATTTAGACATCCAAAAAGCAGCCGACTCCTGTGGCTGATACTTCATTGAGACTGAGCAAAAGCTGAGAACATAAGAAATTCATATCTTCCTCATACAAGACAATGGTGAAAATCTCTCAGCAGTTCAGTCTATCCATCATATGGATATTGGGCTAAAATGGACTTGAGTTGTTTTTCACGCTGTAGCAATAAGAAAAACACAACATAAAACAAAATATTGAAGGACCTTTCCTTCTGAACAAAGCCCAGTACATAGAAGCATCACAGGATCACAGCAGCAGGATGGAACAGTGGTCAGAGTTCTGAACTCTGAAGGACACTTCGCTCCAGCAGATGCCCTGTGGTACAGTATCTATGCCCAGGTTGTAACTGAAAAGTACTCTTTGCTCTCAGGTAACTTATATGATTCAACAAAGGATTAATAAAAAATGCTTAATGTTCAAATTGGTTTAGTTACCAAGATATTTAGCTAACCAAGGGCAACGAAAGTTAACGTGAGCTATCTGAAAGACAAATCAACTGCTAAATTATTCAGCCCCAAAAATGGCACTAGTAATAACTCTGAAATGTGGTATGTTTAATGTAAGTTCATTATTTCAACTTTACAAGTTTGCATTAAACTCTAAACAAAGTTTACAATATTAGTAAAACAACTTAGTCATTTCCTACAGGAAAGCATATCCACAGCTCTAGATAGCTGACTAAGAGCACAGAAGGGCTCTTTAAAAAAGGAATGTAAGGACAGAATATTAAGTTATATTTTAGAATGCATTAATCTATCCATTTTCTAACAGATATAGCCAATTCATGGCCATGAGGGAGCTGGATATCCCAGCAAGCCACAGAATATGGGCAGCGCAACACACAGACACAAATACTCACACACACACATTGAGGGCCAACTTTCCCAGAAGTCAATTAACATGCCAGTCTTTGAACTATGGGAGGAAACCAGAGGACCTGGAGGAAATGCATGTGAACACATGGAGAACCTACAAACTCCACACAGTCAGTACCCAAGGTCAAGAATTGAACCCAGGGCCCCCACACTGTGAGACAGGAATACAAACCATCATGCCACCATGCTGCCCTGGAACACATTCATCTATTTTAAAATAAACAGAAAATATTGAAAGAATTTCAGACGGAGTAACAAAACTGCTGGTCAAAACCATGTGAAATATTCTAGTCGTCCAGTGTAAACAGATAAACAGCCCTCCACATTTCTGACGTTAGACAATATTCCATCTAGTGTGCTATTAATGTTTTGCATTAAAGATGCAGAGCACACCAAATAAAGTAGGACAGATGCTATATGACTTTAATTATTTTTTTCCTGCTCTTACACATTTGACATGATTACTATGTAAGGATGTTGCCTCCTCCTTCTGATTACAACTCCACCAAACCTGGCCTAGTAACCAAGACCATCTGTGGTCTTGATTTCTGTAATACAGATTATATTTTTTACCAACAAATCCCATCAGCAATTTATAAGATCAAGATGTCTGTTTTGAGAATCACATAATCATTGTACCTCTCTGTATTTGTCAGTGTCCCTCATGTCTTGTGTTGGAGGGCCACAGGGTTCACCGGTATTCATTCCATCTGACATCTTAATGAAGTAATCGGATTAATTAGCCTCTTAATTAATTTAACCATTTTTAGGGATTTAAAGCATTTAATAATTAAAACAAAGCCTGAACTGGAGTGCAACGGAGCAACTCTAATCTACTGTATACCTGTAGTAATTTTTCAATTGCTCTTTTTCTTAGAAATATTACATGACTGAATGTAGCTGCAGAGTGCAAAATAAAACATTTGAGAAAATGTGCTGTTACACACCTTTAGATTTTTTTAAACAATTTTTGTTAAAGTTTTAAGTTTCCATCATGTGACATCTTTATAAACTTACACTTCACTTGTATGGTTTTGAAATTAAAAACCTATTTGTAACACACTTTTGGGGAAAAAAAGCTGATGTTTCCCTCAGATCTGAAGCTACACATTCTGCTTCTCCTTACATGTAATTCAAATACACAGCTCACTTTGCTGACTGCTCATCCCTGAAATTTCATTACTGCTGAAGAGACATTAACCAATGTATTATTTATTTAAGAAATGTTTACAGATCACAAGAGCTCTATTTTAAATTCGTCATCATATGAAAATCCAGAGATTCTCACTCTTTGTCTTTGAAAATCAGTGTCTACTGATGTTCAATTTTTTAATATCTCACCTTAAACTTTAATTGAACTACAGTATGAATGTGTGCTTTTTATTGTTTTAGTGCATAAAATATTTCAATTATCACATAAAATCTAACAGGCTGAAAACTCTACCAAGTTCTGAAAGCAATTAAAAAGGTCAAACTAAGCAGTCAATTTAGGGCTCAGCTAAGTGACAGAGCTCATTTTTCAGGACTGGAAAACACTGAGCTTAGCCGATGGTATCACTGTATATTTCTGCTGAAATGCTATAAATACTTTTATTTGTTGTCCAAAACCAAGTTAGAAGCCATAAATAGTTCCATTATTAAACCTTTCAGAAATATTCTAAACAAGGCCACCACTACATACCATTAATCTTTTAAAAATTTTAATCATTTAAAAAATCATTACAAGTGCAACACAGTTTGAAGACACAATTACGCCAGCATCTTCGGAGGGAATAATTTGTTTACACACTGTCAGTTTTTCTAATTGAGACTAGAAAGTGAAACTACCAATGCATTGCTGTCCACTTGCACTCACAAACTTTGACACTAACCCAGTAAGTGTTCATGCTGTCATTTACTACTAGTTTCTACAAAATAAACAACATACTGTGCATACATCTTTTAAAGAGTTGTTTTAGGACCAATCAGACCTCTTACAGAATGAAGTTACCTGAATTAGTAGAATGACAACAGAGAAATAAATGAAAGCACTAAAATGCAAAACATAAAGAGACAACATTCGTGGTAAGATTTCTTATCTACGCAGCATAAAATAACAAAGCAGGCCACTCGCCTTCGCCAAAAAGAAATGTGCAAATGTTTTTTATTTGTAAAAGGCTTTGATTCATCTTGCCAAACATGTTCAATTAAGCAAATGAACCTGGAGCACCTGTTGTGAATGCAATCATATCTCAAACAGTAACCCAGTTAACATTGATCCGTACTCTCAATCAGAAGGCATAGATTACTTGCAGCCATTTATCGTGGTGTACTGACTGAACAAAGCTATAAATAATGGATCTCGATAAAACCCATAAAGCCATGCTATGAATGATCAGGGTGATATGCTTAAAGAGTGCAAGTTTTGCAAGCAAAACTTTATCCTTGTCTTTAGTGCCACCGCAACAGTCTCTAAGCGACATACTGTCGGTCAACAGTGTCTAAACCACTCTCTATAGATTACAAAAATTCTTTCCAGAAACAACGTTTGTTTAAGGTACGTTATGTACAAAAGGGAAGAAACAAAAGACAGTTCAGCTTCCATTGTCTTGTAGGGATAGGATAACAGCACCTTTACAGGTCTAGGCTTGATTTTTGAATCACTTTCAAACTGAGAGATCAACAGCTCAAAGGCACTTGTATGTTTGTGCCTTAGCAAAAATAGAAACAAAGGCTATTTCCAGTACACACTGTCCACTGGCAATTGTAACCCATCAAAGGGGTTTTGATTATAACCCAAAAGGGCTCAGTTTACCCAAAAAGCACAATCTATTGCGTTTAACAATGAATTTTATTCAACCTAAATTAACAGTGGAACTGAAGCACATAATCAGTGTCAATTAATGGTGCTGATTTTAAAATATGGGAAATGGTTTTCAGCCATTTTAAACTAAATGTCCGTGTTTCTTAGCAATTTAGAGGTTATAGTGATTGACACAGGGGTGCAGATTTTTCTTTAGACGTCTTTTGTAGCAGCATGCATGAGTCAATGTATTGACCTTAACGGCAGAGTTGCATGATTAAAAAATGTCTCCAACACCACTTCTCAGTAAAAAAAAAATAACATCAGGACATAGTAAGGAGAGCAAAACACAGAAAAATGTGAAGTACGCTGGTGCACATGTGGGTGAGAAGAATCTGGTCATTCAAAAGAAAAATGTACTGTACAACGCCTGCACTGTAAAATAACACAAGGGGTTCAGTTACGTTGCTCATGTGTCTAGCTGATTTATAGGCCTTTAAGAATCGAAGGGCACTTGCACAGCAATACTGTCTGTTGTGATGTAAGTATTTACTGACGGACGCTACCTCATTTAGCCAAATCACTGCCTCTCCTTTATTTTATTTCAAATGTTATAAATTTGACAAAACAAAAGAGTTTTCTCTTGATTCCTAGTCAACTTGTTCTTTTTATATTTATTTTAATGTCAGCTGAATGGGTTTCCATAGCAACAGAGCACTTGCTTCTCTAGGTTGGAAGAGCTGTGTTCATCACGCCTTTGAAGACAGGCCTTACCATAGGCATGTCTGCAGTACAGCTGGGTACAAGACAATCAGTCTGACAAAACTGTGCAAATCAGTCTCAGTTAAAAAAAACACCTTCTGAATGACAGAAAAAAGATTAAAACCTGCAGGGAAATGGCCAGATACTCCTTGAGAAATGAATCAACACGCAATGGGAAAACTTCTCATCCATCTGAAACCAACACAGAAATCTACCAAAATATCATGCAGAGAAAAACATACAGTACACTGCAAAAGTGATGTTTCTCCTTCTGAGTTTGAAAACGAATTTGATTAAGTTAGTTCCATATTATTTTATCTGTTGTGCCATTTTTCCCCTAAAACAGTTACTTTAAAATGTATTAATTTAACATTCTGATTATGTGTTTATTACACAGCACAATTACCAATAGAAAAAAATGGTTTTGGCATATATGTATGTGGCACAAACCAAAAATAATAATGTTAAATTCAACTGTCCTTACTCATTTTCATTCTTATATTTAAACACAATCACAGACAGCAGACCACAATCACCACACCTCATGCAAACAACAATTTCCTTAACTGAAAATACACTTAGCGATCATGATTCTCCTGTCTCAACAAGGGACCTCCTGCTGAGGAAAATCCACATATCTACAGGCCAGAAAGAATACCCTGAAAAATGGGGGAAAAATGAAGAAACAATTATCCGAAGAAAAGAAAACATTTAAAATTAGACGGCCATCTGTTTGGCCATAGTATTCTAGGAGGTAAACATAGATTTACAAAGGGTGGATCTTTCTCACCTAAATTTGTAGAGCTCTTTTAAAGTTCCATATAAAAGATTAAGTCATAGATTGAAGGCAGTAGTCATTAAAGGTAATGCATGTAATTAAATAAAATGGTTAATACACAGAAAATGGAGAGTACAACTAAGGGGTGAATGTTCGGATTGGGGTGATGTAATTAGTGCAGTAACCCAAGGATCTGTATCAACAACACTGTTCTTTATAATTTATGTCAATGATTCATATTCTGGTATAGTTAAACTAGGCACGTTTGTAGATCAGAAAACACTGCAGAAGTGGCATTCAAAACGTTCCAGGGTAAACACCTGGAAGACAGCATTTAATGTAAATAAGTTTAGAGCATTGCATGCTGGCAGCTGGGAATCTGAAGATTTAGGTGTTTAGTGTTGACATATTACTAGCATCTTAGACCAATGATCAACATCCCCGGTTCTGGACAGCTGCAATGTTGCCATTCCAGCTGAGGTCTGAATGACTTCACTGAATCATTCAGATGTTTAACTGGGAGGAGCGAAAATGCTTGTCAGATCTCTGCTTGCTGAATATTTCAGGCTGTATATAAAACCTACAAGACTGCGACTCTTCAGGATCATGGTTTGCAAACCAATGTTCTAGAGTCTAGTCTTTCAATACAATATAGTCATCCAATACAATCCAACACAATAATAACAGAGAACGTGGGTCTGTAGCTCTTAAAAGCCCCAGGCATTTCATAATTATCATATTCTTGACACCCACACTTTACCAAAGATCAGAATATTGTGCTCAGATGTATACATGTTATATTGCTTTATTTTGGTTAAAATCCATATGTTATTGTATTCGACTTCACACGGTCTAGAATCTAAACAGATTGGGGCAGCAATCAAAAAGATGTTTAGTTAAACGTGACGTTTTGAAATCGAGGGATGTTATGTTAAAATTGCACAATGCACTAGTAATACCTCATTTACATTCTGCTCTCAATTTTGGTCACCAGTTTCCAAAAAACAGACTGCTGTGCTAAAGCCAGTGGAGAGAAGATAGAGCAAATACCGTCCTGTGCTCAAATAAATGTCTTACACTGACAAGTAAGAAGAAATTAATCTTTTAACTATTCATAATCGCCAAGTGAATTGATCAAGTTAACCCTGTTCTGAATCAGCACTGAAACAGGAATCAAAGGGTACAAAAGGACACTTAGGAGAAATGCAATTAAAACTGAGAACATGTGGCACTTCTTTACACAAAGGGCTGTGGAAGTCTGGAACAAGCTACGCAGCATTGATGTCGAAGCAGAGCCCTAACAACTAACTTCTGTTACTCATGGGAATATGTCGCAGCTACGTTCCTGTTAAAAACATTTGGGGGAGGGGGCTCAAGGTCACTATCGAGCGAAGGCTGAAAATAAATGCGTGCTAACTGCGACAGTCGTCGAGCAGTCCGGCGCAAACAAAGAAACGTACAAGAGCAAATGCATAAGTTTAAAAAAAATGAAAAAATTAAAATGACACTTTCAGTAATCAAAACACAAAATAAATAAACGCACCGTGAAATAAAGCAACCTTAATTACCGATATTACAATACCAACAACAGCAGTTCCAATCATACAGAACAAGGTCCTGTATCTCTTAAAAATCCCTAGTACTCGTCAATTGCCATATCCCTGACACCCACACGATGCAGAAGGTCGCAATATGGTGCACAGATCTGTGTACACACGTTATTTTACTTTATTTTGGATTCACGATTCTCACATAATGAAACAACGCTTATCCCAATCAGAACTCACCTGCACTCACCTCAAGAGTATTATATACGCAAACACTACAATAACTGAGCTAAGGTCATGGAAAAGGAATACAAGGGACCCCTTTCCCAAAATTAAACCAATTTGCATCAAAATATGTGCAATTTCATGAACTTGCATGGCACACGGGACTTTTCTATTGGCAATATTTAGTGGAGAATTACAGCTTCAGCTTTCTTCGGGAATGTATCTTTCATGCAGTTAACGTCATTACTGGGGATTTTAAAATGCCCTTTTAATTTAAAGGCATTTTCTTTGTCGTTCGGTGTTTTTTTTTGGCTCATTATGCTTAGTTACATAACTTATTCCGCAGACACGTTAGTGTTAAAATAACCGGGATATTCTTATAAAGTTAAAATCTGAAATAAACTGAAGCAGAAGAAAAGATTCGCATTATTCTCCCGGTAAAGCAGCGCTAGCGCGTGTAGAAACGGCCTTGGATACCCATTGAAATGTATTGTAAAACGCATGGTTCTTACCCTCTGCTGACAGGGCTGGATGCAATAACAATAAAACCATTCCTATTGACATCAAACACTTCGTGACCATTCCGTTAAAGACAGGTGTCTTGCCATTCCTCTGAAAAGGACATCCTGTCGCGCCTACACCTATCCATACCAGAGACGTCAATCCGACAGCAGAGTCCTCTCCGCTGAAATTCAAGATGCAGAAATAGTTATACGCACTCCTCAAACTAGAAGCCATTTGTATATCCAAAAGAGATATCGTAAAACAGGTCCTGAAAAAGGCATTTGTTCCCTCCGCAGATGATCAGAGAATGAACCCATCAACCAATGTCCCCACCTTGCCTGCAATTCAGCAGAAACAGCGATATTGGAAATTTAACTGGTACATCTGTGAAGCGCTCCACGTTCGCCGCACATCTTAGTGCTGCAGGAGCAGGATGCTTTAAATTTCTTGGTTGTTAATCATTTCCACAAGCCTCGCAGAGTTGTTTAGATTTTCCTGGTTGCTGTCCCCGGAATTCAAAATTGGAGGTGTGGTCAGCGTCCCCCCAGTTGCTGTGAGATGCGAGTGTTATTGCAGTTAAGAAACGTCATTTCATTAAGAAAGAAATCACGTACTCAATCCAGGGTTTACTGCAAAAAGAAAGCAGTTAAGGTAGCCGGCGAGGTAGATCTCGACGCCCCCTGGTGGGAACTTCCGCTATTACTTACAAAGGAAAAAGTTATCTTCTGGGCCATGATGAAAATATCACAGAAATGCAGATTTTTTGGCATTTGCTTTAAACGGGTTTGCATACATATTTCACTGCATTCAAAAGTTATTAATTTTCTGCAATATTTACAAGGTATTTCAGTTTCCGAAGTTTGTTTAAGCTTTGCCAAACCACCCTAAATTAATGTTGCAAAACTTGTGGTTTGTGCCACATCTTGATAGCTATATATAAGTACACTATATATGTACTGTTTTTAGTGTTTATTTATTTATAACATATCTGTTGAGGTCTGACATTTATGCTACCATAAAGAAGAGTTCCAAGACACTATTAACCATTTAAGACAGAACTACCCCTAAAACCATTGTACCAAGCTAAACACCTAGAAATAGTTGCATATAAATGATTTAATAGCAACAAAAGTCCTTGTCTGCACAAGAACAAATTGCAGGTGCAGAGTAAGATAACCCCTGCCTTACGCATTGCTAATTAAAAGTAATGCGTAAAACCACTTGGCAGCTAGCCTTTAATCATCAGCGCAGATGGATGATTAAAACTCTGTAGGGGGTTCACCTCTCCCCTCACACGCGAGCACCAGAAGGAATGCTGGACCTGTAGAGTGAACTGGAGAAGTACAGGACCGGGATCAATGCGCTGGGTCTGGCTGAGGACAGGCGAAGATGAATGTGACCAGATGGGCGTCAGCATCTCAGAAAGATGAAAGATTAAGGGACCACAGCCCTAAGGGGGATCACGATGCTGCCCCTTCCAAAAAAAAAAAAAAGGAGAAAAGGCAGCAACCAGATGAATATGACCTAAGGAGTATCTCCAGAACTGGCAGTAAAAGAGAGCCAGGCAGAGAGGTGAATTTGGCCCTGAAAAGATGGGCACTTGTGGTCCTGGATGTGCTGAGAGTACAGCTCCTCATTGTCTGGAGTCTTTCTATATGCAGAAGGCAGGTCCAAGATGATGCAGGGCAACTCTCTCCTCCTCGGATCACTGCGTTTCAAAATCAGGAGAGACACGGCTCTCCAGTCCTCAGAATTCATATGGGTTCATGGTAGTCTGAACTACCGCCGGCCAATGGGTTAGGCAAAACAAGACAATGGTTCGCAAACAGCAGTCTGATCTGCATTTTGAGCATTTAGGAAGATTAGAATGTATATATATATATCTTACGACAGGACAGCCAACATTGCTCGTATTCAGGATTGCTCGTATAACACTGAACAGTGCTGATGCCTTCAATGAGGAAGAAGAAAATGTCACGATGTAGGTGGTTATGCATCAAGCTGAAAAGGTACGGTAATATACCCATTTACATATTTCCACTGCTCCTCAAATTAAGCTTGGCTTCGTAAAATATCCATGAGGTGGCAGTGTCGGCTTGCCTGGGTAACCCCTTCCAAGTACTGCAATTTGACAACTTTAGGAGCAGCTTCTTTATCCAAAAATGAAGGCCTTCATCCAAGACAGAAGGAACCAAGGGAATCAAAAACACAAATGGGTGCCAGACTCCACAACCCTTGAATGAAGAAAATGATTCAATGAAGAAAATTGGGCAGAATACTACCAACTACCAAAGCACAGGGAATGACACTAACTCCTTTTCTTGCCCAGGGACTGTCAATGGTATTTTTATACTGGTCCAATCTAAATGGCAATTAGAAAATTAGGCTTGCTCCGAGTCACTTAAAACTCACCTTGCTTCTAGTGAGTTCTTGTACTGTTTTGTCTAATCTTTTCCTGTATTAAATAATTGATGTACCATTACATTTAGTTATATAATATTCTACAATAAAACGTTATCATTTTTTATTGCACATTCCACTCTAAAATGCTATGAATACAATTTTGCCGATTTACCTTGTTAACTGTGGAACGGGATTACATTTCTATGTTCATTGCAAAGGATATCTGTTGCCAAGGATGCATCAAAAAACACTCCATATTGTAATCAGGATTCCAAGCGTTTTCATGGTTTAGATGCACATTCACTATCCCAGTAAACATGTATAAGCATAACTTTTAAAATTGTAGTATTTAATATTTGGAAAAATGTCCAAAGAAATGAAAAGTTAGCATAAACTACTATGCTGCTAGATGAAAGCATCTACTCATATTAACAGACCTCTTTGCTTTGAAGTGAAGTTTTGTTTATGTTTATGAATACTGGAGAAAAATGGTAAATTATGTTGCATAATAGTTTTGTACATATATGTATAAACATTTTTTTTTGTTTCTGGGAGGGGTGGTGGGTGGTAGTTTCAAATTCCTTGTAAAACGGTTATATTTTTGTTTTTATTCTGTATCCTAAGAAACTTCTAATGGAGGTACTATCACACTCATAAAAGAAAGAAACAAGTCATTTGCTGCAGCAATAGATATTTTTAATTCAAAGTGAATCTTGACAATAATACACCATAAATTCTTATTTTGACACTCACCAAAATAGTCACCTGGAAAACCCGCTTTTTGTGACAAAGTACAGAAGGCTTGGTCACATTTAAATCACTGAGAACTAGAAAGAAATACTATCGCAAACTGTAAGAGACATTACATCCATAATTTTTCCCAGTCCTCATATTGTAAATATTGCACAGTGCAATTGCTACATGGCAAACTAGTGTAGCATAAAATCAAAAGCAAAAAATAAAAATAAAAGCCACAAAATCTACAAATATTAAAACGGTAACAGTTCAAACTTAGTAATCAAGTCTATTTGCTGTGTAATCTAAACAGATTTTTCCATAACTTGCAGCGTGAATTAACTTTCACTAACACAGCTAACGTGAAAATAAAAAAGGGAAATAAAAAACAAGTAATCAAACCAAGTAGTTAAGATTAATACAGTAGCACATTGATTAATACAAAGACCCTGAATAAACATTTTAAGCATCTCTAAAAGAATAATACCAATCATATATAAAATAATTTGCAAAACTAAAAATTAAATATTATAATGGAAGTTTAAAAACTGCAGTGTTTGGTTAATTTTCTTTTACAAAATTTCATTATGCTTTCAAAATAGAAATGTTTAAAAAAATCTTTTTTTGATGGTAAAATTGGTAGATTAATGGATTTGTCTGTGCAATCTGAATCACTGACAATTTTAACCCACTGCATCTACAATTAGGTTTGGCTAACATGGACATTTTGTGCAGGCATATTTGCTGGTAAACACCATTACACAGGAATCGAAATAGTTCAAATCCCACATGCATTTTACATAATTCACCAAAACCTACAGCATGTGTCACTAATCATGTTCATGCATTTTTATATACGAAATGCCTACATCCAGCCCAAGTGTCTATTTCATTTGTTTGGTATGAAAAGCAAGCAGCAACAGATTGAAATGAAATGGTTTAGTAACTAGCAATGCACTGCTTGCTTCCAGTTACAACTTTGGCCTTTGTTTGTACTAGGCTACTAATGTCTTATTAGTCAAACTAAGTACAATGCATGTTATTAGTTACGGCCATTCAGTGATCAAAAGTTTACAAAGGCAAGTGAGTAGGCTTTTTACCACAGCCACTGAAATCCGGTAAGCACTTTCTGCATGGAAATGCACCATATACAATCATTTCTTATCCCCACAATTCACCTTCATTCCATGAGACAACAAGGTAAAAGCAGAGATGTATATTGCTGGAACAGTGTTACATGTGTTAAGCACTGAGAAGGCATTCCCTGACAATTGATCCTATCTATTTTAGCGGTTTTCAAGAGCATACCACATGACAGTCAAGTGGAACCAGAATAAAACTGGCTCCAGGTCTCTAAATCCCAATTATTTCCATGCTTACTACATACTCATGTGAAAACCCACTACAGCAAGATGCAGAAAAGTCATCTGTTTCATCAGCTTGTATTTGCCCCTGAACCCCACGACTCATTCAAAGGTAAAGGAAGTACCTGCAAGTGACTGGTGAATGGCTATGGTGTAATGTGCAGTTGGCTTGTAGGTGGGCAATGCATTGTAAAATAACAGGAAAGTGATAATCACTTAGTGGCAGCAGTCCTGACAAATGGAGTGAACTTCACTGACAATAGCTCGGACAAGACTATACAAGAGTATTTCGATCCCTGGAATGACTATGAAAAGGATGAAATAGTATTTTTTGGTCAAGCTGCCACTTCAAAGTGGCATCATACATCACTGTTCATTGTGTTGTGTTCTGTAATAGACTTCATCAAATTGCCCCTTCACACAATACCACACAGTCAGTGGGAAAGAACAGACAAGCATTGCCTTCAGTTTTCCAAACCCCTTATTCTCAAGGCACAAACACAGTGTTATACACACTGTTCTCAATAAAGTAACAAGTAGGAGTGGTTAAGAAATGAAACTTACCAAGTTGTCTGATATGAAAACTCTTCAGGGGACAAACAAATGTGTTTCTTCTGATTTAATTAAAATTTCCTCTAGTGAAAAATTCTTAACAAAAGGGTTGTCCCGTGCATGGCCTTCTGAACGCCTTTTAGACCAGAGATTACATTTAACAGTTAAAAAGGATTTGTATAAAATGTGCAATATTCTGTGTTTAATATAAAATGATAAAAGGGTTTAAAATTTAGTTGTTAAACTTTTTGAAGATTGAAACAAACTGCTAGCACAAAATTCATGTCACTGACAATGGTTTCAACAGAACACTGCAATTTCCAAGAGGAAAAAAAAGGCATTTTACCTTCCCCTACCCCAGGCCTCAGTTAGCTTATTGACAGTTATACAAGTGCTGTTTAGTGGTGTGTGAGATAAACATATGTAATATAATGCCTTGGCATTTATTTTCTTTACAACTGTACTACAGTGATAATTGTAGCACTGCGCTGCAATTAAACATTTCTGCATGTTAGTACATAACTGCCTTACAGAAAAAGTTAAGTCAATCCTGCAAGCTATAGCTTCACGTCTACAAAATGCCAATATGAAAACATATAAAATTAAGTTACATCAATACATCCATTTATATGCAGTGATGAGCCCAAAAGTTAATGAAGATAAAATACTGATGCAAAAAGGAAACAAAAAACACCCCCAAAACATAACAAATGCAATTAACCTCCATCATTTGCAATACAGTAGTTACAATGACACTCCAAACATTAAAGCAAAAAAAATAGAAATCAAAAACCCACTTCTATTTCAGGTAATTAGACCTATACAAAAATAAGAAAGCTAAGTAAGAACTAAGTTAATCACCTAATTTCACAGCTATTTGAAGTGGCAATCATTATATAGCAGCTTATCTATGATACATTCAAGATAAATGATACAAATTATTACTCGCCCAAAAGCTAAACATAGCCTCAACCATTTTTTTAAATACCTTTTTGAAATTTATCCCCATCGTTATGACTACAGTATACTTGAGGTCTATGCAAGAAAAGTAGCTACCTTGCTTAGGAAATGGATTACAGTCTTTGGTGCTGCAAAAGCAACTTCATTTGAAAGTAAAAACAAAAACTTTATACGCACATACTAGCAAACAAACAGAAAAAAAATGCACACAGCATATATATTTTCTCCCTGACGGAATGTATAAAATAAGCAGTCGACACCAACAAGCTTAAACAAATGGTATAATAAATGTAAAAAGTAAAATTTGTCACATGCATAAATGATAAAATTGCACACAAATAACTCACACCTTGTCAAGCTTCAGCACTAAATATTCTATTTCGATAATATATATCAAATACTGCATGGTTTGCTCAAGCTAAGATGAATCCATATCGTGAATCAAAGAGCTATTTGATTTTTTTGTCTTATCTAGTCAAAGCCATGCCCACCACATTTCTAAATAGTTCATAAAACCCAATGGATCAAACTTTAAAAATATAAAACAAAAATCAACAACTATTTAGATTGTATTGCAGTTTCAATAAACAGTATAAATACTGTTAGTACGAAGTGTATCCTAAATAGAAATTGATTATCAAATATTAAGCAATATTCAACACTTGCTCTTTATACACTAGATCATTTGGAAAAAAAATCCCGAACAGCAAACATTTGCTACAGCAAAGCATGCTGTCCTCTGATAAGGTAAAACTTGCTACTTCTCAAATTTACACTAAACCCCAAAAAAAGCACTGCTCTATCTCTTATGTAAGTGAATATATATATATAATCAGCAGATTTGAATTTCAAGTGCTGCAGTCCAGTACATTAATATAAGTAGTAACATAACAACCTCAAATATTTAAGGCACTATGTGTGGGAACAAGTTACAATGCAGCTGAGATTCTTAGGACAAGAACATTAAGAGCAACGTCTAGGCATCTTTCCATTTTTTTTGCCCATGCAAGGAGAAGACATGCAGAGTGGAGAACAACCTTCCAGATTAAGTGACTCAACATTTAAAACACCAAAGACACAGGAAAAATACAAATAGTTAACGAATACACTGTACTGTGGACACATGTGCATCTGTTGCCCTATAATCGGATACTGAATGGCTTTACAAATGTAGATGTGTCTTGCACAAGTTAGAAGGCAATATATAAAAATAGTAGGAGTAAAACGAGACTTCCACTCCCATAATTCACCTGTTCTTAAGAGTTAACCATATAAGATCCAATGAGAAGATATCAAATGTGCAAAACACATTAAAAGTGAGTTTTCTTTTTTCTTTTTAAAGCTCAAAGTTTTAATTGCACCCAAGTCTACACGATTAAAAAATATTTTTTGTTTTCTGTTGTGCCATGGTTAAAATTAGGAAACCATGCTCGTTTTTTTGTTGTTGTTGTAGTTGTTTTATTTTGCTTGTCTGTCGACTTACTACGTTTGTTTCCTAAAACCAATCGCTTGCGCGGTGAAGAGCTCGGCCGGGGCTCAGATGTAAGGGTACTGGTTAAGCTTGGTGGGGCTGAGGGGGAATCCGGTGTAAGCGGGAGAGGCCGTGATGTACGAATGGGTGGGGAATATCGGTTTGAACTGGTTCTGGTGGATGGTGGGGGAAGGCAGCAGGCGGTGGTTGAGTCCCACTGTGACTTGATGCACGAGCCCACCCGGGTGAGAGATGCTGTAGGCTGGCTGGATGACTGGCCTTGTAGTACACGGCGAAGCCAGGATATGAGCGACTGGAGCAGCAGTGCCCAGGGGGGCAGATGGAGGGTAGGATAAGAGAGCTGGCTGGGCCCCAAGGTGAGTGTTGCCGGACAAGTGGGGGTGCGCTGTAGTGTGGTTGGGGCTCCCATGGGGAAGGGTGAAGGTGTGGCCGTGGACTGTGGGGGGTATGTATGCCTGCTGTCTCCGGGGGCCATAGTTCCCATTCCACTCCTGGTGGCAAGGTCCAAAGTGCTGAACCTGTACAAACAACAAGCCAGGCTGGGCATCAAAGCGAAGACATTTTACACAACATTTCAGTATTGAGTTATCTGACTGTCATCCAACCCCCCCCCCCAAGTTTTGAACTAACAATTTCTGGTGTAAACAAATTTGTCGCTAGACATTAAATGATCTCAGGACTATTTCAAAGAAACTAGGACACCACCAAAAAGGTACTGGATTCCTGCTACTACAACTGTCTAGGGCACGATTAAGACCGATTTCATGCAAATTCTGCCGAGATCCCAGGGGCCTTCAGAGAAATCGTACCTGTCCATAGCCGACGTGCTGCTGCTGGAACGCCGTTGCGATCTTCTGCTGGCGCGCGACTACGGCAGACAGGTGGTGCAGCCGCCCAGGAGCACAGCGGCCCTTGGACATGGAGCGACACGAGGCGTCTAAGACTGGAGAGAGGGACACGGCAGTGGGGTCAGTGCAAAATCAATCCAAGCCAAGTTACTCGTCGGGGGAGTTTAAAAGAGGGGGCATAGCGACAAATGAGCACAGCGGAAATCACCCAGAAATTTTAGTGCTACTTCAAGGGGAAAAAACAGACCAATCTCAATAAAAGAGCTGGTGGACTTTTTATTTCTTTTTCCTAAACAACTTTAGAGGAGATACTGGCAAACTAGAAACAAGCTGCCAAGACATGGCTGTTCAATAGAGAGAGGAGAAATAAAGTATCACAGAACAGCGGACTAATCAAACCAATCACCACTTTATTTATAGGTGTAGGTGACAATAAAGATCACCTAAAATAACCCGAGCGGAGAATTCATGTGTATTTAGTTTCAGAGGCAGGCAGGGTGTAGAACAGGCTTTCGTGAAATGTAATATCGTGCCATATCAATTACAACAGGCTTTAAAATGATACCATACAATGTACGCAATTCTAACACCATTCAAGCAGCAAAAGACAACTCCACTTTTTTCTAGCAGTGAATTCTGATAGGGGCCTTTAAGAGATATTAATGCATAGTGGCATATGTGTCTGTAATGGCACAGTGAGTAGTACTCAGAAATGCACAGCCGTCACATGGAGCCGAATCAAAGGCAGTGCTTTCACCTGTATTTGCCATCTGCTCATCAGCAATGGAGTTGTTGTTTTGTACTCTCATTGGTGGTACCACCATAGTGCGCACAGCTGGCTTGCTGGGCTCAGTCTCCGGGGCTCCTCTGGTTTCTCTGTTCTGGTTGGTGTCCGGGAGAAACCTGCTCTCCATGAACGGACTATCATTTTGTCCTGAGGAGTCGGAGGCAGGTGAGCCATCCACAGTATCACAGCCACTCTCCTGCTCATCCTCCGACATACTAAAACGTAAAAAAAACACATGTAAGTTCTACCATTTCGCACCACGTGTAAAACAAGACATGTGAAGGAGTGCTCAATCAATGACTGCACTGTTCAATGTTTCTGAGCTGGACCTTTTTTCAGTACTTTTCAAAAGTACTCATGTTTCAGTACTTTTATGAAGACTTCCTGATTCATTGCATTATTGCACTTCAGTTCTATGGCTTGCGAGCACACAGACATTTTGGATATGCACGGATTTTAATGATATTTTCATTCATAAATGTAATTAAACATTGACCACCTCTTTAAATATAGGGCACCAGTTTGACTAAAAGAAGAATTGCCCCAAAAATGAAACACCTACACAGACATGTTTTTGAGATTGAGCTATTGTGCATTGCTAACAGTCTGGTTCACCAAAGCAACAGTTAAACGGGGCTTCAAGGTCTCCTCAAATCACCAAAAAGAAGGGTCAAGCTTTCCCAATTAAGCAGTAATTGAGATAATTTAACCCTCCTCCAGATGTATTGTGCTACTGATTTAAACAGACTTGCAAGTTCTGCTCAACTGTTGCCCTCAAAGAGCAAAGCCCTGGTTAAATTGACTACACTGAAAAAAATAAACAGTGTACCTGTTGGGTCTTTTACATGGGGAAGGACTGGACTCTACGGAGTTGGATGAGCTGGTACTAAGAGTGCTATCAGGACTGCTTAAAGAGCAAACACGATCTATATTCAGGGTACTCTGACAGGCTTCACAATCTGGGCTGCCTTTACATCTGTCAAGAAAAAACAATGTTTTTTCACGACTGCACAATGTTGCATTTAAAATTCTACAATATTTAAAAAGAGGTGACATTACTAGGAAACTTACAAAAAATACAGCACAAACTTACAACTTTTTTTAATAAAAGTCAAGACAATTTTTTTGCTATATCTCCAGTGTTACAGGGCTATAGCTGGACTTAAGTGCAGTCTCAAAGGAGGATACTCACTCTCCCAGAGAGTGTCTCTGCACCGACTCCTCGTCATCCGTGTCACTGCTGATTGTGATAACGCTGACGGCGGGACTGGGCGAGTCAGCGATGATAATAGTCTGACGCTGTTTACTAGAAACGGCCAAGTCATCAGGGTCCTGCCCCGCCTTGCAGCAGCTGCTCTTTTCTCTCTCGGGGCTGCGATTGTCCTGCGTCTCCTCTATGCAGCTCTCCACAGCGCCTCTCTTAGAGTTGTCCGATATCTTTGGGGACAGGCGTACATGGTTCTGGGCATTGGTGTTGTGTAACATATTGTTACTCCTATGGAACAAAATCCAACAGAACAATAAATATACATCAGGATTTTATAAATTACGGACAGGAAAGCATAAAATAGGATTTGGGGCATACGTATTTCATAATTGCTACCTTTGAACAGACTGAACTGCTGAGAGTGCAAATTATTCATAAAGTGGCTTTCCTCATAACTATAATTAGATGTATAAAAATCTTCAGTACCACACCCTCACTTTCAGGAAATCGAAATTAAGTGGTAAAAATAAAATACTCAGAAAAGAGATACATTTAATGAACAAACATCATGACTTCTGGATATGATGACCTTTGTAGCCCTTACCTGTTCTGGCAGGGCTTGTTTCTCTTGCTAGCAGCTGGCTGGGGCCACACGACATGAGCGATCCCTATGCTTATTGGCTGGTGGGCTGACATGGTCATTTGGTTTGTTAAAAGAGGCTGTGGCAACATGGAGCTGTAATGGTTACCATGGGGTCGCAGTTTTCTGGAAACAAAAGAGTTTACTGGTGATTACATGTCTTTAAAACAATCATCAATCCAACAAAGTAGCAGACAAATATAATAGATTTTTAAGAGCCTAAAATGTGAAACAATCCCATTGTTAAGAATAATTGTAGCAACAGCAGTATGCTTCATAAATTATATCACACAGGTGAGTGTAAAAGGGCTGTGAAGGGCAACAATACATACCCCCATTCTCCCAGTCTCTGTGGGCCAGACACAGTCTCTGATGCCAGGGCTGTGGTCGAAGGTGCCACAGGGGTCACCTGCTGCCAGGCTGGGACCAGGATCTGCTGGGTCCGATTTGACCAGGTCTGCTACAAAATCGCGAGATTGAAACAGAAAAGTCACAATATGCTGAGATTTATATGACTTTTTTTTACATCACACATCAAGAAGACCATCCAACTATTCTTCACTTGCCACACAAAATAAAGCTTGCCAAAACGCAATTCATCTTTTCAAACTCAACCCATGAGTTTCTGGCAATATGCATATTGCAACACAGCCAATACATGAATTTGAACAGCTCGTGACAGTGATAACTTGAATAAAGGGCTGAAATGGACTCCAGGAAGAGAAGTGGAATCAGTCCCACCCTTACCTGAGTGATAACTCCTGGTCGAATCTGCAAGGGCTGTATGGCTGGGGCTTGAGTCACAAGGGGAACAGTATTGTCCATTCTGACTGAATATCCAGCAGGCTTGCTTGGGTTAGTGGGAATTCCTGGCAAAATAAGAATAGCCTTTGGTAAACTGACAATGTAACATTCATAGAATCTTACGTGATAGTATTAATGTTCAGTTCTGAGAGCCAGAAATCTGTACCCACAACCTTTTGGTTGGGTTTTTTGGAAAAAAAAAAAGGGCATTTCCTACTGTCACTGTAAAGTTTTAAGATTTTAGGAGCTGTAAATGACATTTAATAAATACATAAAACGCTATTGCAAGCAAACTGTGAATGAAAAATGTATATATGAGAACAATACAACCTTCATAAAGTTACTTATAATTACTGGGTATCAGTTATCACTAGATTATTGACACTGTTATAATGCTATGATTTCAGAAAACAGCAAGATGTGTCTTATGCATACTTGGAATAAACCTTTACTTTTTCCTTTACAGCCTGCACATGCTGATGCAGCTACCTACTTGAACTACTTTGGTAAATGTCTACAAGCAAGTCCTGTCCAATTTCAAATGAAGGGAGACAATGTAAAACAGAAACATCCTTCAAAGTGTAATCGCTTTAATCTTTCACACAAACAAAGGTAGGTGTAAACAGCAGAGACTTCCATCTCATAAGAGATCTCTACCTTGAATGGCAGGGGGACAGAGAATCAATGCTTGCTGAAAAGAATCATTACACCCAAACTGAGTGCTTCCTGTCTGAAGTGGTATCCCATGGTGCATCACAGATGGACCAGATGGTGCTAAAGCCTGTGGAAAACAAAAGCAGGTAGGGGTGATTCTGTCTATTCTGGGGACACAGTTATTACACACAAAAACTTAAAACTAACAGCCTCTAAATGGACCTTGGGCTTTCAGAACCTAACAAAATATCTAAGAAATTGTCCTGCAGGTGGCAATACTGATTCAGCCAAAATATAATGACATGCCCATAAACAACTGCTTAGTAAGGGTTAGATCAAAGTTTCAATAGCCTGGCACTATAAAACAGTTATCAGATTATGCAAATAGAATCTTATAACCCACAGAGTTTACATGGTCAAAGTCTGGTTTGAAGAGCCCTCTCCCCTCCTTGAAGAAAAGACTAGGGACATGTTGTTATGGTGCCCAGTTATTTAATTTTCTAACTGATTGTGGAGTAGCCACTTCCACCAGAAAATTCCTATTAAAAACAGAGCAATTCTGCTGCTTCAGAAAACAAAGCCTAATCTTGTTTTGGACAATTAATATTTATTTACAAACGACTGGAATGTTTTAGCAAAGTTATTTTTAGACTAAAAGTAAGAAAAAAGCTCCTAATTCACTCCGGGCTTTCCTGTTGAGAGGCAACACATATATAAACAACAGGAAAAGGACATTACTTCACATTTCTGAACAGTTCCTGTCTGAAACCAAACATCAAAATTACATTAGAGTCTGGTAATTTTATATGAACAAGCAAAAATAGTGTTTACAAAATGTAATTGTAAAATATTTTACAACATTGGTTAAATTCATCTTTAGATGACCAATACTTCCCTTTTTAAAAGGCACACTTGTTCAAAGCAATCTTTGAGAAAAAAACTGCTTGAAAAGCATCTATAACACTCATGACATACTACTTATTAAAAAAACATATCCTAATTAGAAAAGACTCGTGCTGAATGGGAATGCAACAATTTAGAGGTATTCACATTACAGGTTCCTCCTATAACTGCAGAGCTATGCCATCTGGTGTTCACACTGTGATGTAGTGTACAGCAAAAAAATACCAGCAAAACATCTGAGAATAGCTAATGACTCATGTGTTAACAAGGCTACATTCTTTATGTAATATTCTGTGCAAGACGTAGAATATTTATTTTTATATTTCTATTTATTCCGTTATGCTTTATGCTGAGCCTTGAGGGCCATTGTCAGCCTTACAGTTTCCAGAAACAGTTAGGTAACAGGCTAACAAAAAAGATGAGACAAGGGAATGTAAAAAAGGCACTTAAAAAGCTCTAAATCCCTTGCAAATAGTCAAATTACAAACCCATTTCCTGAAAACATCTGAATGATAAATTACACAAATATAAATTATGTACAAGCGCTGTTAATGTAACAAGTGCACAGTGTTTTGAAGTTCATTCTTTCACTTCACACACAAAGCTGTACTGGTTTTCAATTTTCAGTCCGCGTCTGTGTGTAATACATTTTCCAGTTGCAATATAATTAAAGTACCAGTGCTTACTTGAGTGTGAACAGCGCCCATCTTATTAAAAGCCACAGTCAGATTTGCTGCACTGCTCGAGGTGACAGGCCTCATGAATGATGTCTTATTGCGATTGCTTACATCATAGGTGTTTGACCGTGATCTGCAAACATCCATTATGTGGAAACATGATTTGACACTGTAGGGGGAAAAATAAAAACTTCAGTAAAGCCACAAAGAAAAATAACACTTAGAGCCCATTCAGTCTTATTACTGTAGAAAATATGTAATTTTTGTTTCATAACTGTAAATAAAATGCATTTCAGCAGTTGCCTTTGACACAAGTCAACCGCAAAACATGCAAGTCAGTGCTAAATATTTCTCATAACAAAAACCATGAGATTTGATTCAGAAGCAGACTGAGAATATTGGCACGTAAAAAAAACACACAAGGAACCCGTAAGAATATTAAAAGGCAAAAGGCAGTCATGAGCAGTTGCTAATGTTGCTAGCTGTGGCTGCAGACAGGAAAACAGATGGAACATTCAACAGGAGAGACGTACTGGCTGCTGTGAGGAAAATCTAAGAGGTGGTGCATGTTGACAAAGGGGTGGCTCATGGTCTCTGCTGGGGTGATTCTTTTATCAGCATCAATCAATAACATTTTCTTCAACAAACTGACAAACTCTCTTCGATCTGCCTTCTCTGCTAGCAAGTCACTTCCTTCCATATCCATCACCATGTTCACCTGGAATAAAACACAAAAAAAAACAGCCTTCATAATTATGTTTTTTTTTTCCTTCCCTTTCTAAACGGTAGTAGCTTAAACACTGCAATGGAAACTAGAGTTGGTTGATATGAACGTTTTTAAACTGTAATTTTAAAAAGTAATTGTATCTAGTTTTTAGATTTTAATGATAACAGTATACACTAAGAAAAACTGACATCTTAACTGGGCAGAAAATACAAGATCACTTTGCCAAGACTTCATGCTGTATACATAAGAGTTCAGTAGGAATCCCCTTGCACTTACATGCGCTATATCATCCAAACAGCCAAAGATGTACTTCCTGGCTTCTTTTGACTTCATCCCTGTTTCCGTCTCATGTTCCTCTGTTGTCTAAAGAAAGGGTGAAAATGGTTTAAAAGTGAGACCTGATAGGGGATCCTGGAAAAGCAATCATTTTAGAAAACCCTGGAAGAAAAGGGAAGTGTATTCTGTAGTAACACTGCGTTTCCAAGTTCCAATACCAGTGCCTGAAAACAGCAACACTGTAAGAATGCAAGTCCCACATACATCAAGACTAAAACTAAGAATAATCTAAGCAAAAGAAACAACTGCCTGGGACAAATCTAGAAAGAAAAATATGGAAAAAAATAATATACTCTACTTAAGAGAACGCCTTTGATCCATCATGCTGAACTAAGTGCACTGTAACTTGCCATGTGGGCAAACTCCATCAATGTGGCTCGTTTTGGCCCGACAACACCTCAGCAACATTGATAGGAACGTTCAAGAGTGTCAACATTCCGGCAGGACAATGCATGTCCTCATGCCATTTGTAAAACCAATGAAAAAAGGGGATGATGGTTATGCCATGAAGGCCCTCCCTGCCAGGCTTAGGTGAACATCTGAGGGATGATGGGAAACGTCTTTAAAACAGGAATGGGACAAAATCTGCATCTGGAAGCTGATGCAAAGCATGTGCTGCACGTTCAGAACTTCTCTTGTCGTCTCTGACTGGGGCAGTTTGAAAAAAAGTGCACTGAATTCCAGCAGGAGTTGTTCCAGCCAAACTGATATCATGCCAGGTTTTTTGGTTTTCACTTCATGGGAGCGAAATGTACAAGAAATACAAACGGCATATCAACACTGTGAGAGTCAAATACCTTACCTTCAGTCTCCAGCCCGAATAGGGTGAATCGGACTCCCTGCAAAAAAACCTTGCCGTTTTCGTCCCCACATTCAGCAAATGCTCTCCAGGTAAACCTTGGGTTTGAGAAATGTATCGAATCTGCAACAAACATTGTTTAGTTTAGACAGGTATGACAGTTGCAAACATTGTGCTAATACCCATTTAGCAATTATTTTGCAATTAAGCCTAACGAGAATAAAGAAGAGATGTCTTCATTCTTCTGTTTCACCATTTAATTGGCCAGTGTCCAGTGTGAAATTCTGCAGGTCCACACTTCAGATGAAGTACCTAATGCCCAGTATTTCCACGAACATCTTTTTTTACAGCAAATGATGGACTTGCATTTGCACCCAGAGATGGAGTGTTGTAAAAAGTTCCAATTGTCATGTTTTGTGACCACTAATTTGATAGAGGAAACAAGCACAAATGTAGCACTATAACATACCACTTTCATCCATACACACCATAATTGTGTTCTCTATAGACAACTTTGATTTGCAATGTCTTCTGGACCCAGCACAAAGAAGTCCTGTGGTTCCACGTTCCTTTGCCTCCATTTTTTTTTAAAGATAAACAACTAAATGGGCGTGCTAGTGATGTGAAAACAACAGCTATGGGTTTATGAGCCAAGCTTAAGGATTTGTCCACACTGATGTTTGTGACACTGAAGTGCCAGAATGAACTTCCATTAGCAACATCCTGATATACCATATTTATAGAGTGAGGTAAAGAGGCTGGTATTGCAGCACTCCTGACTGTTCCTTCAAGATACAATCCTTCATTCCACACATGTGTCTGAAGTTTAGCATTATACACCACTTAACTATATTATTTCACATTACAAAAGGTAATAATTTTCATATTACCTTCATACACTGCACATTTACTGCACATAAGCATTTTTGTATTTGATACATGTTAAATACATCTACAAAAACAGAATAATTACTGTATTTATGAATTCTTACCCTTTTCCTTAAAGGATAAATAGACCAAGACCTACATAATACACACACAATCATGGATGTTCTGTTTCATTCCAAATTTCTCTTTTCTACTCTTACTCTAATCCAAGACCACAGGCTCTTAGATGGATAGTGAATCCATCTAACAAGCTGATATCACCTATGGCCCTTGAACTGAAAGAAAAATGAAATGGCACACTGGGTCTCCAAAAAGGACCTTTTCATCTCTGCTGGAGCTACAGCAGGGTGCAACTATGAAGAAGTTCAAAGTGTAAATCTCTGCTGTGCCACTAACCTTGGGGTCAGTACCTCATCTGGAGATGAATGGAAAAAAAACAGACTTCAGCATACATTAAGGCAACGCGATAAGCAACAGTCACAGGTGGGAAGAGATTATTAGTCTTTGTTAAAAGAGGACAAGATGTGCACTTGGCCACAGGTCATTTCACTTGGCAGTGATCTCTGGCAGCTTAGAGACAACACGATTACAGAGATTCTAACCCAAGTCTTAAGTGCATCTTGAGCCTCAGGCAAAGAAAATAAAAAAACATAAAATGGTTACAAAAGCATAAATGGAGGGTTTAATAAAATGTAGTTCTGATGAGGGAGCAACCTACCACATATTGGGAAAGAAATGCTTTCTTTAAAAACAGATGTACACAGTAGTATGTCATTTCTAACTCAAAGGATTCCACTATGGGGTGATGAAAACCCAGCACGTCTACACCACTTTAGCGGAGGACCTTAAATTTAGTAACGGTCAATTTCAGATTAAACAAAAGTGCAGAAAATTCAAATCTACAGCTAATGGATTTATGAATCCTTTATTAGTCAAACATGAAAGTCCCATATAATCGCAAGTATAATATTACAGCACGATCCGAATCATTAATTAATTCACATAAGAAGTGTTTACATTTAAGACAGTACAAGGCACAAATGTTCCTTAAAGGGAACAAAATAAATTAATTGATAGTAAAGAAAAAAATTACATTTTCTAATGAAAACACTGCAAAACGCCACTCCTGGTCTCGTCATTCACGAGAGTTCCAACGACCTGCGACGTGACGTGGCCTTTCCTGCGTACTAATGTTCTGTGACTAATGTAAAATGTGATGTATGAGCGAATAAGTACAGGTTTTGCAGCAGATATTTCAGTGCAGAAGGTTTCCAACGTGAACTGCATGCAGAGTTAACAAGTAGTATTCATCAGCAAAACCGTCTTGAAGTCGAGAACAGTGTTTCTATTCAATTAAAAGAGATGTATCCACAAGCCTTAATGTAATAAGGCTACATCAAGTCACCAGAGTTTTTTTTTCTTCTGAATCACAGAATACGGTGCTACACGTATGTGGCAATTTAGTCTATTTTGTGATTTAAATTGGAAGTTTTGCAAGTTACAGTGTACATTTTACTGTGGTTCGAAATGCACTCATCAACGCTGATTCTTTGTAAATCCAAAATGTGAAAATAATAATAATAGTTTACACTTATATAGCGCTTTTCTGGACACTCCACTCAAAGAGCTTTACAGGTAATGGGGATCCCCTCCACCACCACCAATGTGCAGCCTGGAAGATGTGACGGCAGCCATAGTGCACCAGTACGCTCACCACACATCGGCTATCAGTGTGGAGGAGAGCAGAGTAATGAAGCCAATTCATAAATGGGGATTATTAGGAGGCCATGATTGGTAAGGGCCAATGGGAAATTTGGCCAGGACGCCGGGGTTACACCCCTACTCTTTTTTTCGAGAAAGGCCCTGGGATTTCTACTGACCACAGAGAGTCAATAACATTGCAGTTTCCCTTTAAATTTCAAATGCTATTCCTAATTTTTTTAAATGATCTCTTACAAAGACAATTATTCAGAACGGTTTTGGAAAAAACAGCCAAAGATGAACAAGCAGTTCATAGAAGCAATTGAAAAAAAAAAATTTTAGTGGCATAAAACTAATTTATTGCATGAAAAAAAGTATTACTGACTAGTCATTTTCCATGCTTGAACAAATACTTTTCTTAGCAGCCTGCTAGTTCACCCTGTGATTGAGTTGAAACCTGTTTTTTGGATTTGGTCCCAATTCAAGACTCCACCCAGGCTGCTTGTTTTAAACAGTCTGGGAAGAAAGAAGATGAATGCGTCTTGCTCTATCCACAAGACTTCTACTGACCATCCTTTATTTAAAGTACACCATCTTAAAGTCTTCTGTCGGAGGTTTGAACTTTAACTTTTTAATTAAGATTCCTCTGGGACCAGGGTCTTTGCTTGTTTGTGGAACACACTTAATGAGCATTGGGTTTGGTCTCTGCTGCAGTACTGTTTCCCTGGTTTGATACTGTTCATGGGCACTTCCTTTGGATCCAAGTCAGTCAACCCACTGTAGTTTAACTTTCAAATTCTCTTTGCATTTGGAGAAACCTTTGGGATACTCCTTTTGTTTTACAAGATAACATCAATAGGAGTGAAAAACTAGCCACGCACCAAGGACACTCAATTCATTTTACATTCTTTATTCCCCACTAGAGATTTTAAACAGTTTAAATGCCTTTCCCTGAACTTAATAACCAGTCGTTTATCCTCTAAGCCATTCGTATCATTAAACGCATTTGGCAGCGAGTTTTTTCCTCATATATTGTTATGATGATATAGACATTGTTATATCAAAAATATTATGTGAAGGTGAAATTGATTCAAAGTATTCAAAAGATCAAAATTTGGTCCTCAATTGTTAACCCATCATCACATCAAGTCCACAACAGAACAACAGCGCCAGACGTGCACAGGTAAAACAGTCAACTGAACTGCATATGAAATTTTCTTAGCAACACGCCCTCAGCCCTCACAGTTTCTGTTCAGCTCCTGCTGGCAATATGAAATGGGTTTTCATTTGTCTGTAAATGAAATCCGACTGATGAAAGTGCAGCACAAGTGAAGCCTGCTTTGATTTAAAAATAGCTTCTGCTGGTGTGATGTAATAAGAGCCTGCCCTGGCATACAAGTGCCTAATGGTCAGCAAACCATCGGTCCCCTCCACACTTCACACCGCTCAACTGGATCCATGAATACTTCGTACTCCTTCTCTTTTTAACAGTACTTTAAACAGCATTTTATTATAGCAGATGAATATTTCTATATAAAATACATACTCTAGCTTATAACAAAGTCTCTACTGAATAAAAATAACAAGGCAATGAACAGCATTATAGATATGGGTCAACATCAACATCTGCCATTGGACTGGACATGCAACTTTAGCCAAAATACAGATAAAACATTATGCCATATACACATAAAAACTGACACTATAAGATCAGAAACGTGTACACTGTACATGAGACATTCAAATTGAAGTGAAAAGTGCAGTGCTGTTGATGGTGCTTTCAGTTCGCATTTTGTGTCATTGGATAATGTTGTTGGTAAGAAGCAATGGATCAGCTTTTCAATTGAATTTTTAAATTGGGAGCCAGATTTATAGCCCTAGTGTCAAAGCTAATAAAGGTAGCAATGCTAATACGCTAGCAGCTGCCTGTCAGATTAGAGCAAACGCTGCCCATCCAGACAGACATGCAGCTCTTGCACTATTAGAGGGACAATAAGCTTGAAGCTCAGCTAATCTCGGGCAGTGCATGATGTGCTCATCAGCACTGTATTCCACACTGCATCTGCACACCATGCGCAAGGGCACTGCCAACAACATTTTCCAGCAAACCGTGACTTTTAAATTAACAGCAAAAGCCATTTAAAGACACCTTTATTGTTTTCTGAAGTTTCTGTGGGTATTCAAAAGCAATTCAGTTAATTATAGCTGTAAAATCAAAGGCATCTCTTCAAAAACAAAAACGTCAGTGCCAGTTATCTTCCAGTGCAAATACTTAAGTGCAAAGTGTACAAAAACTGTTTTGATCAGTTTTTTAAAGTTTTTTTTAACTCAGAAGGACCATAAAACCACCCAAAGTTAAAAATCATTCAAGAAAGTTGCAAGGTAGTAGCTGCAGACAAGCTTCTGTTAAATTATACTGCATCTGGTATTGATATGTTGGAACACGTTAGTATATTAGCGCTAGGTACTCCCGAAGTTGTAGTCAAAACAAACATGAAATACCTCGCTCTGAGCTTCGCTATTCTAAAACAGTAGGGAAAAGGCTGTCTCCCTCCAATGTCAACACCTTTTATAAACCTTTCAAAGATCACCTCCTTCAGGGAAACTAAAATATCTTTGAAGGGTAACTGCATTAATCTAGCACAGCTACCGTCAGTCATCTCTACCCCCAGCCCGCCCACAAGGCCCATAGGAACAGGATAAACTGCTCCTGGAAATGTGCTCTCTTTTCTACAACACAGCAGGAGAGGTGCAGATGATCCAAAATCACCCCATGGACTGGTGTTATTTTAAGCTTACCGAAGAACTGCTAAGCACTGCTTCTCCGTTAAAACACATAACTGACAGTGACTGCCAATTTCTGTCCATTGTTTCAGTGGGAAAGTACATTCCACTGTACAGAACAAAGTGGAGACAGATCTTTGACCAGATATGGGGAATAAAGAAAGGCAAGGAGGAGCCAGTAGACGTTTTTAGATGGTTTTATTCCAAAATGTTTAAAGCGAGCAGGTCAAAAGAACTCTGTTCTGTAGCAATCCAAATCATAGCTCTGCTGGGAAACAACAGGGTTTGCCTCAGGTGAACTAAAGTGCTCCAAATTGTTGCTCTAGGGGAACAGCAGTAGGCAGAATTAATGTGTCTGGAGAACAGCTGCCGATTTAACAAGCTTCTGTAACTTTGGAGAAAAGAGGAACCACATTGTCATCCGTCACAGGGTGGTAAACGTGTAATGATTAACAGTAAGTGGATTGTTACCTGATCATACTCCAGAGCTCCAGGGTAGAGTGGCCATCCAAGAAACAGCTCTGCAATCACACAGCCCAGAGACCACATGTCTATGGCTTCACAAAACGGCAACCCCAAAATAATCTCTGGCGCTCTGCAAAAGGGGAAAAAAAGGACCATTTCATTCATTAATTTAGGACAAAAGCACGACATGGCATACACACAACTGAAATAGTAAACTTAAATTCAAGTACATATACAGAAGCCCTAATTTCATTTCCTTGCATTTACTTCAACAGTGTATCCGCCTTCACTGGATGGGGTGTTGTCCTTAGTATTTACACTTTGCTTAAAAAGATGAAACCTTTCTACAGTGCACCACAACACCCTCGACTCGGATTATTTAAGGCACAAAATGGAAAGAAACCACATATGGCCAATTTTAGCATTTAAGTCATTGTTTCTTCAAAAACAGACTGCTTACAGAACTATAAATTTTCCTTCAGTATCATGAAGTACAGAAGCCTTCACAGTAGAGTGGATAACACGCATTTTCAATATATTTGAGTTTGGAACTACGTAAAAACAAAGTCTTAGAAGGCGATCCTTCATTACAAATTTTATTTTCTAAAAAAAATCTTAATTTCAGTGCCACCTGGATCCGTAGTTTACATAAAGGGTACTTTGTTAACTTATGAAACATCCGGTGCTTAGCAGAGGATAAATGTAACACCATACTGATCCCATTGAGAAGCACTGTAGTACAAAACATGTAGAGGCCGATTAGCTTTTCATCAGTAATCTCTAAACAACCAACTTGACTAATTTGTTTTAAAAGAAAATCTTTACCTTTGTCATTTCTCTGTATA